>NC_140992.1:13850974-14437239 GCF_052327205.1 Somniosus microcephalus
AGTAATTGAGGGTCAGGGCTGAACTGGAAAACACTTTGCTCCACAGGGTTATATATATACCTGTGGTGTATGTGCCTTTAAGAGCAATTATGGTGTATGTGCCTTTAAGAGCCCCAGGTGTGCGTAATGCCGGTAATTGCCACTTGGGCTATATAAGCCTGTGTATTGTGTATATCCTTTAGAACCCCCCCCCCCAGACTTGCTTAGTAAATACCTATGAACCAACTCCTGTCTTCAGTGTCTTTATCTACACACGGACACTACAATACCGGTGTGGTCACCACCGGTACTACAATGTACAGGAGCCATCAAAAAGTAGTCCATCCCTTAAGGTATCCTGTTAAGGTGGTACAGGTTACATACACTACAATTCCTCCCCTTTTAGCTTAACAGTGTACACCCCAATTTAAACATTACATGGATGACATGTATACAACTTTCACACAAAACTGTTCAAAGATTCAGTCTCTGAGGAGGCCTCCTGATCCGGGCCGGATAACGCCTTTCAGGGGTCTCTGGTTCTCGTTGCTGGGGTGACTCATCCATTTGATCTCCTATGGATTGAACATCATCATGTACGTTCGAGTCTGAGGTAGATGCTACAGGCTCAATAACTTCTTCAACTGGTGTCTCTGCCGTAGACATGGGGTCGACCCTTGTTCTCAATTCCACAAGTTGGTCAGCATGACGTCGTATTACGTTCTCTCCAACGTCTACCGTGTACATCAAGGGTCCTTGTCGGGCACGAATTGTTCCGGATTGCCATTTATCATTCCTATAGTCCCTGGCCAACACTGGTTGTCCTATTTCGAAACTCCGAGTGGCCTTGTTATTTACATGCTGGAATTGCTTGTTTTCGACTTCCCTACGCACATTGGGTTTTAACAAATCCAACCGGGACCGCAACCTCCTGTTATAGAACATTATGGCAGGGCTTTGATTTGTCACTGCATGCGTGGCGTTTCAATATGCCATCAGGAAATTGTCCACCTTGTGTTGTAGTGGAATATGGTCTTCGCTCATGGCCTTTATCGCCTTTCTGAACGTTTGTACAAATCTCTCGGCCAACCCATTGGTAGCCGGATGATATGGGGCAGATGTATAGTGTTTCACCCCATTCTTTTTCATGAATTTCTGGAATTCTTCTGACACGAACTGTGGTCCGTTGTCTGAACATATTTGTTCCGGCAACCCATTCCTTGCAGATATGGTTCTTAGAACTGCGATCGTCTTTTCAGAGGTAGTGGTCGACATCTTAATCACTTCTGGCCATTTAGAATGTGCGTCTACTGCTATCAAAAACATGGAATCCATGAATGGACCTGCAAAGTCGATATGCACACATTGCCATGGGGTTGAAGGCCATTCCCACGGATGCAGCGGTGCAATTGGAGGTGCGTTTTGAATTTTTTGGCACCCTGAGCAGCTTTTAGTCAGATCCTCTATTTGTTTGTCGATACCTGGCCACCACACAGAAGCCCTAGCAAGGCTTTTCATCTTGACTCCCCCCAGATGACCTTCATGCAGTTCCTTCAGAACTCTCTCCCTTAATTTAGGAGGAATAATCACCCTTGTTCCATACATCAATGTTCCTTGACAGACGGACAGCTGTTCTCGTCTGGCTGAGAATGCTGGTAACAGTGGGTCGCCATGTGCTGGCCATCCCTTCACTGTCAAATCGTAGACCCGAGACAGCGTCGGGTCGTTTCGGGTCTCTCTCTCAATACCCGCATTGGTAACTGGTAAGCATTCGATGATGGTCGAATGAAATATCTCGACAGGGTCAACTGCCGGTGCCTTTTCCGCTGTAGGTAGTGGCAGGCGTGACAGCCCATCAGCATTACCATGTTGCTTTGTACCTTTGAATTCGATATCATATTGATGTGCCCCTAGGAAAAGGGACCATCTCTGAAGCCTCTGTGCCGTCATAACCGGAACACCCTTCTTAGGGTTAAAAATGGAAACCAACGGCTGGTGATCTGTCAGCAGCGTAAACTTTTGGCCTTGCAGGTAATGGTTAAATTTCTTAACTCCCCACACGAGGCTGAGAGCCTCCCTATCTATCTGAGCATAGTTGCGCTCTGCGGAGGTCAATGATCTGGATGCGAACGCGACTGGCCTTTCCAAGCCATTTGGAAACTTATGTGAGAGCACTGCTCCGATACCATATGGAGAAGCATCACAAGCTAAGCGAATAGGCAGCGTTGGGTTAAAGTGAGCCAACACTTCCTTAGAGGTGATCAGCGCCTTGCTTTTTTGAAAAGCCCGCTTACAATCATCACTCCACTTCCATGGTATTCCCATTTGCAAAAGAGTGTTCAGCGGGTGTAACACCATGGACAAATTTGGAAGAAACTTGTGGTAATAGTTAACCAACCCAAGGAACGACCTCAACTGGGATACATTTTCCGGAGTGGGAGCTTTCACAACAGCTTCGATCTTGTCAGGTGACTTATGGAGCCCCTCCTGGTCAATGACATGGCCGCAGTACGAGATTCGCTTTTGAAAGAACTCACATTTCTGGCGATTAACTCTGAGCCCATATTCTTTCAATCTGGTGAGCACCTGCTCCAAATTTGCGAGGTGATCCTTATCATCATCTCCTGTAATCAGAATGTCATCCAGGTAGCATTGTGTGCCTGGAATTCCCTGCAATACCTGCTCCATGGCCCTTTGCCAAATCGCTGGAGCCGATGCCACTCCAAAACCAGTCTATTATACCGATATAAGCCCTTATGTGTGTTGATCGTGAGATACTGGCGTGACGCTTCATCAACTTCCATCTGTAGGTACGCCTGCGCCAGGTCTATCTTGGTGAAGTGTTTCCCGCCAGACAGCGAAGCGAAGATATCTTCAATCCGCGGAATCGGATATTGCACCGTGTGAAGAACCGGATTAACAGTGATCTTGAAATCGCCACAGATGCGAACCTTCCCAGGTTCCCCCAGCTTGTTGCTCAACGAACGCTTCATGACAGGAACAATGGGTGTGGCCCATTCGCTCCAGTCCACCTTTGACAGTACTCCTGAATGTTCTAGCCCTTCCAGCTCTGCTTCCACAGCAGGTCGTATCGCATAAGGTACCGGTCTGGCTTTGAAAAATTTTGGGTTTGCATGTTCTTCAACCTTGATGTTTGCCGTAATTCCTTTCAGTGTTCCCAGTCCCTGTTGGAACACCTCCTTAGCATCGTCCAATATTTTGGACAGTCGTTTAGGTTTGACGTCGTCCTCTTTACAGGAATCTACAGTTAGTGCTTGTATGGAATGCCAGTCCACATTTATTCTCCGGATCCATTCCCGTCCCAGTAGTGGCGGACCTCCATCAGGTAACACATACAAGTCCATTTCCTGACTTTCTTTACCATTGTAGACCACATTTACTTTTATCTTTCCGATGGGGTATACTATTTGCCCCGTGTATGTTTTCAATACAATCTTCGTATCCCTCAGGGGAATGTGCGAGAATAACCTTTTGTAATCTTGCTTATTCATGACCGTCAATGCCGATCCAGTGTCCAATTCCATCTTCACTTGGACTCCTGCTATCCGAAGCATGACCCAGATAGTTTGGTGGTCTGCTGTGTTACCCACATTATGTATTTTTAGACAACCCAGTTCCTTACTGCTGGAGTCTGAATCCGTCTTCTGTTCATCCGAACTGTTCTCTGTCACCTTGTGTACTTTTTTGTACTTCTCCTGCGGCGACTTTTTGCTGCTGGTCTTCTTTCCTGACCAGCATACTCTCGTTATGTGACCAAGTTTGCCACATTGCCTGCATTCTTTATCTTTGAACCAGCACTGGTTCTGGTCATGCGTTGTCCTTCCGCAACGATAGCACTTTACTGCGCCCAATGCCATTTCATTGGTGCTGAATTCCAATGGCCTTTGTTGTATCTCTGCAGCGCCTCGTGCTGCTGCCTCATGCGATGCTGCAATGCTGAAAGCTTTGTCCAGCGTAAGATCCTTTTCCTCTAGCAGTCGCTTCTGGGTTCCTTCCCTTAGGAGCCCACACACAAACTTATCTCTCAGTGCATCTGCTAGTCCTGTACCGAACTGACAGTACTTTGATAACTTGCGCAGTTCGATTAAGAATTCAGCGTTGCTTTCCCCTTTAAGTTGAATTCTTTTGTAGAATTTAAATCGTTCCGCTATCAGCAGCGGCGTGGGGTTTAAATGCTCTTGCAGGATAGTAACAATATCCGATAAACTCTTTCCTACCGGTTTATCTGGTGTTACAAAGTTCCTTAATAACCCGTACGTCTTCGCACCCATCGAGTTTAATAGGGTTAGTGCTTTCCTATCCTCCGGTACCTCATTCGTTGTACAGTAAACTTTGACGCGTTCCACATAAGTGGCCCAATCTTCCACATCGCTATCAAAAGCAGTGATGTTACCCGTTTTTGGCATCCTTGTTGAGTTTCCTTTCCTTCGGATATGATTATTATTTTATTTTATTTATTTTTTTCAAAATGGCGGCTTCCCGCGCTTGGCGGCTTTTCCCGCGCTTGTCTTCTTCCCCCGCCGACTCAAAATGGCGATTACCGTGCTGTTGCCGTTCTCACCTCCCAGCGGTCCTTTATTTTCCCCTACGCTGCTGCTCTTGTTCCCCGCTGCTCCCGCGGTCCTTGTGGACATAAACGCTTTTCTGGCTGCTGCACGTCTCTGTCCCGATTGCAGTCCGGCCCCTGACACCGGCTGCGGTCGTGTTCTCCGCCCTTTTCGTCGTTTCCCTCCCCTTCTCTTACTGACAACTCGGCCGACTTCCCCCCCATGCCGCTCGATCGGGCTTACCCGCCGCTGTCGTCGAAGGGATGTTCACTGATGTTTGACTTCGTGGCCAGAAACCAACCCAGGTTCCCGATTGCCTCCCGTGCTATGCAGTGCCCAGCAGGATGTTGAGGGTGGATGTCCTTGATCGACGCCCGTTTCAGAGGCGAAGCTTCCTTTGATGCAACTGCCGCTAGGTAAGATCAGACTCGTCGCCACTGTTGAGTCTGTGTTTCCCAATGTAGTTATGCTGAATAACTGGACACAGACTACAGAAATAATTAAACAGGTCTTTAGTAATTGAGGGTCAGGGCTGAACTGGAACACACTTTGCTCCACAGGGTTATATATATACCAGTGTGGTCACCACCGGTACTACAATGTACAGGAGCCATCAAAAAGTAGTCCATCCCTTAAGGTATCCTCTTAAGGTGGTACAGGTTACATACACTACAGTTACGGTCACGGAAGGAGCGTTAATCACAGCCAGAAATCCTTCCACCACTTCATACAGTTCCCCAAAGGGAACAGTGTGAGGATGACGATGACCAGCAGGCATTTTATTTTCACTAAAGTATATAGTTAAGCTTTAACCAACTGTACCGGCTATTATGAAGATCCCATCGATTATTAATTTGCAGGTTGCTAAACCACAATGAAATCATTGATATGTTTTTTATTTCTTTTAAATGTACTGACCATTTCCAGACAGTTTTTTAAAATACATATTTGCCTGAAGGTCTGTTTGCATCTTTGCAGTTCATACAGACAGTACGGTGCCTGTAAAATTATCTTTTTCTCTGTCCAGTCGTACTTTTGTTCCTAACCGTACAACAATAATCTTTGCAGTTAGTTAATCAGAAATCAAAAGGTCATGTTTTGAAAGGAGCAGTGGCTCTTCAAGTTCTCAAACCTTGGACTGAACGACTGTTAAATTATCACCTTTTCAATGGTCTTTCAACAACTGTGTAGCTTTGCCTGTTTTTTCAGTTACATTTTCACTAAAGTTCCTTAAATCATTTTTAAACCTGGATAACTCTTCAAAGAAGTACGAAACTTAGGCAAATAGCCCATCTCTCCCCGCAGATTTCACACTGTTCCAGTAGCAAGTGATCTTCGGAGGCTGCAGTCATATGGAGGGAGCTTTACTCTGAAACTGCCAATCTCAGCTGTGGCTCAGTGATTAGCACTCTCCCCTCTAAGTAAGAAGGTTGTGGGTCCATAGTCCACTCCAGAGGACTTGAACACTAGTGGCCCTAGAAATAGTAGATGCATTGATGGCCATCTTCCAAAATTCTATAGACTCTGGAACAGTTCCCATGGATTGGAGGATAGCTAATGTAACCCCACTATTTAAAAAAGGTGGTAGAGAGAAAACGGGGAATTATAGACTGGTAAGCCTGACATCGGTAGTGGGGAAAATGCGAGAGTCCATTATAAAAGATGTAATAGCAGAGCACTTGGAAAACAGTGACAGGATCGAACAAAGTCAACATGGATTTACAAAAGGTAAATCGTGCTTGACTAATCTACTTGAATTTTTTGAGGATGTAACTGGTAGAATAGATAAGGGAGAACCAGTGGATGTGATGTATTTGGACTTTCAGAAAGCTTTCGATAAGGTCCCGCATAAGAGATTAGCGTGCAAAGTTAAAGCACACGGGATTGGGGGTAAGGTACTGTCTTGGATAGAGAACTGGTTGGCAGACAGGAAGCAAAGAGTTGGAATAAACGGGTCTTTTTCTGAGTGGCAGGCAATGACTAGTGGGGTACCGCAGGGATCGGTGCTAGGACCCCAGCTATTCACAATATATATTAATGATCTAGACGAGGGAACTAGATGTAATATCTCCAAGTTTGCAGATGACACAAAGCTGGGTGGGCATGTGTGCTGTGAGGAGGATGCAGAGAAACTCCAGTATGATTTGGACAGGTTGGGTGATTGGGCAGATGCATGGCAAATGCAGTATAATATGGATAAATGCGAGGTTATCCACTTCAGTGGAAAAAACAGGAAGACAGATTATTATCTGAACGGCAATAGATTGGGAAAAGGGGAAGTGCAACGAGATCTGTGTGACCTTGTGCACCAGTCGCTGAAGGTAAGCATGCAGGTGCAGCAGGCAGTTAAGAAGGCAAATGGTATGTTGGCCTTCATAGCGAGAGGATTCGAGTACAGGAGCAAGGATGTCTTGTTGCAGTTGTACAGGGCCTTGGTGAGACCACAGCTTGAGTATTGTATGCAGCTTTGCTTGCCTTATCTGAGGAAGAATGTTCTTGCCATGGAGGGAGTGCAGCGAAGATTCACCAGACTGATACCTGGGATGGCAGGAATGACGTATGAGGAAAGATTGGGTTGATTAGGCTTATATTCGCTAGAGTTTAGAATGGTGTGGAAGAATGAGAGGGGATCTCATTGAAACTTATAAAATTCTAACAGGACTAGACAGACTAGATGCAGGAAGGATGTTCCCAATGGCGGGGGAGTCCAGAACCAGGGGTCACAGTCTAAGGATAAGGGGTAAGCCATTTAGTACTGAGATAAGGAGGAATTTCTTCACCCAGAGGGTGGTGAACCTGTGGAATTCTCTACCACAGAAGACAGTTGAGGCCAATTCATTAAATATATTCAAGAAGGAGTTACATATATTTCTTAAGGCTAAAGGGATCAAGGGATATGGGGAGAAAGCATAGACAGGGTACTGAATTTGGATGATCAGCCATGATCTCATTAAATGGCGGAACAGGCTCGAGGGGCCGAATGGCCTTCTCCTACTCCTATCTTCTATGTTATCCAGGCTGACACTCCCAGTGTAGTACTGAGGGGAGTGCTGCACCTTTGAAGAAGAGCAGTGGAGTTCTCCCTGGTGTCCTGGCCAATATTTATCCCTCAACCAGCATTACTAAAAACAGATTATCTGGTCATTATCACATTGCTGTTTGTAGGAGCTTGCTGTGCGCAAATTGGCTGCCGCTTTTCCTACAATGACTGCACTTCAAAAGTGCTTTGGGACGTCCTGAGGTTGTTAAAGATGCTATAGAAATGCACGGTCTTTTTTTCATTGGGTGGAGTTGATGGTTGAAAATGTTGCTGCCCATATGTAGATGGGCACATGCAAAGTAAGTTAGAATGATTGGCATATGATGGTCTCTGTCTTATTTCCTGTTGTGGAGATGCCGGTGTTGGACTGTGGGGGACAAATGTGAGAAGTCACACAACACCAGGTTATAGTCCAACAGCTTTATTTGAAATCACAAGCTTTCAGAGCGCTGCTCCTTCGCCTGACGAAGGAGCAGCGCTCCGAAAGCTTGTGATTTCAAATAAAGCTGTTGGACTATAACCTGGTGTTGTGTGACTTCTCACATTATTTCCTGTTGTTTGCCCTTGATTAAACACTGGATGTTTGGCCCGCCTTATAGGCCCTGTTTTCCAGCATGCTGTGGACAGCAACACGTTACTCAGAGTCCATTGCCAGAGGGGTCTGTGCAAGACCCCACACTCAGAGCACTCGTACAGACCCCTCTTCCAATTATTTGATGAAAAGACTTGGGACTGAAAACATTTACATTTGCTTAATGCCGACTCACGGTGCTTAAAATTGGAAGCTGTCACATCCCCCAATAGCAATTCTCTCTCCTTCACAAAAGCATAAAAATTCACAACTCTCTTAAAGTTGTTCTGAATGATGAATAACATTACCATTTGTTTGCTCTCCCCAGCAAAAGCATCGTCCACATATAGTCTTCCAACAGCTTTATCCATCTGGTTGTTGACATAATTTGCGCACTTTCTCCACACTGCACCCTCCGACGTAGTGCCATAGAGTGCCTATGTGAAACAAAACAACCAATTTTCAGGGAAACGTGAGCTAAAGCATTTACATTTGAAGGGCTGATTGCAGTAGGCTGGGACTGACCTCAACAAAATGGCTGCCAGCTCGGTGTAAGAGACCCAAAATAGAGGAGAAGCAGATTAAAAACAAATTCTGCAGCCAAGAGGTGAGTTTTTAATGACCTTTTTTTCAGAGTACTTAGTTGTGGCAAATGCTTTCAGTATAAGTTCCCATTTTAAACTTATTGGGGTGGATTTTGATGTTCTCTGATAGCATAAAATGGGTGATAGCAAATTGGGGCCCATTTTACATCTCTGCCGATTTTTATTTCTGTCCAAAAGTTACCTCACATATCTGTATATTTATTAAAAATATTGCTTAGAATGTGAGTTTCCTGCCTACGAACCTTACTTCCAGGTGTCGTGATTTTTGGTCACACTTTTTACACTGTTAACATTTACCACTGTAAATTGCTGTCTAATTCCCATTCAGTTTTGCAATGTCAACGGTCATGGTGTAGTTTCAGGCTCTGACCACTAGATGGCACCCTGGGCTGAGTTTCTGTTGTTTCTCTCCCAACTCTATCTCCATCTTGGGCGCAAAAGAAAAATTTACAATCAGCAACCGTTATGGGCAACTCATGAGTATTTAAAAGAAATATATGACACACCTTACGGAAAGCTTTTCTTGTCTCCTTGTAGGCAGAGCTCAGGCTACCCACAAGATCCATTACATTCCTCCATATAATGTAGTTTTGAATATCCCTGCAGATCACATAAGCAAATTGTGTTATGAACCAGATGCTTTAACCTTTTTCTCATTGTCTTCAGTTTTCTTCCCTCTTTTGCCGAATCCATGCTGGAGTACGGTTTCATTACTGTCAGCAGCCATTCAATAGCTCACTGAAGTGTCTGTTCTCCACATGTGAGCTCAGACTATGAGTGATGGCAGACTATTTCATGGGGCAAGTCATCACAAGTGACCATCACAAAGGAATCCTGTCCTCAATTGACATCCATGCACAACACTTTCCGATAAGCGTCCCTATCTCTGTAGCCTCCTCAAGCCCTACAATTTTTGAGAACTCTATTTTTGTCCCTTCAACTCTGGCCTCTTGTGCATCTCCCACTTCCTTTGACTCACGGTTGGTGGCCATGCCTTCAGCCGTCGATGGCCTAAGTGCTAGAACCCCCTCCCTGAACCTCTCAGCCTCCCCACCTCTCTTTCCTCCTTTAATATGCTCCTTAAAACCTACCTCTTTGAGCAAGCTTTTAGTCACCTGTCCTACCCACTGTCTCCTTCTTTGGCTCGGTGTCCATTTTTGTCTTATCACTCGCCTTGCGACCTTTTACAATGTTAAAGGCGTTATATAAATGTAAGTTGTTGCTGTAGGATAGCACTCAGGAGTAACTTTTGTTCATTGCTTGGCTGAGTATCCCTGGCCTATGATCTGAGGCTAATTGACTGCTCCAAGTGCTACGTCAGTTGAGAAGGGTTAAGCTACAATAGCATTCTTTCTCACACATATAGACAGTCACGCATTACTTCTTCCATACATACCTGGGCTTATAGTTAAGGAGAACAGGCGCTAGTTTCTTAAGATAATCTGGTGCATAAACAACAACTGGTTCTGATTCCGTCACCTCCATAGACACAGCAGCGAGGATTTGATTGATGAAACCAATCCAGCTGAATGACTAGATCAAGAAAGAATTGAATACATAATTAGGTAAAAAAAAATGATATCTGCATCCTTTCGCCCAACACAGACTTAATAGACCTTTGCACTCAATAACATATTTTCTGTAAGCAAATACTAAAGATTGGCTGCCAAGTGAAAATAGAAAATCAGGAAATAAAAAGCTGGTGTCAGTAAAAGTGACCATGAGGTTGTTGGATTTTTTGTAAAAACCTGCCCTTTCCCCACAACCTTTTTAAATATTCTTTTTGCAATATTATCCCCTGCCTTTTTTTAAATGATTATGGATTTTGGTAGGGAATTCCATGTCCTAACACTTCTCTAGATGAAAGGAAATCTCCTAACCTCTTTCTTTATTCTAATTGGTGATAATCTTTAAATTTTTATTAGCATATATACTGTGGCATCCCCCAGGGGTTGGTATGAGGAGCATTGCTTTTCTTGTTATAGATAAATGACCTGGACTTGGGTATAGGGAGTGAAGTTTCAAAGTTTGCGGATAAAACACAACATGGCAAAGTAGTAAATAGTGAGCATGATTGTAGCAGACTTCAGGCAAACATAGACAGACTGGTGAAATGGGCAGACACACGGCAGATGTAATTTAATGTGGCTAAGTGTGAAACATAGAAACATAGAAGATAGGAGCAGGAGTAGGCCATTCGGCCCCTCGAGCCTGCTCCGCCATTCAATGCGACCATGGCTGATCATCCAAATTCAGTACCCTGTCCCTGCTTTCTCCCCATACCCCTTGATCCCTTTAGCCTTAAGAAATATATCCAACTCCTTCTTGAATATATTTAATGAATTGGCCTCTACTGCCTTCTGTGGTAGAGAATTCCACAGGTTCACCACTCTCTGGGTGAAGAAATTCCTCCTCATCTCTGTCCTAAATGGCTTACCCCTTATCCTTAGACTCTGACCCCTGGTTCTGGACTCCCCCGCCATCGAGAACATCCTTCATAAGAACATAAGAACATAAGAAGTAGGAGCAGGAGTAGGCCATACGGCCCCTCGGGCCTGCTCCGCCATTCAATAGGATCATGGCTGATCTGAACCTAGACTCACGTCCACTTCCCTGCCCGCTCCCCGTAACCCCTAATTCCCTTATCAGCTAGGAAACTGTCTATCTCCGTTTTAAATTTATTTAATGTCGCAGCTTCCACAGCTCTCTGAGGTAGCAAATTCCATAGATTTACTACCCTCTGGGTGAAGGAGTTTCTCCTCATCTCAGTTTTCAAAGGGCAGCCCCTTATTCTAAGATTATGCCCCCTAGTTCTAGTCTCACCCATCAGTGGAAACATCCTCCCCGCATCCACCCAGTCAAGCCCCCTCACAATCTTATATGTTTCGATAAGATCGCCTCTCATTCTTCTGAATTCCAATGAGTAGAGGCCCAATCTACTCAACCTTTCCTCATAAGTCAACCCCCTCATCTCCGGAATTAACCGAGTGATCCTTCTCTGAACTGCCTCGAGAGCAAGTATATCTTTTCTTAAATATGGAAACCAAAACTGTACGCAGTATTCCAGGTGTGGCCTCAACAGTACTCTGTATAACTGAAGCAAGACTTCCCTGCTTTTATACTCCATCCCCCTTGCAATAAAAGCCAAGATTCCATTGGCCTTCCTGATCACCTGCTGTACCTGCATACTAACCTTCTGTGTTTCATCCACCAGGACCCCCAGATCCCTTTGTACTGTAACACTTTGCAGTTTCTCTCCATTTAGATAATAACTTGCTCTTTGATTTTCCTCCATCATAATGAAGTGTTTCGAGAGACTGGTCTTAGCCCACATCAAAGCCAGTGTTCCTGCCTCTCTTGACCAACACCAGTTTGCCTATCGTGCAAACAGATCAACGGAGGATGCAATCACAACTGCTCTACACTCGGCACTGAATCACCTAGATGGTAAGGAGACCTACATCAGAATGCTGTTCATAGACTACAGCTCAGCATTCAACACTATCGTCCCCAACAAGCTGGCCACCAAACTCCAAACTCTTGGCCTGAACAATTCCCTCTGCAACTGGACCCTGGACTTCCTAACAAACAGACCCCAGTCTGTCAAATTAGGTAACCACACCTCCCCCCCCCTGACCCTAAACACGGGGGCCCCACAAGGATGTGTGCTGAGCCCCCTCCTCTACTCCCTCTTCACCCACGACTGTGTGGCTGTTAATGGTTCCAACACCATCATCAAGTTTGCGGATGACACCACGGTAGTAGGCCAGATCACCAACAACGATGAGTCAGCCTACAGGGAGGAGGTCCAGCATCTCGTGAAGTGGTGCGCCGATAACAACCTGGCCCTTAACATCAAGAAAACCAAAGAAATCATTGTGGACTTCAGGAAGTCCAAAGGCAGAAGTCACACCCCCATCCACATCAATGGGGCTGTGGTGGAAAGGGTGGACAGCTTTAAGTTCCTCGGAGTCCACATCACGGAAGACCTCTCCTGGTCACGCAACACCTCCTCTCTGGTGAAGAAGGCCCAGCAGCGCCTTTATTTCCTAAGGAGGCTGAAGGGATGTAACCTGTCACCCCTGATCCTCTCTAACTTTTACCGCTGCACTATAGAAAGCATCCTGACAAACTGTATCACAGTATGGTATGGCAGCTGTAGCTACTATGACAGGAAAGCCCTGCAGCGGGTAGTCAAAACTGCCCAACAAATTACCGGCACCCGGCTACCGACCATAGAGCACATATACCAGAAACGCTGTCTACGGAGGTCACGGTCCATCATCAAAGACCCTACCCACCCCAGCCACAGTCTGTTCGCCCTCCTGCCATCTGGGAGACGCTACAGATGCATTCGCACCCGTACGACCAGATTTAGGAACAGCTTCTTTCCCAGGGCTGTCATCCTACTGAACTCCACAAATAAACTCTAAAGCCTGCACATCTGCCAATGCACTTTATTAGGGTTATGTTTATGTTAATATACTACAAGCCAAATGTATGTTGAATGTTTAAATGTCTTAATCCAAATGTAAACTCTCGGGAGCCACAAGCCTACATTTCGTTGTACTGCACTTGTGCACTAACAATGACAATAAAAGTTGATTTGATTTGATTTGATCTAGTCTGTCTAGTCCTGTTAGAATTTTATAAGTTTCAATGAGATTCCCTCTCATTCTTCTAAACTCCAGCGAGTACAAGCCCAAATCAACCCAATCTCTCCTCATACGTCATTCCTGCCATTCCAGGTATCAGCCTGGTGAATCTTCGCTGCACTCCTTCCATGGCAAGAATATCCTTCCTCAGATAAGGCGACCAAAACTGCACACAGTACTCAAGATGTGGTCTCACCAAGGCCCTGTACAACTGCAGCAAGACATCCTTGTTCCTGTACTCGAACCCTCTTGCTACGAAGGCCAACATACTAGTTGCCTTCTTAACCGCCTGCTGCACCTGCATGCTTACCTTCAGCGACTGGTGCACAAGGACACCCAGGTCTCGTTGCACTTCCCCTTCTCCCAATCTATTGCCATTCAGATAATAATCTGCCGCCTTGTTTTTGACACCAATGTGGATAACCTCGCATTTATCCACGTTATATTGCATCTGCCATGCTTCTGCCCAATCACCCAACCTGTCCAAATCATACTGGAGTTTCTCAGCATCCTCCTCACAGCACACACGCCCACCCAGCTTTGTGTCGTCTGCAAACTTGGAGATATTACATCTAGTTCCCTCGTCCAGTCTGAAGTGATGCGCTTTGGGAGAAACAACTTGGAGAGGCAGTATAATCTAAATGGTACTATTTTGCAGGGGGGGGGGGTGCAAGAACAGAGGAACCTGGGGGTGCATATACACAAATATTTGAAGGTGGCAGGGCAAGTTGATAAGGTGGTTAAGAAAGCGTATGGAGTAATTGGCTTTGTAAATAGAGGCATCAAATACAAAAGCAAGGAAGTCATGCATGATAAACTTTTACAAATCTCTGATTTGGCCTCAGCTGGAGTATTCTGGGCACCACACTTTAGGAAGGATGCCAAGGCCCTGGGGAGGTTACAGAGGAGGTTTACCAGGATGATGAAGTTCAGTTATGTGGAGAGATTGGATGAGTTAGGATTGTTCGCCATAGAGCAGAGAAGGTTAAGGGGAGACCTAATAGAGGTATTCCAAATTATGAAGGGTTTTAACAGAGCAAGTAGGGGGGAACTAATTCCTCTGGCAAGGGGATTGGTAACCAAAGGTCATGGATTTAAAATAATTGGCAAAAACACTGGAGAGGAAAGGAGAAGAAATTTCTTCACACAGAGGGTTGTTAACATCTGGAACGCACTACCTGAAAGGGTGGTGGAATCAGATTCCATATGAACTTTGAAAAGGCAATTGGACATGCACTTGAAGAGGATTAATTTGCAGGATTATGGGAAAAATGCTGGTGTCTGGGAATAAATTGGATCGCTCTTTCAAAGATGCAGCACAAGCACCTCCTTCGGGGCTGTAAGATTGTTTTTAAAGCTGAAATTGGTTACTGCCTTTTTAAAAATTTTCTCCACAGAGTATCATATTACGTGTTTTTCCACTAATATCGCACATTGAAATTCCGAGGTCGAGCATCTATGACAAATGATAAATAAAAATCTTTCTCTTTTGCTTCATTTTGATATTATTGAATACTTTTGTGGAAATAGCAAGCATTGAGGTGGGTTGTAATTTCTATCCAGACTATTTTGTAGCAGGCTAAGAATGTTAAATTAACACTCACAGCGTAATTTGATATGAATGTATTAATCCGAGTGCAAAAAATAGCACGCAGAGGAATTTCAACCTCCCAGGGGTGTTGGCTTGGAGTCATTAATTGAACCCGAAGATAGGACCTAATTAACAGCCACAGTTTCAATTTATAACCCGTAACACTCCAGTATCATCCCATTACTGAGCTGTTAACAGTTAATCCTAATTCTTTGCAAGTTTTTAAAGGGAGTCACGCCTTTTAAAAACATGGAAATTGCAAGTGACTAGTGCAGGCCAACACTGATCAGCACACAGCGACAGCACACAGCGACAGCACACAGCGACAGCACACAGCTTTGGCCAGTGCATCTGGTAAACTTTTCAACTTTCTCAGTACAATTTAGGCTTGGAATTACTGTTAGCAGTGTTAGCCGAAGATGTTCATAGGACATTCCTTTGGCTGATATTTCAAACAAACACTTGGAGGCAATTTAACCTAACCCGGCCTTCGGGAATCCCATGGGATCGGGTGGAACGCTGCCTTTGCAACTCGTCCAATACCGCTCTCTCCGAGACACCCTAGTCCACTCCTCTATCACCCCAAACAGCCCTTCCCCTTCGCCTGGCACCTTCCCGTGCAAGCGCAGGAGATGTAACACCTGCCCCTATACCTCCCCCCTCCCCACTGTCCAGGGCCCCAAACACCCCTTCCAGGTGAAACAGCGATTTACTTGTACTTCTCGCAATCTAGTATACTGTATTCGCTGCTCACGATGCGGTCTCCTCTACATTGGGGAGACCAAACGCAGATTGGGTGACCGCTTTGCGGAACACCTCCGTTCAGTCCGTAAGGGTGACCCCGAGCTTCCGGTCGCCTGTCATTTTAATTCACCGCTCCATTCCCACTCGGACCTCACCGTCCTTGGTCTCTTGTACTGTTCCACGGAAGCTCAACATAAACTCGAGGAACAGCACCTCATCTTCCGAATAGGCACTCTGCAGCCTCCCGGTCTCAATATCGAGTTCAACAATTTCAGATCATAACCTCGGCCCCTATTTCATTTTCACTTATATTTTTCCACTCCTTTCCTTTCCCCCCCCCCCTTTCCTTTTGTTTCTCTCTCACACCTGGCAGCTATCTTTCACCCTGCCAGTACACTTTACACCTAATCACAGCCTATTACCATCTCGTCTAGCTTCTAATCTCTTTTACTTCTTTTGGTTCTTTTATTCTTTTGTCCGATCGCAGCCCTGCCTTCGATCTAGTTCCTTTTCTCTCCAGTTTTGAAGAAGGGTCAAACCCGAAACGTCAACTCAAATTTCTCTCCACGGATGTTGCCTGACTTGCTGAGTTTTTCCAGCATTTTCTGTTGTTATTTCGTCCAATATTGCTCTCCGTTGACTTCAATGTAAAACCAGCGTCGCTCCCGATCCCGTCAGCTTCCCGACATAGGAACGCAGGAGTATAGGTACAGGAGGAGGCCATTCAGCCCCTCGAGCCTGTTCCGCCATTCAATCAGATCATGACTGATCTGTATCTCATCTCCAGCTACCCACCTTGGTCCCGTAACTCTTAATACCCTTGTCAAAAAAATTCTATCACTCTAACAGGAGGGTTAGGTTCAAATTGCCCCCAATAATTCATTCAAAACAAACAGATTGCTGCTTGCACTAAACTAGCACACAGAGCAATGTCATACCAACTCCTTAAATGTTCATCCGCTAAAATTGCCAACAGTATTTTTTAGACTCAAATCTGCTTTTCATGAATTCGGCAGTCGAGTGAGGTGCAACCTTATTTGAAATGAGAAATGGGGCTTTTCCAGTGAGTCCTGTGACATCGGAATCTGAACAGACTGATTTAATGCACTCGTGTTCTCTGACAGCAGGATATTTCCACTCCATCGCTTTCCCCAGTGCGACCTCTGCCTCAGAGCTGCTGCAATGTGAAGACGCGAGGTCACTAGCTAGCAGAAGTCTCCTGCCAATCATGCGACTCCGGCAGCTGTATAGTTCATTGGCCACCCCCACCCAAAAAAACAGTCCGGTTATGATATCTTTCCCTCTCGCACACTCTCACTGGCTCCACGAAAATCCTAACAGGAATGAGTCTGAACAGTCTCAATCTGGTTCCAAGTGTGTACAGGTCCACAGCACTAAACTGACTGAGAAAGAATTTGGCAGACTCGCTCAGTGAGACAAGAGCAGAAAGCTGGGAGTCCAGAACCAGGGGTCACAGTCTAAGGATAAGGGGTAAGCCATTTAGGACTGAGATGAGGAGGAATTTCTTCACCCAGAGAGTGGTGAACCTGTGGAATTCTCTACCACACAAGGCAGTTATGGCCAATTCACTAAATATATTCAAGAAGGAGTTAGATATATTTCTTAAGGCTAAAGGGATCAAGGGATATGAGGAGAAAGCAGGGACACGGTACTGAATTTGGATGATCAGCCATGATCTCATGAAATGGCGAAGCAGGCTCGAGGGGCCGAATGGCCTACTCCTGCTCCTATCTTCTATGTTTCTATGGTAGGTTGTGGATACAAGGATGCAGTCGGGTCAGTGATAATTGCTAGATTTAGCCGATAGTGTATTTGGACTGGAAGTGCTTAGGTGCTTTTAACTTATAATATTTCAGCGAACAGCAAATGCACGGTTAGTTTGCCATTGGCTGCATTTGAAATATTTTGTTTCAGCAGGAAAGGAAACCCACATTTTCATGTGTGTAGTGAACCATTGCTGGATTTTATTTAGTTTACCTGATGGACAACTGATACGCTTATCAATTACTTCATAAAAGGTGATGAGTCGAAGAAGAGATGATGAGTCGAAAGAAGAGATGAATAAGGCTTTTATTAGCTAAGAAGAGACCATGCTTCTTCGTGAGTGACTGAACAAGTCTGAACGAAACCCACACAGTGGTGGGTGGAGTCAGCTGAGGCATGCCTCCATACACAGCGCCACCCAGAGGTGGCAATATACAATACAGTGGTTTACCACATTCACCCCTTGTTTAATGTGAAGTCCGGCGGGGTGAAGGGTACTACAAGTTAAGTCTATCAGGAGGCCTTGTCTGACGTCCTGATCGTCGTGGTGGCGGCGGTGGTGTTGCAGCATCCGACGTCGGGTCTGGTGTCTGGGTGGTTGGCGAAGATTCCTGGGGCTTTGGCATGCCGTCTGCAGGGGTTGGGTTGGGAGGGGTGGTGGGGGATAACAGTGGTAAGGGGGATAACGGTGGTAAGGGGGATAACGGTGGTAATTCAGGGGTACCCGAGGGTGCGAGATCTCGTATGGAGACCGTGTCCTCCCGCCCGTCTGGGTATGTCACCCAGGCATACTGGGGGTTGGCGTGTAGGAGGTGCACCCGCTCGACCAGGGGGTCCGTTTTATGCGTCCTCACGTGCCTCCGCAGTAGGACGGGCCCAGGAGAAGTCAACCATGCCGGTAGCGAGGTTCCCGATGTAGACTTCCGGGGGAAAACGAACATTTTCTCATGAGGGGTCGCATTAGTGGCAGTACAAAGCAGTGACCGAATGGAGTGAAGCGCTGCAGGGAGGACCTCCTGCCAGCGGGAGGTCGGAAGGCCCTTAGATTTTAGTGCTAAGAGGACTGCCTTCCAAACCATCGCGTTCTCCCTTTCCACCTGGCCGTTCCCCCGGGGGTTGTAACTGGTGGTCCTGCTCGTGGCGATACCTCTTGTTAGCAGGTACTGCCGAAGTTCGTCGCTCATGAACGATGAGCCCCTGTCGCTATGTATATAGCTGGGGAACCCGAACAGAGCGAAGATGTCATTCAGACACTTGATGACCGTGGTACTGGTCATGTCTGGGCAAGGGATGGCAAAGGGGAAACGGGAGTACTCATCAACTATGTTGAGGAAGTACACATTGCGGTCAGCGGAGGGGAGGGGCCCTTTAAAATCGACGCTCAGGCGTTCGAAGGGGCGGGTGGCCTTGATCAGGCTTGCTCTGTCCGGCCTATAGAAGTGCGGTTTGCACTCGGCGCAGATTTGGCAGCTCTTGGTCATGGTCCTGACCTCCTCGATGGAGTAGGGCAGGTTACGGGATTTGATAAAATGGAAAAACCTGGTGACCCCCGGGTGGCAGAGGTCATTGTGGAGGGACTGCAGCCTATCACTCTGCGCGTTGGCGCATGTACCACGTGATAGGGCATCTGGGGGCTCATTGAGTTTCCCTGGCCGATACAAGATATCATAATTGTAGGTGGAGAGTTCGATTCTCCACCTCAAGATCTTGTCGTTCTTGATTTTACCCCTCTGCTTATTATTAAACATAAAAGCTACTGAACGCTGGTCAGTGAGCAGGGTAAATCGTTTCCCGGCCAGGTAATGCCTCCAGTGATGCACCGCTTCTACAATAGCCTGGGCCTCCTTTTCGACGGAGGAGTGTCTCGTCTCGGGGCCCTGGAGGGTCCTTGAGAAAAAGGCCACGGGTCTGCCCGCCTGGTTAAGGGTCGCGGCTAGGGCGAAGTCGGAGGCATCGCTCTCCACTTGGAAGGGGATGGACTCATCCACCGCGTGCATTGCGGCCTTCGCGATATCGTTCTTGATAAGAGTGAAGGCTGCACACGCCTCTGGTGTCAGGGGGAAGGAGGTGGCTTTGATGAGGGGCCTGGCTTTGTCTGCATAGAGGGGCACCCACTGGGCGTAGTAGGAGAAAAACCCCAGGCATCTCTTCAGTGCTTTTTGGCAGTGGGGAAGGGGTAGCTCCATTAGGGGGCGCATTCTGTCGGGGTCGGGCCCGATGACTCCGTTCTCCACCACGCAGCCGAGGATGGCCAGGCGCTTGGTGTGAAACATACATTTTTCCTTATTGTACGTTAGGTTCAGCCGTTGGGCCGTACGGAGGAAATTTGCTAGATTAACGTCGTGGTCCTGCTGGTCGTGGCCGCAGATGGTGACGTTATCCAAATAGGGGAAGGTTGCCCGCAGCGCGTTCTGGTCAACCATTCGGTCCATCTCCCTTTGGAAGACCGAAACCCCGTTGGTGACGCCGAAGGGGACCCTAAGGAAGTGGTAGAGGCGGCCGTTTGCCTCGAAGGCAGTATACTGGCGGTCCTCATGGCGGATGGGCAGCTGGTGGTACGCTGACTTAAGGTCGATGGTGGAGAATACTTTTAGCTAATAAAATTGATACGCTTATCAATTACTTCATAAAAGGTGATGAGTCGAAGAAGAGATGATGAGTCGAAAGAAGAGATGAATAAGGCTTTTATTAGCTAAGAAGAGACCATGCTTCTTCGTGAGTGACTGAACAAGTCTGAACGAAACCCACACAGTGGTGGGTGGAGTCAGCTGAGGCATGCCTCCATACACAGCGCCACCCAGAGGTGGCAATATACAATACAGTGGTTTACCACAACAACACTGCTGGATAGAAAGGTAAATGAGGGAGAACATAGGAATTGCTAGAGAAATAAGATCGCCGTCCATCTTCTGCCATCCTGCTAGTGGCATGGTACAATGATAATGGGGTTGTTGATTAATCATAGCAATAAATTTCTATCAATTCATCTACAACTGACCCAGATGGAGGCGAGGAAAACCCCCAGTGGTGGAGTGCTTGGGGAGCCATAGCTCCGAAGTCATCTTGTTCCTCCCAAGCACACTACGCCTACCACATGTCATGTCTCGAATTGCTCATTACTGGATCCCAGAGTGTTATTTTCTGAAAGAAAAGAAATCTAATTTCCATTGGAGAGTGTTGCCAGAATGCTGGCACAGTGCAACATGATAGCACCTCTTGCTGCTGACGCTAGGTACCTATGTGGGAATAGTATTTGTTCCCTACACACTGGTATCTGGGGCTTTGATAAAACACACAATTTCATTCAAGAAAGCAACTTACCTTACTATTGATTATTAGAGAGAAGTTTTTGGTCACGTCGGACAGAAGCATTTTGTTGTAGAGTTGATTGGGATCATTCCTGTCTTCAGATTTTGTTGTTGCCTATCGAATAAAATATTTAAATATGAATATTCCTTTTATCCTATTTCAAAATTACCATAAATCCTGGGAGTATAATACAGGAAAATCTTTGGTATCCGGTACCGACGGGACCGGCGTGTTGTCGGTTGATGAAAAATTCCGGATGACGGAGAGGGTTATCTACCGAGGCTATTTTTAACAAAGAAAAATTTAAAAATCAAGAAATGTGCAGTATACAGTAATTAGGTACTCACCAACAGAGTGTTGTGTTAAATGAATGGTGGAAGATGCTTGATTAAGTACAGTACTGCCAGTTGAGGGTAATGCAATGCAATGACTACCAGCAGCGTGGGAGACACACAGTACCCCTGTAAAATGGCAGATCAGAAGAGACTACCGGCAGCGCGGGAGAGTCAGACTCCTGTTACAGGGGTATTGAGGTGTTCGGACTTCCGACAGCGCCAAGAAGCTGAGTAGTGGCAGTTTGGAGAACTATCCCCACTGACTAACTCGGCCACCGCGGGAGACTCGGACTCGGCAACATTTCCAGTTATTCAGGTGTTGTTTTCGGAGTATGAATTTTGCCGGTTAATAGAGAATTCTGGATATTTAGGTGCCGTTTAAACAAGAGTTTCCTGTACTCATTTTCTTCAATCAATAATTGTCCAAAAGTGAACAGTACATCTTATTGGTTCTCAGGCGTGGCTCAGTTGGTCGCACTCTCGCCTCCGAATCATAAGAACATAAGAACTAAGAGCAGGAGTCGGCCATTGGGGAGTCTCGAACTACAGGTCCCAATCTCAGAATAAGGGACTGAGATGAGGAGAAATTCCTTCACTCCGAGGGTTGCGAATCTTTGGAATAGTCTACCCCTCTATTAGCATAAAATATTCAGCTGTGTGCCCCCACAAGAGAGTTACAGGGAAGCTCCAGCAGGTTGGTTACGCTGGGCTGCAGACAAGATGGCTGAAGCTAGCTTGAAAATTTTGGGGAGGTTCCGAAAAAATGTAAAGAGCATTCTGTACTTGAGTCTCTTGCAAATGGTTTTCATTTTACTATCTCGAGCCTGCTCCGCCATTCAATAAGATCATGGCTGATCTTCGACCTCAACTCCACTTTCCCGCTCGATCGCCATCTCCCTGGATTCCCCTAGAGTCTAAAAATCTATCGATCTCAGTCTTGAATATGCTCAACGATTCAGCATCCACGGCCCTCTGGGGTAGACTATTCCAAAGATTCACAACCCTCGGAGTGAAGAAATTTCTCTTCATCTCAGTCCCTTATTCTGAGATTGGGACCTCTTGTTCGAGACTCCCCAGCCAGGGGAAACATCCTCCTGTCAAGCCCCTTAACATTTTTATATGCTTCAATGAGATCACCTCTCATTCTTCTAAACTCTAGGGAATATAGGCCTAATCTGCTCAATCTTCCCTCATAGGACAATCCCCTCATCCCGGAATCAGAAGGTTGTGAGTTCAAGCCCCACTCCAGAAACTTGAGCAAATAATCCCACTGCAGTACTGAGGGACGACAGTCAGAGGTGCCATATTCCAGATGCAACATCTGCCTGCCCTCTCAGGTGGATGTAAAATATCCCACGGCACTATTCGAAGAAGAGCAGGGGAATATTCCTGGTGTCCTGCCCAATATTTATTGCACAATCAACAGCATTAAAACAGATGATCTGGTCGTGGGACCTTGCTGTGCGCAGATTGGCTGATGCATTCGCTACATTACAACAGTGACTACACCTCAAAAGTACTTCATTGGCTGGTAAACACTTTGGACGTCGTGAAAGCTGCTATATAAATGCAAATCTTTCAAACCTTTCTTTCTTAAAAGTGTACGGTGCATATTATGCACAGATAGTAAAATGAAAACCATTTGCAAGAGACTCAAGTACAGAATGCTCTTTACATTTTTTTGGAACCTCCCCAAAATTTTCAAGCTAGCTTCAGCCATCTTGCCTGCAGCCCAGCGTAACCAACCAGCTGAAGCCTCCCTGTAACTCTCTTGTGGGGGCACACAGCTGAATATTTTATGCTAATAGTTCGGTGGGTGAAGGTGGGCAGGGTATTATACACCGCTATATTTTTTCTAAAGTTGTGGTCCACGAAGGAGGGGAGTGTATTATACATGGGTGGGAGGGATGTAATTATAAACAAAGACTTATGGTAATCAAGCCCACAAGTCATTTCATTTTACAAATTCTATCTTTAGTATGTAGAGCACTGTTGAGAAATTTTACTACAGATCTGAAGTACACTTAAGGGATGCCTTTTATCACAGATCGATTGAGCAGGCTTTCTGTATTTTAATTATTTTTTAATTCCCACTTCCGTCGCCATAGCAACGCTGGATGCCAGGAACAAAACAGGCATATCTTGGGTCAAGTGATGGCAAAGCACGTCGGGTAACATGTGTCTCTCATTTGAATATCATTTCAATACGCCTATCCATACACAGGCGCAGGGACATCCTGTTCCCTCAGGATGGCCGGAGAAAGCCTCCTCAGCAAATGAAGACTGCCTGTCCCGCCGTTTGCTGTCGGGTCAGTTCGGGAGCGGCTGACCCGACACTTGCGAAAATCGCGTGGCGGCAGGTTCGCATCCCACCGACAGTTTTTTCCGAGTTTTTGTGCCCGACCCGCCTCCAAACCCGCCCGCTCAGCTGAATTAAAATCGAGCCCTAGATGTCAGCCGTGGCTCAATGGGCGGCACTGTCGCCTCCGGGTCAGAGGGTGGTGGGTTCAAGCCCCCTTCCGGGGTCTTCAACACATAATCTAGGCTGACGCTGCAGGGCTATACTGAGGGAGTGCTGCACTGTCGGAGGTGCCGTCTTTCGGATGAGACGTCAAACCTGTCCATCTTCGCAAACGGGTGTAAATGATCCAACGCCACGATTCGAAGAAGAGCAGGGGAGTTCTCCCCGGTGTCTTGGCCACTATTGATCCCTCAGCCAACATCACTAAAACACAATACGATAGCAAAATACTGCGGATGTTGGAAATCTATGATAACAACAGAAAATGCTGGAAAAACTCAGCAGGCCAGGGCAGCATCCGTGGAGAGAGAAACAGAGTCAACGTTTCAGGCCGATGACCTTTCTCCAAATTTGCAGACGACTCAAAGCTGGGTGGGCGTGTGTGCTGTGAGGAGGATGCCGAGAAACTCCAGGATGATTTGGACAGGTTGGGTGATTGGGCAGAAGCATGGCAGATGCAATATAACGTGGATAAATGTGAGGTTATCCACTTTGGTGGCAAAAACAGGAAGGCACATTATTATCTGAATGGCAATAGATTGGGAGAAGGGGAAGTGCAACGAGACCTGGGTGTCCTTGTGCACCAGTCGCTGAAGGTAAGCATGCAGGTGCAGCAGGCGGTTAAGAAGGCCTTCATAGCGAGAGGCTTTGAGTACAGGAACAAGGATGTCTTGCTGCAGTTGTACAGGGCCTTGGTGAGACCACATCTTGAGTATTGTGTGCAGTTTTGGTCACCTTATCTGAGGAAGGGTGTTCTTGCCATGGAAGGAGTTCAGCGAAGAGTCACCAGGCTGATACCTGGGATGGCAGGAATGACGTATGAGGAGAGAT
The DNA here is from genome assembly GCF_052327205.1 of Somniosus microcephalus. NCBI lineage: Eukaryota > Metazoa > Chordata > Chondrichthyes > Squaliformes > Somniosidae > Somniosus > Somniosus microcephalus. Next base: position 13,875,509 of record NC_140992.1, read on the forward strand.
TGGGTCGATTGGGCTTGTACTCGCTGGAGTTTAGAAGAATGAGAGGGGATCTCATTGAAACTTATAAAATTCTGACAGGACTGGACAGACTAGATGCAGGAAGGATGTTCCCAATGGTCGGGGAGTCCAGAACCAGGGGTCACAGTCTAAGGATAAAGGGTATGCCATTTAGGACAGAAATGAGGAGGAATTTCTTCACCCAGAGAATGGTGAACCTGCGGAATTCGCTACTACAGAAGGCAGTAGAGGCCAATTCATTAAATATATTCAAGAAGGAGTTGGATATATTTCTTAAGGCTAAAGGGATCAAGGGGTATGGGGAGAAAGCAGGGACCGGGTACTGAATTTGGATGATCAGCCATGATCACATTGAATGGCGAAGCAGGCTCGAGGGGCCGAATGGCCTACTCCTGCTCCTATCTTCTATGTTTCTATGTTTCTATGATCTGCTGTTTGTGTGACCTTGCTGTATGCAAATTGGCGGCCATGTTTTCTACATTATAACAGTGACTGCACTTCAAAAGCACTTCATTGGCGGTGAAGCACATTGGGGTGTTCTGAGGATGTGGAAGGCACTATATAAATGCAAGTTTTTTTATTTAGAATTTGAGGACAAGAGGGAGAAGGCCAATCTCTCACAGACTCTGCTTCAGCTTTCTGGGTCTGACAGGTGGACAGTACAAGAATGAAAAACAATGCACACTTATATGGCATTTTTCGCATAACAAGTGCTGGGAGGACACAGAGCAGGAAGTGGGAGAGACGGCTGAAGGCACAATTAAGCAGCTAGATTTTGAGGGGGTTTTTGAAGGTGAAAAAGTAGAGGGTGTTTGAGATGAGATTTCTACAGTAGAGGGGATGGTGGCTGAGCGGAGTGGGAGGGAATAGGATGTACACCAGAGACAGAAGAAGGTAAGACACAGGCTGGAATGTAGAGCTGGATATTTCCACTCTTACAATCTACAGAAGGTAGATATTAACTGGTCAATGGCATCTTTTGCATGCTGATGACGAGTTCACCCCTTTAGGGAAACTCAACCTACCAGTGCCACTGAAGAGGGTTCTAAAATTCACCGTGGATGGTGCTGGCATAATACACAGCTCCAGCGGGAAACACCACACTCACCGGCTAGACTTTAAGTTGAAATCGAAAATTCCCACTTTGCTGCTCCATTGAGCAGAGTGGCTGTTCACGAAAGGGGGAGGGGTTGGAATTTTTCTTTCCGCCACATACGGGGAGAATGCTGCAATTAACAAACTGCCAGCAAAACCATACACTCAGAGATCAAAGCAGGGCATTCTCAGGATGTTGTTAGCGGTCGTTAGCTAGGGTTAACCACATGCAGTCTGCTGATTTTCATAAAGGGGGAACTTTACCCTGTAAGTTGTTAGTCCAGCATCGCTATATAGAAAAAGAAAATCAAAACATGTCTTTTGCGCAATAGGCCGGAGATGAGTGTTGCTGATATTGTACCAACGTTTAACTCCCTCACACCACGTTTCGCTCAGCGCAGTTTTAAAAGAGGCATTTACAACAAAAGCAACAACCTGCATTTATATGGAGCCTTTAACCTAGTAAAACATCTCAAGGCGCTTCTCAGGAGCGAAACCACACAACGTTTGACACCGAGACACATAAGGAGGTATGAGGGCAGGTGACCAAAAGGAGTGTCTTAAAGGAGGAGAGAGAGGCGGAGAGGTTTAGGGAGGGAATTCCAGAGCTTAGGGTCTAGGCAGCTGAAGGCATGGCCGCCAGTGGCAGAGTGTTGGAAATTGGGGATGTGCAATTTATTATCCCAATTTATTTTAAACAAATTAACCCTCTATTAAAATAGTGGACAAAGCATTGCCATCTGAATGCATGTAAAGCGTAATTTCTGGGACATCAAAGTGTAATGTATTCTGTAGTGTCAGACTAAAGGTGAGGACTGGTCATAGAGTCATAGAGTTTTACAGCACAGAAAGAGGCCCTTCGGCCCATCGTGTCTGCGCCGCCCATCCATCCCTGTCCAGTCTAATCCCATTTTCCAGCATTTGGTCCATAGCCTTGTATGCAATGGCATTTCAAGTGCTCATCCAAATGCTTCTTGAATGTTGTGAGGGTTCCTGCCTCTACCACCCTTTCAGGCATTGAGTTCCACATTTCAACCACCCTCTGGGTGAAGAAGTTCCTCCTCAAATCCCCTCTAAATCTCCTGCCCCTTACCCTGAATCTATGCCCCCTTGTTATTGACCCCCCTACTAAGGGGAAAAGTTCCTCTTTATCTACCCTATCTATGCCCCTCATCATTTTGTATACCTCAATCAGGTCCCCCCTCAGCCTTCTTTGCTCCAAGGAAAACAACCCCAGCCTGTCCAGCCTCTCTTCATAGCTGAGGCGCTCCATCCCAGGTAACATCCTGGTGAATCTTCTCTGCACCCTCTCCAAAGCAATCACATCCTTCCTATAGTGAGGCGACCAGAACTGCACACAGTACTCCAGCTGTGGCCTCACCAGCGTTTTGTACAGCTCCATCATAACCTCCCTGCTCTTATATTCTATGCCTCGGCTAATGAAGGCAAGTATCCCATATGCCTTTTTAACCACCTTATCTACCTGTTCCGCTGCCTTCAGGGATCTATGTACATGTACACCAAGGTCCCTCTGACCCTCTGTACTTCCTAGGGTCCTACCACTCATTGTGTATTCCCTTGCCTTATTTGTCCGTCCAAAATGCATCACCTCGCACTTTTCAGGGTTAAATTCCATTTGCCACTTTTCCGCCCATCTGACCAACCCGTTTATATCGTCCTGTAGCCTGAGGCTTTCCTCCTCGCAATTTACCACCCCACCAATTTTCGTGTAATGAGAATAATTTATTATCATCTTCAAAGGATGCTAATGAAAGAGTAGTTAACTTACTAATATTCAGCATTAAAAAATAACACACTGGGGGGTAATTCTGACATTGTGGGGTAGTGTAAAACGGGTGATAGCGAGTCGGCAGCCCATTCTACTTCTCTCCCGATTATTATTTCCATTGACTTCAAGTCAAAATGACTCCCAATGACGTGTGGGACAAATTACAGAGCTTGCAGGAGTTAAGCTCCACATGGTTTGAAGCATTGAAACAAAAATTAAAGCACGCAGAACAGGTGGATTACAAACACTAAGAACATAGGAACAGGAGTAGGCCATTCAGCCCCTCGAGCCTGTTCCAGCATTCACTGAGATCATGGCTGATCTGTGACCTAACTCCATATACCCGCCTTTGCCCCATGCCTTTGCCTTAATACTTTTGGTTATAGGAACATAGGAACAGGAGTTGATCATTTAGCCCCTCGAGCCTGTGCATTACTTTTTCTTCCCCTTCTATCTAGAAAACATGGTTTCAGGCAGAGGTACATTTCCAAGGGCTAGAAATTGGGTATCGTTCTGGTTGGGGCGCTAACTTTTGAAAAGTAGGAAAAGCAGCACCAGGTACTAATGATTCTCTCCTGATGGGAAATTCAGCTTTAGCGCCCCAAGAGGCAAGCGGAGCGCTAAATCAAGCGCTAACCACTTCGCCTAGGCCACTAAACTCCGGGAGCGGAGCAGTAGCGGCAGAGCGCTGAACAATTTGGAGCGCATCGCTTAAAGGGAAGGGCCAGTGATGCTTCACAACCCACTTGTCGGCAGGTCTGCGTTGCAAGGCGAGCTGCGCAGCTGCCATTACAGCCTCAAACACTCTACAAAATGGAGGGCTTGGACATCTTGTAGCAATGAAGCAACCAAAAACTTTCAGCAGGAAACAGACTGGTGCAAGTATTAAAGGTTGGCCTACCTGAAAACCCGTCCATTTAATTAGCGCTCCCCAAGCGGCCAGCCGAGTTGACAACCACTCCTCTTCCTGCCATTGTTCACGGCCGGCGATACAGCAGGGGGCGGAAGCCAATAACACATCCAAGAGCGGTAATGGGGCACTGCACACTTTATGACTTCACGATCTGCGAGGCGCTTGAGGCCCAGGCGGTAAGAGGTAGCGCCAGCGCTAAACTGGAAATGAATTTCGCGGGGGTCGCTGCATTCGACACGCCCAGTCACTAACCCCTTAGCACCCTGTTAGCGTCCCCTCCAAGCGCTAACGGGAGGCACTACCAAAACCGATTTCTCCCTCCAAGTGTCTAGGGTGCACTCCAATGCCTCATCCAAGCTCTGATTCTAGACAAAGGGATAATTTCATGAGGTTCCACTACATGGAGTACACAAGCCAGTTCAGAGATAGCTACAGGCCATATCCTCCAACCGGAGCTCACTGTTAGTGAGGCTCCATATCTCAATAGGGGCAACATATGCCAAATCCAAATCTCCCCTCATTCGATAGCTACACGCATGAGTGACTGGATAGAAAAAGCAAGTCTTGCATTTATATAGTACCTTTCACAACCCCAGAACATTCCAAAGCACTTTACAGCCAATGAAGTACTGTTGAATTGTGGTCCTTGTTGTAATGTAGGGAAAGATTGCAGCCAATTTGCACATAGCAAGATCCCACAAACAGATTAACCTGTTTTAGTGATGTTGATTGAGGGATAATTATTGTCCAGGACACTGGGGAGAATTCCTCTGCTCTACTTCGAAATAGTGCCATGGGATATTTTACGATCACCTGAGAGGGCAGACGGGCCTTGGTTTAACATCTCATCCGAAAGATGGCACCTCCAACAGTGCAGTACTCCCTCAGTCCTACACTGGGAGAGTCAGCCTAGATTAGGTGCTCAAGTCTCTGGAGTGGGACTTGAACCTACAACCTACATGACACAGAGGGGAGAGCGCTATCCATTGAACCACAGGGTCGGAAGTGGAAACCCTGAGTTTCCACTTTCTCAGCCTAGATGTTAAGACCGATAACAACAACTTCTACTAACCTCTAACACCTGCTTCCCCCTCACTCAGAACAGACCAGGGTTCTTGCTCTGTATGGCTCGATTACCCACAAGGACATGGGCTGAAGTCATCGTGTGAAGGAGCACAAGTGACAGCAGAAAGACAAAGGAACTTACATTGGCTATATCTTTCTCCAGCTGCAGGATGGTATCTATTTCCTTCTGGATTTCGGATTTAGTCAAATTTAAACCTTTGTCCTTACGAACCAACATAACCACGTTCATCATGAATATGGAGTAAGCTTCGCACGCCTGTAGGGAAACAAAAGAAACAAATGGATGCGGTGTTCCCGTGGAAAAATTCCTATCAGCTTTGTTAAAATAGTTGATAGACCTTTCAGTCTTCTCTTTACTGGATAAAAGAACTCCAGCCTCTTCAGTCTTTCCTGAGAGTTATAACCTCTCAGTTCTGGTAGCATCCTTGTGAATCTTTCTTGCACTGTCCCCAATGCCTCTATTGTGGCGGAGCCACTAAGGGACTCCAATCAATTGTATATAATTCCCTTTAATAATATGTTGGCTACAGCCTGAGTCTGTATCTTTGTTTTCACTGTTTACATGTACAGAGCGCGATCACTTTAATAGCGCGGGTAAACGCGATGACGTCACGCCGTTCATCACGTGATCCCCACCGGCGGGAAAAACGTAATGACGTCATGACGTCAGCCACGGGACCGCCCGAGCAGTCCTCGTGGAGCCTCCGAACTGACTAGACCTATATTCGATGTTCTCCTGTAGTTATCCGTTAAACTCTGTTAGTTTTCATTAAACCTCAGTCTTTTGGATAGGAACTAGACATTCCTACACTATATTCTTTTTATAATATAGAGACCAGAACTGTACACAGTACTTACTCCAAATCTGGTCCAACCAAGATTTTATATAAGTTTTAACATAAATTCTCTGCTTTTGAATTCTATTCCTCTAGAAATGAACCATTGCGCTTTTTATGGCTTTGTTAACCTGCATTGCTACTTATAATGATTTGCAAATCTGTTCTCCTAGATCCCTTTGCTCCTCTACCTCATTTTAGACTCTTATTTTCCAACCAGTATGCAGCCTCCTCATTCCTCCTACCAAAATGCACCGTCTCACACTTATATTGAAATTCATTTGTCATTTACACACCCATTCTGCAAATTTATTAACGTCTTCTTGTAGCTTGTCGCAGTCTTTCTCAGTATTAACTGTACCCCCCAATTTAGTATCATCTGCAAACTTTGATACTGCACTTCTGATTCATGAGGAAGAAAGGAATAGAAGGATATGTTGACAGGGTGAGATGAAATAAGGTGCGAGGAGGCTCGTGTGGAGGGTAAACATTAGGCCGAATGGCCGGTTTCTGTGCTGTAAAATTCTACGTAATCTATGGATAGGAAGGTCACATAGCCCTTGATTTCATCTCCTATGCAAATGGCTTCAAATAATTTAATGAGCAATTTATTTTCACAAACTGGATTCTCAAAGCCAAGACGGTCCAGAACTCTTCCTTCTCATTTTTCCTTTTGATCGCTGCACGCTTTCTAAATTGATTGCTTGCTGAATTTATGTGCTCACCAAGGTGAAGGATATTGGCATTAGAAAATGGAAGACTTCCCCACTTCAAGCACCCAGTATAAGCATGATGCCAGGTCTGGTACATTCGGAAGCGGGGTATAACTTTTTCTGCTGTGCTCCAGCAATGTGCCGGGGCTAAAAGGGTTAAATTATGAGGACAGGTTGCATAGACTATGTTTGTTTTCATTTAAATATAGAAGTTTAAGGGGTGATCTAATTGAAGTGTTTCAGATGAGTAAAGGATTTGATTGGGTAGATTGAGTGAAGCCGTTTCCTCTGATGGGGGGGAGTCCAGAACAAGGGGGCATAACCTTAAAATTAGAGCCAGGGCAGTTCAGGGTGATGTCACACAAAGGGAAATGGAAATCGGAAACTCTCTCCCCCTAAAAGCTCTTGAGGCTGGAGGTCAATTGAAAATTTCAAAACTGAGCTTGACAGATTTTAATTAGGGAAGGGTATTAAGGGTTACGGAACCAGGGCGGGTAAATGGAGTTAAGATACAAATCAGCGATGATCTGATTGAATGGCGGAACAGGTTCGAGGGGCTGAATTTCCTCCTCCTAGTCCTGTGTCCCTCAGCATCGACTTCAGGAGAGAATCACTTGCTGGATGTGCCTATCGGGAACTGGCTTGACACTGCATGAAGTTACTCCATGTACAGCCAGCAGATAGAGGCTTTCTTTCCCAGCAGATAGAGGCTTTCTTTCCCAGCAGATAGAGGCTTCTTTCCCAGCAGCCTGGGGTCGATTCAGGTGTGAATATCTTGAGTGGAAACAAACGCTACTGCTTAGTCTCTCAACCACTGCCGGTGATCCTAAAAATCTATTATTTTCAGTCAATTTGAAATAAAACAGCCTCAAACGGGCTCAGATATTAGGGCAATGTTGTCCCAATAGAAACTGCTAACTAGCCACAGATGTGGCTATGGCGACACTGTTTTAGTCACTTGCACTAATTTTAGTACAAAGCGCCTTGCACAGAATACAGGTAAATGGGCTTCACATGTGTACATTTAATAAACATTTACCGGCAGGCAGTAACCAAGGAGGTTGAAGGGTTGACGGTGGATAGGCAATGGCAAACATTTAAAGATCGCATGGATGAACTACAGAATTTGTTCTTCCCTGTCTGGCATAAAAATAAAACAAAAAGGGTGGCGCAACCGTGGCTAACAAGGGAAATTAGGGATAGCATAAGATCCAAGGAGAGGACATATAAATTGGCCAGAAAAAGCAGCAAACCTGAGGATTGGGAGCAGTTTAGGATTCAGCAAAGGAGGACAAAAGGATTAATTAAGAGGGGGAAAATAGAGTATGAGAGTAAGCTTTCAGGAACCATAAAAACTGACTGTAAAAGCTTCTATAGATATTTGAAGAGAAGAAGATTGGTGAAGTCAAGCATAGGTCCCTTGCAGTCAGAATCAGGGGAATTTATAATGGGGAACAAACAAATGGCTGACCAATTAAATACATACTTTCGTTCTGTCTTCACAAAGGAGGACACAAATAACCTCCCAGGGATGTCGGGGAACATAGGGCCTAATGAGAGGGATGAACTGAATGAAATCAGTATTTGTAGGGAAATGGTGTTGGGGAAATTGATGGGATTGAAGGTCGATAAATCCCCAGGGCCTGATAATCGACATCCTAGGGTACTTAAGGAAGTGGCCCTAGCAATAGTAGATGCATTGCTGGTCATCTTCCAGAACTCGATAGACTCTGGAACAGTACCCATGGATTGGAGGGTAGTTAATGTAACCCCACTATTCAAAAAAGGTGGTAGAGAGAAAACGGGGAATTATAGACCGGTAAGCCTGACATCGGTAGTGGGGAAAATGCGAGAGTCCATTATAAAAGATGTAATAGCAGAGCACTTGGAAAACAGTGACAGAATCGGACAAAGTCAACATGGATTTACAAAAGGTAAATCGTGCTTGACTAATCTACTTGAATTTTTTGAGGGTGTAACTCGTAGAATAGATAAGGGAGAACCAGTGGATGTGGTGTATTTGGACTTTCAGAAGGCTTTCGATAAGGTCCCGCATAAGAGATTAGCATGCAAAGTGAAAGCACATGGGATTGGGGGTAAGGTACTGACTTAGATAGAGAACTGGTTGGCAGACAGGAAGCAAAGAGTTGGAATAAACGGGTCTTTTTCCGAGTGGTAGGCAGTGACTAGTGGGGTACCGCAGGGATCGGTGCAAGGACCCCAGCTATTCACAATATATATTAATGATCTAGATGAGGGAACTAGATGTAATATCTCCAAGTTTGCAGATGACACAAAGCTGGGTGGGCATGTGTGCTGTGAGGAGGATGTAGAGAAACTCCAGCATGATTTGGACAGGTTGGGTGATTGGGCAGGTGCATGGCAGATGCAGTATAATGTGGATAAATGCAAGGTTATCCACTTTGGTGGCAAAAACAGGAAGGCAGATTATTATCTGAATGGCAATAGTTTGGGAGAAGGGGAAGTGCAACGAGACCTCGGTGTCCTTGTGCACCAGTCGCTGAAGGTAAGCATGCAGGTGCAGCAGGTGGTTAAGAAGGCAAATGGTATGTTTGCCTTCATAGTGAGAGGATTCAAGTACAGGAGCAAAGATGTCTTGCTGCAGTTGTACAGGGCCTTGGTGAGACCACACCTTGAGTATTGTGTGCAGTTTTGAAACATAGAAACATAGAAGGTAGGAGCAGGAGTAGGCCATTCGGCCCCTCGAGCCTGTTCCGCCATTTAATGAGATCTTGGCTGATCATCCAAATTCAGTACCCTCTCCCTTCTTTCTCCCCATATCCCTTGAAACCTTTAGCCTAAAGAAATATATCTAACTCCTTCTTGAATATATTTAATGAATTGGCCTCAACTACCTCCTGTGGTAAAGAATTCCACAGGTTCACCACTCTCTGGGTGAAGAAATTCCTCCTCATCTCAGTCCTAAATGGATTAACCCTTATCCTTAGACTGTGACCTCTGGTTCTGGACACCCCTGCCATCGGGAACATCCTTCCTGCATCTAGTCTGTCTAGTCCTGTTAGAATTTTATAAGTTTCAATGAGATCCCCTCTCATTCTTCTAAACTCTAGCGAATATAAGCCTAATCGACCCAATCTCTCTTCATACGTCATTCCTGCCATCCCAGCTATCAACCTGGTGAATCTTCGCTGCACTCCTTCCATGGCAAGAACATCCTTCCTCAGATAAGTTGATCAAAACTGCACACAATACTCAAGGTGTGGTCTCATCAACGCCCTGTACAACTGCAGCAAGGCATCCTTGCTCCTTTACTCGAATCCTCTCACTATGAAGGCCAAAATACCACTTGCCTTCTTAACCGCCTGCTGCACCTGCATGCTTACCTTCAGCGACTGGTGCCCAAGGACACCCAGGTCTCGTTGCACTTCCCCTTTTCCCAATCTATTGCCGTTCAGATAATAATCTGTCTTCCTGTTTTTGCCACAAAAGTGGATTACCTCGCATTTATCCACATTATACTGCATCTGCCATGCATCTGCCCAATCACCCAACCTGTCCAAATCATACTGGAGTTTCTCTGCATCCTCCTCACAGCACACACGCCAACCCAACTTTGTGTCATCTGCAAACTTGGAGATATTACATCTAGTTCCCTCGTCTCGATCATTAATGGCCCAGTAATTCCGGGCACAACGCGTGAGTACGGACGGGGTACTCAAGCGTGTGCCCGGAGGAATTGCCGGTTTTCAGCATGCACAGCGCATGCGCTGAAAACTGGCATTTCCTGTCCTCTGACCCAAGGGGTTAAGAGGCAGAGCGCGCGCGACTGCACAGGCAGCGCGTGCGCAGTGAAATTCCTTTTTTTTTCAGAGTTGCGCGCGTGTAAATGCCTCCGGTCTTTACGTGTGGAAAAAACAGATGTAAGTATTTAGATTTTCAGGTAAGTGGGCTTTTAGTACAATGTAGAAATTTTTTTTCCACAGGTTTGTTATTTTTAAAGAATTTACAGTAAGGTAAGTTTAGTTTTAGACCCTATTTTTAAAAAATTTATTTTTTACAAAAAATTGATTAATTTTTTTAAACATTTTTTAAAACTTATTTATAGTTAATATAATCAGTGGGATGTTTTTTAAAATTTTATTTAAAGTTAAAGTAGTGTTTTGGCAGCCCATACTTTTCATGAGTTTGACAGCTCTTACTGTCAAACTCATGAATGAGTTTCCCCTCCCCTGATTGGCTGCACAGTGCTCACCTGATCCCAGCCAGCACATCGCACTAACTACGCCGCTGGATCAGGTAAGCACATCCCGCCGACATCTGAACCGGGCCAGTGACAGGAAATGCAAGCAGGCCCGGGCTTCAGATGTCGGCGCGCAGGGTGAGTGTACATCGGGGGCTTGCACGCGCGGCAAGCCCCCGATCCTAATTTCAGGGCCACTATATATTGTGAATAGCTGGGGTCCCAGCACCGATCCCTGTGGTACCCCACTGTTCACTGCCTGCCACTCGGAAAAAGACCCGTTTATTCCAACTCTTTGCTTCCTGTCTGCCAACCAGTTCTCTATCTAAGTCAGTACTTTACCGCCAATCCCATGTGCTTTATATAGAAACATGGAAGATGGAGCAGGAGTAGGCCATTCGGCCCCTCGAGCCTGCTCCGCCATTCAATGAGATCATGGCTGATCATCCAAATTCAGTAACCTGTCCCTGCCTTCTCCCCATATCCTTTGATCCCTTTCGCCTTAAGAAATATATCCAACTCCTTCTTGAATATATTTAATGAACTGGCCTCCACTGCCCTCTGTGGCAGAGAATTCCACCGGTTCACCACTCTCTGGGTGAAGAAATTCCTCCTCATCTCAGTCCTAAATGGCTTACCCCTTATCCTTAGACTATGACCCCTGGTTCCGGCCATCGGGAACATCCTTCCTTCATCTAGCCTGTCCAGGCCTGACAGAATTTTATAGGTTTCAATGAGATCCCCTCTCAATCTTCTAAACTCCAGTGAGTATACGCCCAATCGACACAATCTCTCCTCATACGTCATTCCTGCCATCCCAACTATCAGCCTAGTTAATCTTCGCTGCACTCCTTCCATGGCAAGAACATTCTTCCTCAGATAAGGCGACCAAAACTGCACACAATACTCAAGGTGCGGTCTCACCAAGGCCCTGTACAACTGCAGCAAGACATCCTTGTTCCTGTACTCGAACCGTCTTGCTACGAAGGCCAACATAACATTTGCCTTTAGCTTTGCACGCTAATCTCTTATGCGGGAGCTTATCGAAAGCCTTCTGAAAGTCTAAATACACCACATCCACTGGTTCTCCCTTAACTATTCTACCAGTTACATCCTCAAAAAATTCCAGTAGATTAGTCAAGCATGATTTACCTTTTAGTCGCCTTATCTGAGGAAGAATGTTCTTGCCGTGGAGGGAGTGCAGCGAAGATTCACCAGACTGATACCTGGGATGGCAGGAATGACGTATGAGGAGAGATTGGGTCGATTGGGCTTATATTCACTGGAGTTTAGAAGAATGAGAGGGGATCTCATTGAAACTTATAAAATTCTAACAGGACTGGACAGACTAGATGCAGGAAGGATGTTCCCGATGGCGGGGGAGTCCAGAACCAGGGCTCACAGTTTAAGGATTAGGGGTAAGCCATTTAGGACAGAGATGAGGAGGAATTTCTTCACACAGAGAGTGGTGAACCTGTGGAATTCTCTACCACAGAAGGCATTTGAGGCCAATTCATTAAATATATTCAAGAAGGAATTAGATCTATTTCTTAAGGCTAAAGGGATCAAGGGATATGGGGAGAAAGCAGGGACAGGGTACTGAATTTGGATAATCAGCCATGATCTCATTGAATGGCGGAGCAGGCTTGAGGGGCCGAATGGCCTGCTCCTGCTCCTATCTTCTATGTTTCTATGTTTCTATGTTAAGCACTCACAACGATCCAAGAACACTCGCACACCTGGCATTTCGTCTTCGCCAACAGACGCACAAGAAATGTTGAAGTTCACACGCACAAGGCGTGCATTTACGAGTATTGAGATCACAGGCCCAATGACGGTGTCTGTTACTCACTTGATATTTACGAAAATTAGCCCCATCTGGAGCCTACAATTGGCCACATGTGGCTAACGCATTGGACAGCACTGCACGAGTGAAAGGTAGCAGCCTTGGCTGAAAGTGAAATTACCGCCTTCGCACCAACCCACGTGCGCGAAGTGGTCTGTACACCGGGCGCGGTGCTGCGGCGATTGGTGTATCAGACGGGAGGTCACTTCACATCGAGGGGCCTGCAGCTCGCACTGCAGAATCACGCACTGAACCAGCTTGGTCAGAACAATGCACCTCGCCTGGCTTAGTGTTTATCGTTCCTTGTCAGCAATGAAAGAATTAATGACTACTTCTAAATTGCCCAATATCTGGAGCGCTTATGAAGCCAGGAACCTTAATTACTAACCGTTGTCATAAACAAAGCCCACTGATAATAGGAAACAGATTTAGTTATCAGCACCATTATTAATAAAAAATAATGATAACAATTGTCAGGCTGCTATGGCTATCCAGCTCCCCCTCCCCTGGGCCTCCTGTCATTTGTAAACTTAAATAACCTCACTGAAGATAATGCACCTGGAATGCATATGGTTTCAGATCATACAAAGCCGTGTAGAAAAGAAAGGACTTGCATTTATAAAGCCGTGGCTCAGTGGGTAGCACACTTGCCTCAGTAGTCAGAAGGTTGTGGGTTTACATCCCACTACCAAGAGACTTAATCTAGGCTGACTATTCAGTGCTAGCAGTGTTGTCTTTCAGATGAGACGTTAAGCCGAGGCCCCGTCTACCCTCTCAGGTGGATGCAAAAGATCCCAGGGCACTGTTTAGGAAAAGAGTAGGAGAGTTTTCCCTGGTGTCCTGACTAATATTTATCGCTCAATCAACATCACTTATGCAGATGACCTGGTCGTTATCACATTGCTGTTTGTGGGATCTTGCCGTGCACAAATTGGCTGTCGCGTTTCCTACATTACAACAGTGATGACAAAGCAAAAGTAGTTCATTGGCTGCAAAGTGCTTTGGGACATCCTGGGGGTGTGAAAGGCGCTCTATAATTGCACGCTTTCTTTCTTATCGCATTCTCAGGACCTCCAAAAGTGCTGCAGAACCAATGATGTGATTTTTTGCAGTGCAGTCACAGTTGTTCTGTAGGTAAACCTGCCTGCCAGTGTGAGTAGCAAGTTCCCACAAGCAGCAATGGGATGAATGACCAACCCGGTCCCTTTATTTTTTTGGTGGTGTTGGTTGAGGGGAGCGATGTTGGTCAGGACACGAGGAGAACTGCCTGCTCCTCTTTGAATGGTGGTCATGGGACCAAAGCGAACTAGCTGACCGTATAGACTGGGCCTGAGTTCGACAGCCCACCTGGAAGGTGTTACCTCTGAGGAAAACTGATGTATCTCAGCAGATGGAGAAAAGAAAGCTGCCGCAGTCCCACAGGCTCTGGCCCAAGCTCGCCACGATGTTATATTTCCTTTTCTCTTTGCTCTCCATCAAGAGACGCGCTCGCGGATATCCTGAGGTCGTGAAAAGTGTCTGTAAATGAAAGTCTTTCTTTTTCTCGTAATTGCAGAAAGAAAAATTGGGCGGGGTGCATAACGGGCAGCCGAAGACCGCCATCTTTTTTGCGCCCCGCCAAAGGTTGACTTTCAGAACCATCCTTCTACTTTCACTACCTTTGCTCAAGTGGTAGCTTGACTCAGTTGGTAGCGCTCTTTGCTGCAAGTGAAAAGGATTTGGATTCAAGTTCCACTTCGGAATTTGAGCACGCTATCCAGACGAACTCTCCAGTGCAGCACTGAGGGAGTGCTGCATCTTTAGAGGTGTCATCCTTTGGGTGAGATTGCTATATTTTTTTGGACACTAAGGGAATCAAGGAATATGGGGATCGGCTGGGAAAGTAGAGTTGAGGTAGAAGATCAGTCATGATCTCATTGAATGGCGGAGCAGGCTCGAGGGGCCTTATGGCCTACCCCTGCTCCTATTTCTTATGTTCTTATATTCTTATGTACTGGTAACTTATTTCCCAGCTCTCGTTACCCCACCTGACTTCATTGCACCCTCCTAACCGTCTCATTTGAAATGTGTGGCCAATCGCGATATGAACTCTTCGCTACGGTGAACAGTTTGCCCGAATCAACTTGGTCGCCCTGTAGTCTCCTTGTTGCCGAGGGCAAGGCGGACGACTTCTGTTAACCTGCTCACGGGCACAGCTGGAAAGTTAATTTAGACAACCTATTAGCAGTTTTTAAAGGGGTCAAAGGGGAGCACCGTTTAAAGGCCAGAAATTACTGTTGGCAATAATACCAGATGTTGTATCTTAAAATGTTCATACAACACTTTCCGGTCTGCTATTTTAACAGATGTATTAACGCTTTTATTTTTAATAGCTTAACACGGGCATTAAAATAGCAGACAGAGGAACGTGACAGGATTGGGCATGTTTGTCTACCCATAATCTCCAGCCCATAATGTCCCATGAAAATGTTGGCATGCTGGGTATATGCACTGCCTTGTGCTTTAATGAGCCCTGTACAGAGCGCGAAGCTTCTCAGGATTGATCCTACCTCAGCCCATCCCATCAAATAACCTGCCGGCACTCTCATTTCAAGTGGATGAGAACGGAACTAGGGAAGATAAACATGGAAAAATATATTGACAAACAAAGAGATAGATCAGCAGTGGGAAATGTTTAAAAATGTGGATCAAAAGAGTTCAGGAGAAATATACTCCACTAAAATAACAAGAACAAACTTGCCAATAATGGGACACCACAGATGAATAGAGAGATAAGGGCAAAATTGAAACTAAAGAAAAAGGCATCGGGGAGATGAGGATAAAAAGGAATACAAACAGGTTAGGAAAGAAGTAAAAAAAAATAGGAAAGCAAAGAGGAACTACAAAATTAAACTATCAAGGAAGATAAAAAAAAATAGTAAAGTATTCTGCAGACACAGATGTTTATGTTGATGGGGTGAGATAAAGTAGGGTGGGAGGAGGCTCGTGTGGGGCATAAACACCGGCACGGACCAGTTGGGCCGAATGGCCTGTTTCTCTGCTGTAAAGTCTACGTAACTCTCTCTAGTCCTACACACGAAGGCGTCCGCTTAGCTGAGATACTGGAGGGCTGCCAGTGGCTGTGGAACAGTACCTCAACAAGGAATCAGCATCTTCGGGACACGAGGGGAGCAAAGAGACGAATATTGGAGAGGACAGGAAAAAGCTGGCAGGTACTGCAGTGTAGATTCGAGCTGGCCGCCCAGCTCACTCGCTCCCCAAAACAAAAAAAAGTAATTAATCTTTCTCAGAACCGAAATTTGCACTTTAGTCAAATATTACATGTGGTGTTAATGTACGTAGGAGATTTAAAAAAATATATATATATCTGCAGTTCAACAGAGAGTCAAAAATGGGAGAAAGACTATCGTGCTCATAAGGTTATAATTTGGGGATGGTTAGAATGTTATGAAATCTGGATGACGTCATTGCCCATTTGTCTTTTAACGTGGCCAATGAATTCACTAAATAAATAAACATTTCAGCATCTCAAGAGGTTCTGATTGTCTTCAATTAGCCCAGGTTACATTCTGAACGCGAACTGTGGTATTAGTTAAGTTAATATTTTCCCCGTAATAGACCCCATAGCAATCTGCAATACTGGCCACAATTACATTTGACAGCCTCCTCGAGTTAAAAGTTCACACATCTTAACATCTGCAAAAATAGAACAAATGATCTCCAGTAATTGGTTTCATTAGAATTGTTTCGTGGGCCTGTGAGCAACAAAGACTGTTGGCTTAGTAGCAAAGAATCAAGCTCCATATGTTAAGCCAGTGCCTTTTTATCAAAACAGGTTCCAAATTTAATAGCAAACAGCTTGCAGCAGAAGGTAATCTTGATGAGTTTAACCATAGGAAGTGCTGTGTACCTTAGCACTGAAACCTGAAGAATTATCAGATATATGATTCAGAATCACTTTTGAAGGGGGGCTCCGAGATAAGTACTTTCCTGTACTGCACTATCTACATGTCAATGAGACTGTAACAGATGCATCATGTTGTCAACAAGTCCAGGTTCCAGATTTACACGGCACCAGCAGTGCAAACCATTTTGTGCTGACCATATAGTTGTATAAATGTAGCCGTAATGTATCCTGTGCTATACCTGACCTAGGCATGTTTAACAGCCTGTGACTGAATTAGGAAATGGTTACCTTGCCAGGCACTGATATCTCTCACCCTCGTGAGTGCAACATTCTCCAAAATAAATCTTTTGTGGTGAACGTGTTAAAATAAACAAAGCACATGTCAGAGGTGGGTTGGCTAAAACCAAAAGCTTGGGAATTACGAAAGAAAGAAAGGAAGAAGGAAAGGAGGAAAGAAGGAAAGAAAGAAGGGCAGAAGGAAGGAAGGAAGGAAAGAAGGAAGGAAAGGAAGAAAAGAACATTGAAATAGACACTCATTATTGGCCCATATTTTCCGACCCCCACGGGTGTGTACGGGCTGTGTACCCACCCGTAGGGACCGCACAAGTGCCGGCTTCAGGCATGCCAAGCGCAAGCACTGAAAACTGGCATTTCCGATCTGTCAAGAATCCTCTTGACAGATCGCACGCCTGCCCTGGAGAAGGGCCTCTGCGGGTGGAGAGTTCCGCTTTCTGCAGAACCTCCGCCCGCTGAAATCACTTAAAATTCTTACGCCTGGTAAAAGAAGGCGTAAGGCCTGCTTTTACCAGCATAAGAGTTTTTAAAAAGTTTCAAAAAAAAAATTTCACTCATTTATCATTTTAAAATATTTTTTTAAAAGGTAAGTTTATTTTTAGCCCTGTAAAAAACTTTAATTATTTTTTTCAAAAAATTAAATTTTTGTTTAAAATATTTAATTTAATGCAATTTTAACTCATTTTAAAAACGTGATGGTTTTATTAAAAATGTATTTAATGTTTTAGTGTCTTTTTTCAGTGATTCCCATTCATACTTTTGATGGGTCTATCTGTCAAAAGTATGAAGGGAGAGTCCCTTCTCCCATTGGCTCGTCTGGCTCACGTGATCCCAGGGACACTTGCGAACCGCCTGCGCCCCTGTGACACGTGGGCCTCTGCGCATTTCGACTGTGGAGAGGCCCAGGATCGGAAATGGCTGGACCTCGGGAGCCCTCAGGTAAGGGCGTAGATTTTGGCCCGATGGGAGGCCTCCGCACGCAGGAAGCCTCCTATCGGAAATTACGGGCCAATATCTCCTTTTGTCTTACACCATCATCACTCTAATCACAGGCCTCTCTTTCTTTCTCCCTGCCTCCGTTACTCTGGCTCTTTTCCTCCTTATAAGCTGTTCACCTGTAACATCGTCCAGTTCTGATAATAGGTCATCAACCTGAAACAATGGCCCAGAAATTCGGGTCGAGGGCTTCCCGTGGGTGTAAGCCCCCGACCTGCACTTACCTTGCGCGCCAGCCGTTGAACTGTGGGCCCCTGTGGAATTCCGATCCGGGGCCTGGTCCAGCTGCCGGCGCGCAGTGCTTGTGTATCCCAGGGGCGCAGTTAGTCCGACGTGTCCCCTGGGATCACGTGGGCCATGGAGAGCCAATTGGAGCAGTGAATGCTCCATTCATAAGTCTGACAGGAAGTGCTGTCAAACTTAGAAATACTATGGGCCACTTCTTCTTACAAAACATCACTAAATCTTCAAATAATTTTTTTTTTAAATTACATTTTTTAAATAAACTATAAATTACATGAAATAACTATTTTAAACAATAATTTAAATTTTTGAAAAAAATAATTTTATTTTCTAACGGGGCTAAAAATAAACTTACCTTGCCTTAAAGTATTTAAAAATAATAAACCTGTGGAAAAAATGTTTTAATTTTAATTAATTCACCACTTACCTTGTAAAAAGCAGGCCTTGCACCTGCTTTTTACATTTCTAACTTCTGGAGGCTTACCTTCCCGGGAAAACCTGTAAAAAAAAAGTAAGTTCGATGCGCACGCGCTGCCTCTCCTGCACACGCGTTCGACCTCTGAACCCCTTCGTTCAGAGGAACGGCAGTGCCGGTTTCCCGCGCATGCACAATGCATGCAGGAAACTGGCACTTCCATTGGGCCTACGGGTGAGTACCCCGTGCATACTCACCCGTGGAGACCCGAATTTCTGGGCCATTAAGGCTATCTGCCTCTCTGACGCTGCTTGAGTGTTTCCAGCATTTTCTGCCTTTTATGTCAGATTTCCAGCATCTGCAGTATTTTTATTTTTTGTTAACATTTATAGAGCATCTTATCCTGTTCTCAGGATGATCCAAAGCTCTTCACGGCCAATGGATTTGTTTTAAAGTGAAGTCTCTGTTGTTGTGTGAATAATCACAAAGCCAATTTGCACAGAGCAAATGAATTAACAACAAATAATCTGTTTTCCGTGGAGGGGGTGAGGGAGGAATGAGAGTCAGGATTTATTTTTGGGGACAAATTTAAACATTGGAATTGTTACATGTGATATTAGTAGACAAACACTTCAAGACATTATATTGTCCATAATTTAAAAAGAGGTGTTGACTCAGGGATAGTGGTCCTGTTAAAATAATGGACAGAGAAATGTCCTATAAAAGCAGTAAGGATCATAGAACGGTTACAGCACAGAAGGAGGCCATTCGGCCTGTTGAACCCGTGCCGGCTCTCTGCAAGAGAACTTCAGCTAGTCCCACTCCCCCGTCCTTTCCCCGTAGCTTGCAATTTTTTTCCTTCAGGTACTTATCCAGTTGCCTTTAGAAAGCCACGGTTGAATCTGCCTCCACCACCCATTCAGGTAGTTCATTCCAGATGATAACCACTCGCTGCGTAAAAAAGTGTTTCCTCATGTTGCCTTTGGTTCTTCTGCCAATCACCTTAAATCCGTGTCCCCTGGTTCTTGATCCTTCTGCCAATGGAAACAGTTTCTCTCTATCTACTCTCTCCAGACCCCTCATAATTTTGAACACCTCTATCAAATCTCCTCTCAATCTTCCCTGCTCTAAGGAGAACAACCCCAGCTTCTCCAGTCTATCCACGTAACAGAATTCCCTCATTCCTGGAATCATTCTTGTAAATCTTTTCTGCAACCTCTCTAAGGCCTTCACATCCTTCCTAAAGTGCAGTGCCCAGAATTGGACACAATACTACAGCTCAGCCCGAACCAGTGTTTTATAAACGTTCCGCATAACTTCCAATCAATATGCTAGCATTGCATTTCATATGTTCTAAGTTTAAATCGATCATCTCCAAAATAAATAAACTTATGAATATTTTGCTGATGATTCAGTGAAGTCACAGTTGTATAAACTGCACTTTGGCGATCAGATTTGGATCTGCAATCAGCTCAATTTAACAGGCAGCCATGGCTTAGTGTGTAGCACGATCACCTCTGAGTCAGAAGGTCATGGCTTCAAGCCCCATGCCAGAGACTTGAGTACAAAATCCAGGCTGATGCTTCCAGTGCAGTACTGAGCAATGTTCCCCCTAATTTTATTTTGGGTGTGCGGTCCTTTTAATGGGCGAGACCTCTAGACATCTGCGTGGCCGCGTGGGAACGTTGGTGCTGAGGGAGTGCTGCACTTTCGGAGGTGCTGTCTTTTGGATGAGACGTTAAACCGAGGCCCCGTCTGCCCTCTCAGGTTGATGTAAAATATCCTGCGGTGCTATTTGAAGAAGAGCAAGGGAGTTCTCCCCAATGTCCTGGCCAATACTTATCCCTCAGCCAACATCACTAAAGACAGATTATCTGGGCTCTTCATTGGGTTGAAATCAAGACTCATCGTACCATCATCACCCCTCCAAAACTGTGGAATTCTTTATGTATCGCTGTGTCTTTCCTCCCTCCTTCAAAACACAAACTTGGCATCACCAAACTTTTGCTTTCTGATTAGCTAATCTTTTGAACATCGGTGCAACAGTTTCCTAAAATGATACAGCACAGAAGGAGGACATTCGGCCCATCGTGCCTGTGCCGGCTCTTTGAGAGAGCTACCCAGTTAGTCCCACTCCCCCTGCTCTTTCTCCAGAGCCCTGCAAATTTTTCCTTTTCAAGTATTTATCCAATTCTCTTTTGAAAGTTACTATTGATTCTGCTTCCACCGCCCTTTCAGGCAGCGCATTGTAGATCATAACAATGTAAAATAAATTCTCCTCATCTCCCATCTGCCAATTATCTTAAATCTGTGTCCACTGTGCCCCTCCCTGCCAGTGGAAGCCTTTTCTCCTTACTTACTCGATCAAAACACTTCCTAATTTAAAGCCGGATTAACTTTATAGTCTTGTACAAGATTAAAAACCATTTGGAATATAAAAAGGAACACTACATACCTCCTTATAAGCACCAGTGCATTCATAGTAATCACGGGAAGGCAAGCCAAGTCCGGGCTGGTCAATCTGTTAATTCAGCAAAAGTTAAAGTAAGTTTAATGTTATATCGATTCCAGCATTTTTTTTCTTTAATCCTGGGCCAGATTTTGCTGGTAAAAATAACGTTGTGTTAACGATGCGTACCGTTAGTAACGTGCATATCGGCCAGTTCAGGGGCTTAAGAGATACGCCATGAGTTGCGAATCTCTAGAACTTGCTGGTCGATTTACACCCCCTCCGCCATTGCTTCACGCAAGCGGCATCTCGCCCTTAGCCACCCCGTTATTTTTCAGAACTTGCTGGATTTGCACATTAATTGCCCATTAAACGCACCGCAGAAAGTTAAGTCTGGTAATTAACAGTGTAAGTACCTTTTTAATCACATGATGATTGTTAATGCAATGCCAATCAACCTCTCTGGCCCAGAAATTGAACAATTTACACTGTGGAGTATCTTTCAGGTGGTAAATTGTTCTTAGAGATTTTTAAAATGTCAAATGTTAAATTTTACATTTTTTTTCTTACTTTTCCTTTCTGTCTTTTTCTCTCTCTCTCTCTTAATCCAATTTTTCTTTCCCTCTCTTTATTTCTCTTTCTGTACATGATTAGACTCTAATTCACCCTATTTCTTCCTCTGTTGTTGCTCTGTTTCTTTCTCAATCTTTAGATCTCATTGGCTAAGGAGATAGACTGTTGGTCCTGTTGTTCACTAAGGTCCCAGATGCCCCATTGCCCATTATCATCTCGCACTTCCAGCAAGTTGCGGCGCAATAAAACTTTTGAGCTGAAGAAAAGAAAGTCTAACTAACGGGGCACGCTGCGAGATGTCCCGCTCCAGCAAGATCCGAGATGAAAACTGGAGCGAGGAGGCTCCCGGGACTATTGCTGAACCTGCCCAATTTACCTCCCGTTAATTTAAAATGGAAGGAAAATCAGACGGGCTCGGTTCCCTTTGTGCAATCCTCCCCTCCAGATTCTTCACCTCGCACTGTGCACAGACGACGCTTGAAGGCCAAAATCTACCCCAGTGTGTCCTTTTCAAGTGAGCAAAGATATGTTTGAAAATTGTAGGCTGTACACAAAAAAACAGCATTTTGCAAAGAAGTGAATCTAAATGGTAATTTAACAAAAATAAGTCTTATCAAAGGCACGTACGTGGATTATGTGAGCATTGGAGTTTTTGTCGTCTGTCCCGACAAAAAAGTCTATGATGACTCGCTTCCCATATTTGGCATTCATTTTCCCAATGACGTTCTCAAGTGACCAGCTGCTACCTAGAAGAAAGCAAACAGAAAACATGATGACAGCAAACTGGACGACCAACAGTTCAAAGAATATTCCCTTACTCAGCCCAGAGGAAACACCCTTGAGCAGGTTATAGGAAGTCGGTCATCTTCTCCTTGGGAACGAGGAGACTACAAGGCGGCCAAGTTGATTCAGGCAAAACTGTTGGCCGTAACAAAGTGTTCATATCGCAAGTGGCCACGTGTTTAAAATGAGGTTAACAATGTAAAATGAAGTCAGGTGACACCTCTTAACCCAAAGGGTCAGGAGAGCTGAGAAATAAATTAACCAGTAAAGGCAGTGAAAGTGGAAGGATGGTTCGGAGAATCAATTATAGAGGGGGCACAAATCAGGCCATAATGGATCGGGTGCCCGTTAATACACCCTGCCTGATTTTCCTCTCCATTGAGCAACATTAGGGGTATGAACGCTTATATACACTGCTACCCGCCCCTTCAACCACCGTCTGCCTCACCTGTGACAGAGACTGTAGGTCCCGCATTGGACTCATCAGTCACCTGAGAACTCATTTTTAATGTGGAAGCAAGTCATCCTCGGTTCCGAGGGACTGCCTAAGAAGAAGAAGACACTGCTACCTTAATGGATATATTTTTTAAACAGATTAACCCTCGCACTAAAATTACAAATTAGTGTTTTGTTTGTAATCTTTTTGGCTAAAGTATTTGCAAAGTGAGTCTCTTGCAAAGGAGATTCATTTAGAGGACTCTCCGGTGTGTATTTAACTGTAGAAATGTGCGTGCGAATGACCGTGCATGTGTGACATAGTATGGGTTGGAGTGTAGATCAGTCCTAGTTATTCTGCCAGTGTATAAAAACATCCACTCCAAGTGGCAGTGAGTTCCACATTCTCACCACTCTTTGTGTAAATAAATTCCTCCTAAATTCTTCATTTGATCGGTTAGTGACTATCTTATATTTATGCACCCCTTGTTCTGGACTCACTCACAAGTGGAAACAGTTTATCCACATCCACGCTATTTAATCACTACATAATGGCCCAGAAATTCGGGTCTCCACGGGTGAGTACGCACGGGGTACTCACGCGTGGACCCGATGGAAGTGCCGGTTTCTTGCATGCACTGCGCATGCGCAGGAAACCAGCACTTCCGTTCCCCTGAACGAAGGGGTTCAGAGGTCGAACGCGTGCGCGCGGGAATCTACACGTGCGCTTTGAACTTACGTTTTTTTTTACAGGTTTTTCCGTGAGGGTAAGTCTTTAGATTTTAGAAATGTAAAAACCAGGCGTAAGGCCTGCATTTTAAAAGGTAAGTGGTCAATTAATTAAAATTAAAACATTTTTTCCACAGGTTTATTATTTTTAAATACTTTAAAGCAAGGTAAGTTTATTTTTAGCCCCGTTTGAATATAAAATTATTTTTTTCAAAAATTTAAATTATTGTTTAAAATAGTTATTTAATGTAATTTATAGTTTATTTAAAAAGTGTGATGATTTTTTAAAATTTATTTGAAGGTTTACTACTATTTTGGGGCCGTAGTATTTATAAGTTTTGACAGGTCTTCCTGTCACTACTTATGAATGGGCTTTTCCCTGCGCCGATTGGCTGCCCATGGCCCACGTGATCCCAGGGGACGCATTGCACTAACTACGCCCCTGGGACACGCAAGCACAGCGTGCCGGCAGCTGGGCCAGGCCCCAGAGCGGAATTCCACGGGGCCCTACAGCTCAACTGCCGGCGCACAAGGTAAGTGCAGGTCGGTGGCTTGCACCCGCGGGAAGCCCCCGACCCGAATTTCTGGGCCATAATATTAAGGAGCTCTATCAGGTCTCCTCTTAGTCTTCTCTTTTCCAGAGAATAAAACCCCAACCTGCTTAATCTTTCCTGCATCCTCTCAATTCTGGTAACATCCTTGAAATTGTTTTCTGCACTTTCCCCAGTGCTAAATGCTCTTTTTGTAGTATGGAGTCCAGAACTATGCATGGTCCTCAAAGTGTGGTCTGCTCAAGGTTTTATGATAATTTCACCTGCTTTTATATTCTATTCCTCTAGAAATGAACACCAGTACTTTGTTTGCACTTTTTAATGGCCTTTAGCAACCTGTGTTGCTACTTTTAGCCATTTATGTATCTGTATCCCAGATCTCTTTGCTCCGCTACCCCATTTAATGTCTTATCTTCCAAGGAATATGTGGCCTCCTTGTTCCTTCAACTACCTCACACTTTGCTATATTCAATTTCATTTGTCAATTATCTGCCCAATCTACAAGCCTTCCTGTATTTTGGTGCAGTCCTCCACATTATTAGTTACACACCCCTCAATTCTGGTATTGTCTGCAAATTTTGACACCACGCCTCCACTTCCGGAGTCCACATCATTTACATGCAGGGTCAGCTACAGTAGTCCCAGCATGGAACGGCTGCTGACTGACACCTGCTCATTCCTCAATTCGTTGCCTGCCTGCTGCGCATCTTAACCTGGGAGGCTTCCTTTTTTCAGCTTGGCAATTTCAATGAAACATAAAAATGCATCCAAACGCTGTAAATCCATGTTTTTGATCTTACCGTAGGTCTTGTCCCAGTTGTCTGTTGCGACCGGCCACTCAAACAAATTGGACAGCAAGCTAAGTAACGGTCCCCCACCTTTCCTTTCAATTGCAGCTGAAGTAAAAACAAGGAGAAGCATTAGCACATGTCAAGGCGACCCATGAAAACGGTTGGATTAGTCTCGAGGTCGCCACTCACTTTGATTCGTGCACGACTTGTACAGCGTCTTTGCTTTCTGAATTGCTTCAGCGTCTCCGTTATCCTGCTTCTCAAGGACATCTAGAATCAGCATAGAGAAGAGAAAATGAACCGTCAGGATGGGCGAGGCAGTTCAGACGCGTTTTTGGTAAGTTGCTGTAACAATTTTCCCACAACCACTTCCTGACACAAAGGTATTTCATCCAAGGGTTAACGAACATAGTAACATTAGGAACAGGAGGAGGCCATTCAGCCCCTCGAGCCTGTTCCGCCATTGGATCAGATCGTGGCTAGTCTGCACCACAACTCCATTTACCTGCCTTAGCTCCATATCCCTTGAGACCCTTCCTACTGCTGCCTGGAGTATTTCTTTAAGAGCGTTCCGTCACTTTGAACCATTTTGGTTCAGAGGTTGTCAGGACATCAATTAATATTATGAATTTCTTTTTAAAGTTCTACAGTTTGACACTGCTCTGAGTTGCGCATGCTCTCTCTCAACCTCAGTTGGAAGATTGGAGTCAGAATACAAGGCGAGCTGGGTTTCGGGTTGCCAACTCTGGTTGGAGGTATTCTAGGAGGTGCCATCACATGACTTCCAACCGCCCCGCCCCCATGCTCTCCTATTTGTCACCTGACAAGTCTATCTTCGCGGCACCCCGCCTTCCCAGGGCCAATAGGAAAGCAAACAGACTCTTCGTTACCCGATTGGGTGATTCTTGACTGTCAGCCTTTGTCCCCCTCATCACCGACATTTTTTTTACAATTAATAAATGAATGCGATCAATGAAAATGAAATCAAACACAACTATTCTCCTGGGTTTTTGCTCTCAGCAGTATCCAACAGATTAATCTTTAATTCCTGGGGACTCCGGGGCAATCCTGGAGGGTTGGCAGCCTGAGCTGCTCTCTCCACACCAGCTGCTAGTGCCACAGCAATGAGTCTAATCGTGCTTAACAGCAGCACAACTGGCCTCAAGGACGCTCACTGCATTCCAGTACTGGATGCGGATCCCAAGCTGTAAAAGTGCGTCAGGACAGTGTAAAACACATGGCTGCTGACAGATGGAATTTACAAGTGGTCCAGGTATGTGAGCTCCCAACAGGCTATAAGTTAGCAGGTTTCAAAGTGAGTGACCTTCAACTCCATTCCATCTCGGGTCAATCCATGCTTTCAACACAAAGTGCAATGGCACTTTAAAGGGGCTGTGTTATCTTCCACAGGTATCTTGAAGGTCAAGGATGTCAGAGAGCCACAATCGGTACATCTGACATGGCAGCAGCCCTGTGAGTTCAGCACCATTCTAATAAAGTCATTGCAAGGACACAATGTAGACTAACACAAGCACAAACCATTCCCACAGTCTTCCGATGTTCCTAAGCGCTTCACAACCAATGAGTTTCTTTTGCTGATGTACTCCACAAATAACCTGTTGAAACTATGGGGGGGCGATTTTACCAGCCCTGGGGAGGCGGGTTTGGAGGCGGGATTGCTGGGAAAATGGCAGAATCTGGGGGCGGGTACCCATCTCGCCCCCCAACCCGCCTCCGTGCCATCTTCCCGGGAGGCAGGTAGCCGACCCGCGCCGGGTCCCATCTCCTTAGAGGCGAGAAGGGGACTACAGCCACTTAACTGCCTGTTAACAGGTAGTTAACAGGCAGATAAGAGGATTATCTCCATTTTACCCACACAAGTGCGGGCTTCCCGAAGGCTGCGAACCCCGCCAGGGTCACTGTAATGAAATCTGTTTGTCTTGATCCTGTATTCGTTTTGCACTCATGTATATTACCCTCCCCCACTGTGTATAGTTTCACTTCCTCTTTCCCGACTAACCTGGGAGGTTCCAGGTCTTGGCTCTTGGCTCCGCCCCTGACTTCTCTTACATAAAGATCCCAGGATCTGTATGACTCATTCCTGTGAACCAGTCGGCGTGTTGAGATGTTAGCTCTGATCTTAGTGATTAAAAGCCAACTTCTTTAAGTCTATAACTTCTAGTTTTGTGGTTATTGAAGGCCCATCAGTCACCGAGGCGAGCAGTGGGTCTGCGGGGGTTGGAGGGGTCCAAAAGTGTGTTGTGAAGGTAAGTGATGGGTGCAAGTGTGGAGAGATGAGTATGTGAGGTGAGTGGAAAGTGATAGAAAATGTTCACTTAACTTTGTTTCTTTCTGCAGGCTTCAAACGTTGGGGATGCGGAGAGTCTCGCATCTGACTGGCAGAGATGACAGATGGCTGCTGCATTCTCCAATGCAACAACCATCTCATTTCTGCTAAAGAAAGAGGTTTGATGAGTATTGAATACAAGAAGTCATCAAACTTCAGAGAATGTCAGTGTTTGACAGCTTCACAGAGCTGTCAAACGATGACAATTCAGCTGTCAAAAGTTTTTGACAGATGAAACGTCATACGCTGATGTTCTCTGTAACCGGCTTCCCCTTAATTGGCCTGCTAAACCCATTGGGCAGGCTTAACAAGGTCAATCAAGGAAAAATAGCATGGGTTGGCCAGAAGTCAATGGAGGCGGGACTAAAACTCGACAAGTAGGAATCCCGCCTCCAAAAGCTCCCCATTGGCAAAATCCAGCCCTCGGTGTCCAGAATTATACATGAAGAATAGTTACTTGGGCAAGATCTAGGTGGACCACTGGTGCCAGTGGAACTGTACCACAGAGTAGAATCATAGAATCTTACAGCACAGAAGGAGGCCATTCAGCCTATCATGCCTGCGCCAGCTCTTTGAAAGAGCTATCCAATTATTCCCACTCTCCCTGCTCTTTCCCCCATAGCCCTGCAAGGATCGTAGTCTTCAAGAGAACAAGGGAGAAAAATTGGGAAAATCCCGGTGATGCATCTGAGTAAGAGGAATCACTGCAAAGTTCGGTTATCAAATATATGCATATTTCTGGCAACTTCATATAAACAGTGCTGTTTTGTCTAGATTAGCACAACTACTGCAATATGATACCTGATCCAATCCTCCATAATTTCACTTCAGTTTACATTAACTCTGTACTTAATCCTGAACCTGCATTCTGTATTTTGTGGAGCGTAGTGGCAATGAGTGTCACCAGTACTCCATAACAGTGCAGGAAGAAGTTTAATGACCTCACCAGAGTAGTCAAGGTCAGCTACTTGCTTCTGCTTGGACCCTTCCTCGCAGTCTCTCAATCTGTGGCGCTTCTTCATTCAGTGCTCCAGGACTGTCTTCTAATCTCTGCTCGCTTCTCCCAACCTGTGACCCATTACCT
Source organism: Somniosus microcephalus (assembly GCF_052327205.1). Taxonomy (NCBI): domain Eukaryota; kingdom Metazoa; phylum Chordata; class Chondrichthyes; order Squaliformes; family Somniosidae; genus Somniosus; species Somniosus microcephalus. The sequence continues at coordinate 13,903,624 of NC_140992.1, forward strand.
ACAAATGCACTTGCCCTCACAGTATGCTATGCAGGAGGAAGCCTTGCTAACACACCTAGAGGACCAGTTGGAAAGCACGATGGCAACCAGCTTCCAAAAGAATTGGGGCACCATCTCCCAGGTCTGCTGCCCCCTTTCCCCAATGATCAGTGGACATTCAGTAACAGGACCCAGCATAAGTGGGGTGGCTAGAATAGGCCTACATGATGAAACCCTCTCTCCTGGATAGCCCCCTCAGGTGCTTTCTTATGTGAATGTCATGAAACAGAACATGCTTGTATTTACTTATAAGACAAAGTTTTCCAAATAAGCACCGGTGGCCGGGAACCCTTGCTCACTGCCAGCAAGGAATGTACCTACCATTTTACGTTTTTTGTGTTGGCAGCAAACCAGGTTCCCTGCCAGCAATAAGTACTCAAAAAATGATCCCCATAATTTATTGCTGCAATTAGAATTACAGGTACTTTACAATTAGGTTTGTACATAGGAGTAGATTTTTAAACCTAGCGCTACTGGTGGAGAGGTAAGTGAGTTAATAAACAGAAAATCGTAAGGGTCTCAAAAATAAACACACCAATCTTGCAACTTATGCGAGCCTCAAAATGGATGCCCTTACCTCCCCACTTATACTGGCCTCAAAATGGACGCCCTTACTGATGTGCCTCAATAATTCCGAGACTCGATGTTAGCGAAACAAAACAAGGCTTTTATTAACTTAGAAAGTAACACGTAAGAGAGAGAGGTATCTTCCTTCTGGAGACTGAGGCCAGACTGAGCTAGCTTACAAAAGGGGCCAGGTATGGGCGGAGCCCTACACACAGCACATTCCAATAAACAATACAATGAGGACTGGGGGAAGGGAAATGACACTGAAACCGACCACAGTCACAGGCAGTGATGAATGGAATATTTCATCACATTCACCCCTTCTATAGATTTAGTCTGTTCGGGGGTTTGATAGTCCTCTGCGACCGACGTGGCTGTTGTGGTGCCGCGGGTGTCGGCTGGGTGTCCCCGGTAGCCTCCTGGGTCTCTGCCGGGGGTGCCGCCAGGGTTGTTGAAGGGGTAGTTGGTGGGGGTGCCGTTGGTCGATGTTCTTCCGGGGGTGATGAAAGAGTAGTGGGTGGGTAAGAGTTGCTGTGATCGTTGTTGCTGCTATTGCCGTGGTTGTTGTCGATGCCAGCTGGGGCGACGTCTTTTATGGACACGGTGTCCTCCCTTCCGTCGGCGTGCCGGACATATGCGTATTGGGGGTTGGCGTGGAGTAGGTGTACTGGCTCCACGAGAGGGTCCGTCTTGTGGCCCCTCACATGCCTTCGCACGAGTACCGGACCTGGGGTGGAGAGCCATGACGGCATGGATACGCCTGAGGTGGATTTCCAGGGAAAGACAAACATTCGTTCATGAGGCGTGGCATTAGTGGCCGTACACAATAGCGACCGTATCGAATGGAGCACATCCGAGAGGACTTCCTGCCAGCGGGAGATAGGGAGGCCCTTGGTCCTTAGAGCTAGAGTGACTGCTTTCCATACTGTCCCGTTCTCTCGCTCCACTTGGCTGTTACCCCAGGGGTTGTAGCTGGTGGTACGGCTCGTGGTGATCCCCTTGGACAGCATGTACTGGCGTAGCTCTTCACTCATGAAGGACGCCCCCCTATCCGTATGGATGTAGCTCGGCATACCGAACAGGCAGAACAGGCTGTTGAGGCATTTAATGACCGTGGCGCTGGTCATGTCTGGGCAGGGGAAGGCGAATGGGAACCGGGAGTATTCGTCCACAATGTTCAGGAAGTAAACATTGCGGTCGACGGACGGGAGGGGGCCCTTGAAATCTAAGCTGAGCCACTCAAAGGGCCGTGCAGCTTTGATTAAGTGGGCTCTATCTGGGCGGTAGAACCGGGGCTTGCACTCAGCGCAAGTGCGGTAGTTCCTGGTCAGAGACCGAACTTCCTCAATCGAGTAGGGTAAGTTACGGGACTTTATGAAGTGGAACAGCCGCGTGAGCCCTGGGTGGCAGAGGTCGTTGTGGAGGGTCTGTAGCCGATCCCCGGTGGCGCTGGCACACATCCCTCGCGAGAGGGCGTCAGGGGATTCATTAAGGGCCCCTGGCCGGTAAATGATGTCGTACTCGAAGGTGGAGAGCTCGATCCGCCACCTAAGAATCTTATCATTTTTAATCTTCCCCCTCTGTTTATTATTGAACATAAACGCTACCGACCGCTGGTCGGTAAGCAGGGTGAAGCGTTTGCCGGCTAGGTAGTGGCGCCAGTGGCGCACTGCCTCCACGATGGCTTGGGCCTCCTTTTCCACGGAGGAGTGTCTGATCTCGGGCCCTTGGAGGGTCCTCGAGAAGAAAGCTACGGGCCGCCCCGCCTGGTTGAGGGTGGCCGCTAAGGCGAAGTCAGACGCATCACTTTCCACTTGAAATGGAGTGTTCTCGTCCACTGCCTGTAGCGTGGCCCGCTCAATATCCTGCTTAATGCTTTTGAAGGCGGCGTGGGCCTCAGCAGAGAGCGGAAAAGAGGATGCTTTCAAGAGGGGGCGGGCTTTGTCGGAGTAGTTGGGGACCCATTGGGAATAATAAGAAAATAACAGCAGGCACCTTTTCAGGGCTTTGGGAGTGTTGGGCAGGGGCAGCTCCCGTAGAGGGCGCAATCGGTCGGGGTCTGGTCCGATTTCCCCATTCTCCACCACGCTGCCTAGTATGCAGAGGCGCGTGGTTTTGAAAACGCACTTGTCCTCGTTGTAGGTGAGGTTGAGTTTTTGTGCGGTTTCCAGGAACCTCTCGAGGTTCGAGTCGTGATCCTGCTGGTTGTGACCGCAGATGGTGACGTTGTCGAGGTAGGGGAAGGTTGCCTGCAAGTGGTGGTCATCGACCATGCGGTCCATCTCCCTCTGAAAGACCGAGACCCCATTCGTCACCCCAAAGGGGACTCTGAGGAATTGGTAGAGGCGTCCGTTCGCCTCGAAGGCGGTGTACGGGCGGTCCTCTGGTCTGATAGGGAGCTGGTGGTACGCTGACTTGAGGTCGATGGTGGAGAACACCCGGTATTGGGCGATTTGGTTCACCATTTCTGATATGCGGGGTAGCGGTTAGGCGTCTAGTTGGGTGTACCTGTTGATCGTTTGACTATAGTCGATCACCATCCGTTTCTTCTCGCTACCCCTTACCACTACTACTTGGGCGCGCCACGGGCTGTTGCTGCGTTCAATAATGCGCTCTTTCAGGAGCCTGTCTACCTCGGTCGCGATAAACCGCCTGTCCTCCCAGCTGTACCTCCTGCTTTTGGTCGCTATTGGCCGGCAGTTAGGGTAAGGTTCGCGAATAGCGAAGGCGGCTTTACCTTCAGGGTAGCCAGACCGCACACTGTGAGGGGCGGCTGGGACCCACCGTACTTGAGCGTGATGCTTTGGTGGTTGCACTGGAAATCCAGGCCCAAGATCACGCTCGCACATAGGTTCTTCATGATTAATACTTTAAAATTATCGTATACAGTTCCGTTAACGCCCAATTTTACCGTGCAGTAACCCAGAATGGTCGATGTCTGGGTTTTATCAGCCATAGAGATGGTACCCTGAGCAGGGACCACCTTTAGGGAGAGTTGTTGTGCCAGTTCAGGGTGGATAAAACTCTCCGTGCTTCCACTGTCAATTAAACATTTAACCCGGCACCCGTTTACCTTGATGTCCACCATTGATTTGGACAGCGGGTGCGGCCTGGTCTGGTCCACTGTGACCGATGCCACTGTAGGGCCCTGATCGATACAAGATGGCGTCCACGCTGTCTGCTCATAAGATGGCGGACCCCACGAGGTCGGGCAAGATGGCATCCAAGATGGCCGCTCCCACGGCGCACACGCGGCGGTGGCAGGTTTTCCGGCGGTTGGTTTTCCGGCGGGGTTCCCTCTGCACACCTTCCCGAAGTGCCCCTTCTTACCGCACTTAAAGCAGGTGGTGCCTTTCGCCGGGCACAGGTTTCTGGTGTGTTTTGGCTGCCCGCAGAAGTAGCAGTTGGGTCCCTGACGCGTCGCGGCTGTCGTAGGACTTCTGGGGGGAGAGCGGGGCCCCGCCGGTGTCGGGCTGCCGGGCGGGGAAGATGCCTTCCAAGATGGCGGCGCCCTCGGTGCACACGTGGCGGCGTGGACGGCGCGGGCTGAAGAGTAGGCGTCCGAGTTTCTCTGGGCCACATCCAGGGATCGCGCGGTGTCCGCAGCCTGTTTCAGGTCCAACCCCGTTTTTTCCAGCAGTCTTTGCCGGATGTAAGTGGAGCTGAGGCCTGTGATAAAGGCATCGCGAACAAGCTCGTCAGTGTACACTGCGGCTTTTACATCTCGGCACTTGCAGTCTTTGCCAAGCATTTTCAGGGTGCTTAGGAACTCCTCCACCGATTCCCCGGGTCGCTGTGCGCAAGTAGCGAGCAGATGCCTAGCATACACCTCATTCGCAGGCTGCTGGTAATGCGCCTTTAAGATGTCGCAGGCGGCCAGGTACGTATCGGCGTCTTGGATGAGGGGGTAAACCCGGTGGCTTACCCAATTCCGCAGAATTCCGAGTCTCATCCTCGCAGCGTCCGTAGCGTCTTTGACGGCTGCGGAATTGTCCAGGAAGAATTCCATACACTCAAACCAGTGTCCGAGGCGTGCTGATGCGTCCGGAGCATGTTGATCCAAATCCAAACGTTCGGGTTTCAGGAGTTGATCCATAGTGTTGAAAAATAAGTTAATAAAATTGATGTGCCTCAATAATTCCGAGACTCAAAATGGATGCCCTTACCTCCCTACTCACACTGGCCTCAAAATGGACACACTTACCTCCCCACTCACACTGACCTCAAAATGGACGCCCTTACCTCCCCACTCACACTGGCCTAACTTAGAAAGTAACACGTAAGAGAGAGAGGTACCTTCCTTCTGGAGACTGAGGCCAGACTGAGCTAGCTTACAAAAGGGGCCAGGTATGGGCGGAGCCCTACACACAGCACATTCCAGCACATTCCAATAAACAATACAATGAGGACTGGGGGAAGGGAAATGACACTGAAACCGACCACAGTCACAGGCAGTGATGAATGGAATATTTCATCACACTTACCTCCCCACTCACGCTGGCCTCAAAATGGATGCCCTTACCTCCCCACTCACGCTGGCCTCAAAATGGATGTCCTTACCTCCCCACTCACGCTGGCCTCAAAATGGACGCCCTTACCTCCCCACTCATGCTGGCCTCAAAATGGACGCCCTTACCTCCCCACTCACGCTGGCCTCAAAATGGACGCCCTTACCTCCCCACTCACGCTGGCCTCAAAATGGACGCCCTTACCTCCCTACTCACACTGGCCTCAAAATTGACGCCCTTACCTCCCCACTCACGCTGGCCTCAAAATGGATGCCCTTACCTCCCTACTCACACTGGCCTCAAAATGGACGCACTTACCTCCCCACTCACACTGACCTCAAAATGGACGCCCTTACCTCCCCACTCACACTGGCCTCAAAATGGATGCCCTTGCCTCCCCACTCACGCTGGCCTCAAAATGGATGCCCTTACCTCCCCACTCACGCTGGCCTCAAAATGGACACACTTACCTCCCCACTCACACTGACCTCAAAATGGACGTCCTTACCTCCCCACTCACACTGGCCTCAAAATGGATGCCCTTACCTCCCCACTCACGCTGGCCTCAAAATGGATGCCCTTACCTCCCCACTCACGCTGGCCTCAAAATGGATGCCCTTACCTCCCCACTCACACTGGCCTCAAAATGGACGCACTTACCTCACCACTCACACTGACCTCAAAATGGACGCCCTTACCTCCCCACTCACACTGACCTCAAAATGGACGCCCTTACCTCCCCACTCACACTGACCTCAAAATGGACGCCCTTGCCTCCCCACTCACACTGACCTCAAAATGGACGCCCTTACCTCCCCACTCACACTGACCTCAAAATGGATGCCCTTACCTCCCCACTCACACTGGCCTCAAAATGGATGCACTGACCTCCCCACTCACACTGGCCTCAAAATGGACATCCTTACCTCCCCACTCACACTGGCCTCAAAATGGGCAGACTGCACACTGGGTGCTGAAGATGAAGTTCTGAATTAGAGGCAATCAATCGTCCTTCTTACCAGTAACAGACACAGCCAGAAAAACATGCAATGTTTCAAAACCAGCTTAAAATTTTTTTTAAAAATCCCTCAAGCTTAAGATGATCATTTTCACAAATAGCACAAAAAGGTTCCAATGCTAACAAAAAGCTTCACTTCAATTTGACACTTTAATCACCCGTATTTCCAAGTGCCTCACTGTTACAGCCACAATTTCCATAGATTAAAAAGGCACCGAGCTATTGAGGACAGAGAAGGTTGCACAGCCTATTTGTAGTTCCCATAGCAACAAAATAAAAGTGGCAACTTATGACTGTTATTAGTGCAAAATTTCAAATATTGTTCTAATATATTTGCAGCTTAATCTTGAAACCCATTTTATAATATCCATGATCTCATTAAATGGCGGAGCAGGCACGAAGGGCCGAATGGCCTACTCCTGCTCCTATCTTCTATGTATAATATACCCCCCCTACAATTAGACTTGTATGATGAGGGCACTCCATGAACAGTTCGGAAATGTTGTGTGCATTCACTATAAGGAGAGATTTGTGAAATCTTCCCTTTATAGAATGAAGAAAGACTTGCATTTATATCGCACCTTTCACACTCTCAGGACATCTCAAAGCACTTTACAGCCAATTAAGTACTTTGGAAGGATAGGCACTGTTGCAGTGTAAGAAATGTGGCCGCCAACTTGCACACAGCAAGGTCCCACAAACAGCAAGGAGACAAATGATCAGATCATCTGTTTTATTAATGCTGGTTGAGGGATAAACATTGGCGCAGGACATTCCCTTCTTCAAAATAGTACCTTGGAATCTTTCACATCCAGCTGAGAGGGCAGATGGGGCCTCGGTTTAACGTCTCACCCGAAAGACGGCACCTCTGACAGTGCAGCACTCCCTCAGTACTGTACTGGAAGTGTCAGCCTAGATTGTGTGCTTCAAGTCCTTGGAAAGGGATTTGAACCCACAAACTTCTGACTAAAAGGTAAGAGTGCTACCCACTGAGCCACAGCTGACACAATTAAGAAACGATAGCACAGATTTCCCTGTCCGATCTTTGACCAGGCAAGAGTCATGTGATGCATGACGTGCTTGACTGATGATTATGATGACAATGTTGCTAGAACTTCTGAGAGTAAGCCTCAACCACAGGGGTTCAGTGAGTTCCTGCCATGAAGAATTCCTGTCATTCCAAGCTTGCTGTTCTGTGGTTGGAAATTCGGGCACTGCTGCAGCATTTAAAGGACTGCAGCAACGTAAAGGTGAACTCATTTCCTGGGCTGCACATAGTGACACCACTATTCTGGGCCAGAGTGGAGATGATTCGATAATTCCCCCATGAATCACTGCTATAAGTTACTGCGGTCGATTTTACACACATAATTTGAATTATGTGTGTAAAATCGATCGCAGGGAATGTGGCGGGGCAAGTGGTAGAAGTGTTAGTAGGTGAGCACATTGGTGACAGTGACCATAATTCAGTGAGGTTTAAGGTAGTCATGGAAAAGGACAGAGATGGACCGGAAATAAAGGTTTTAAATTGGGGGAAGGCTGATTTTAATATGATAAGGCAGGATCTGGCCAAAGTGGACTGGGATCAGCTACTTGTAGGAAAATCCACATCGGAGCAATGGGAGTCTTTCAGAAAGGAAATTGAGAGAGTACAATGGCAACATGTTCCCGTAAAGGTCAAGGGTGGGACCAACAAGCCCAGGGAACCTTGGATGTCAAGGGATATACGAGAATGGATTAGAAAAAAAAGGGGGGCTTTTGGCAGATACAAAGGACTAAAGACAGAGGAAGCCCTAGAGGAGTATAAAAAGTGCAGGGGGATACTTAAAAAAGAAATTAGGAGAGCAAGGAGGGGCCATGAAATAACACTGGCGAGCAAAATAAAGGAAAATCCTAAGGTGTTTTATAAGTATATTAAGGGCAAGAGGATAACTAGGGAAAGAGTAGGGCCCATTAGGGACCAAAGTGGCAATCTGTGTGTGGAGCCAGAAGATGTAGGTGGGGTTTTAAATTAATTTTTTTCATCTGTGTTCACTATGGAGAAGGACAATGTAGACATAGAACTCTGGCAGGGGGACTGTGATATACTTGAACATATTAGCATCGAGAGAGAGGAGGTACTTGCGGTTTTAGCAGGCTTAAAAGTGGATAAATCCCCAGGCCCGGATGAAATGTATCCCAGGCTGCTGTGTGAGGCAAAGGAGGAGATTGCAGGGGCTCTGACACAAATTTTCAAAACCTCTCTGGCCACAGGGGGATGTGCCAGAGGACTGGAGAACAGCTAACGTCGTACCATTATTCAAGAAGGGTAGTAGGGATAAACCAGGGAATTACAGGCCAGTGAGCCTAACATCAGTGGTAGGGAAATTATTGGAAAAAATTCTGAGGGACAGAATTAGTCTCCACTTGGAGAGGCAAGGATTAATCAGGGATAGTCAGCATGGCTTTGTCAAGGGAAGATCATGTCTGACCAATTTGATTGAATTTTTCAAGGGGGTGACTAGGTGTGTGGATGAGGGTAGTGCAGTGGATGTGGTATACATGGATTTTAGTAAGGCTTTCGATAAAGTCTCACACAGGAGACTGGTCAAGAAGGTAAGAGCCCATGGGATCCAGGGTGCCTTGGCACATTGGATCCAAAACTGGCTTAAGTGGCAGAAGGCAGAGGGTGATGGTCAAAGGTTGTTTTTGTAACTGGAAGCCTGTGTCCAGTGGGGTACCGCAGGGATCGGTGCTGGGTCCCTTGCTGTTTGTGGTCTACATTCATGATTTGGATGTGAATGTAAAAGGTATGATCAGTAAGTTCGTAGATGACACGAAAATTGGTGGGGTGGTAAATAGCGAGGAGGGTAGCCTCAGTCTGCAGGACGATATAGATGGGTTGGTCAGATGGGCGGAACAGTGGCAAATGGAATTTAACCCTGAAAAGTGTGAGGTGATGCATTTTGGAGGGACTAACAAGCCAAGGGAATACACAATGAATGGTAAGACCCTAGGAAAGACAGAGTATCAGAGGGACCTTGGTGTGCATGTACATAGATCCCTGAAGGCAGCAGAACAGGTGGATAAGGTGGTTAAAAAGGCATATGGGATACTTGCCTTCATTAGCTGAGGCATAGAATATAAGAGCAGGGAGGTTATGATGGAGCTGTACAAAACGCTGGTTAGGCCACAGCTGGAATACTGTGTGCAGTTCTGGTCGCCACACTATAGGAAGGATGTGATTGCTTTGGAGAAAGTGCAGAGGAGATTCACCAGGATGTTACCTGGGCTGGAGCACTTCAGCTATGAAGAAAGACTGGACAGGCTGGGGTTGTTTTCCTTGGAGCAGAGAAGGCTGAGGGGGGCTCTGATTGAGGTGTACAAAATTATGAGGGGCATAGATAGGGTAGATAGAAAGAAACTTTTTCCCTTAGTAGAGGGGTCAATAACAAGGGGGCATAGATTCAAGGTAAGGGGCAGGAGGTATAGAGGGGATTTGAGGAAGAACTTTTTCACCCAGAGGGTGGTTGGAATCTGGAACTCACTGCCTGAAAGGGTGGTAGAGGCAGGAACCCTCACAACATTCAAGAAGCATTTGGATGAGCACTTGAAATGCCATAGCTTACAAGGCTACGGACCAAATGCTGGAAAATGGGATTAAATTAGACAGGGCTTGATGGCCGGCGCGGAAGCGATGGGCCGAAGGTCCTCTTTCCGTGCTGTATAACTCTATGACTCCATGACTCTATGTAACTATCCTGCACTCACTGCATTTTGCTGGGGAAATTGCTGCAGTTTTGGTCATGAGTTCTGTTTGCAGCAGTTCGTAAAGACTCTTTTTAAATAGACTCTGTAGACTGTTTGCTGTGGTGCGCTGTTTAAATAGAGTCTGTTTACTGCATAAATAGACTGTTTGTTGTAAAATAGATAGTTTACTGTGAGTCTTGCTATAAGTCCCACCCCGTCTCCAACTCATTGGCTGACACAGTGGTGTCTGTTGACACAGTGCATTTTCTGGCACTGATCCTTAACATCAGGAACTTCAGGCAATTTGTACTATGCCTTGAAGAAGAGAACTTCCCCGATTGGGGGCCACTGAAAAGGTGGCCAGTAATTCGCTGTAATGCCATAGTAATGGCAAAATAATGGAAAACGCCATTGTGGTCACCACGACAGTCCCAGGAAATTATGGATTAAGGGAATAATGCCACTGTCATGGCAATGCCATAATTTGCCAGGACTTTAGCGCCGCTCCACGTGTACTCTCACTGAAACTGGGAAAGGATCATAACAGAAGCTCCACCATTCTCCACTGCAAACAGCAGCGAGGTTCAATTAGCAGCTTTAGAACCAGGGGTCACAGTCTTCCAGAACCAGGGGTCACAGTCTAAGGATAAGGGGTAGGCCATTTAGGACAGAAATGAGGAGGAATTTCTTCACCCAGAGAGTGGGGAACCTGTGGAATTCTCTACCACACAAGGCAGTTGAGGCCAATTCATTACATTTATTCAAGAAGGAGTTGGATATATTTCTTAAGGCTAAAGGGATCAACGGGTATGGGGAGAAAGCAGGGACCGGGTACTGAATTTGGATGATCAGCCATGATCGCATTGAATGGCGGAGCAGGCTCGAGGGGCCGAATGGCCTACTCTTGCTCCTATCTTCTATGGCCTAGAAATTCATTATAGCCACTTTTGGGGCGGTAAAGTCGGGCGGCCGCTAAAGTTTGCGCCCGGCGCAAAGTCGAGGCCACTTCGCCGATATTCAGTTGCATCGCCCTAAGAGGTTGCTGCTGCGCTAAAACAGGCGATGCACGACTATCATTAGGCGCTAAGCCGGCAGCTCGGGGCGCTAACACCGGAAGTTGGGCGCAGGGCAGGTGCGGCGAGCTGCTGATTGCCGGCAGACACTCTGGCTCCGGTGAGCTCTTAAAGGGGGAGGGTGGATTTGTTTTTTTGACAGGCCGAGACTAGTGTATTTGTGTTTTTGGGGAGGGCTTCTCTCCATCACTTTTTTGTTCCTCCTCCTCCTCCTCCTCCTCCTCCTCCTCCTCCAGAAGGAGTGTTGCAAAACGGCTGCCTTTTCTACTGCAGGAGTGCCCTTTAATTTGCGCTCCCCGCGGCCCGCCTCGGCTGTGTACCGTTCCACTTCACAGTCGTTCGGGCCGCCAGGCGCACAATGGGGCGGCGCGAGTGAAGTTCCGGTTCTGGGCGCACAAAGGGCGTTGCACGACGAAATGACGTCATGATCTGCGCGCGCAGATGAGCGCGCGCAATGACTTTGCGCCGGCGCTAAATGTCTACTGAAGTTGGGGCGAGGCGCAGATCGCGCTGCGCCCGGGCGCTAAGCGCCTAGCGCTCGAGATCTACTCCTCCTAAGGCGCTAATGGCTGGCGCAGCCAACTGAATTTCTAGGCCTTTGTTTCTATGTTTCTATGTTAAGGCTAGTTTCATAGTGGTTAGCACTGTTGCCTCACAGCGCCAGAGACCCGGGTTTGAATCCGGCCTCGGGCGACTGTCTGTGTGGAGTTTGCACATTCTCCCCGTGTTTGCGTGGGTTTTCTCCGGGTGCTCCGGTTTCCTCCCACAGTCCAAAGATGTGCGGGTTAGGTTGATTGGCTATGATAAATTGACCCTTAGTGTTAGGGGGATTAAATACGTGGGGTTATAGGGACATGTGTTGGTGTAGGGGTTACGGGGATCGGGTGGGATATGTGTCGGTGCAGGCTCGATGGGCCGAAATGGCCTCTATCTGCCCTGTGGGGTTTCTGTGATTCTGTGATTCATTCCCTCTTGCAGGAAGTGTGCTGGAGAGTCAAGCTTAATAAATCCATTACTATTGGGACAATAGACAACTGATGAAAGCCGGAGAGAAGATATTTCCCCTCATGGTGGGAGACCAAAACTAGGGGCCATAAATATAAGACAGTCAATAATAAATCCCCAAAAAAGAATTCAGGAGAAACGTCTTTACCCAGAGAGTGGTGAGAATGTGGAACTCGCTACCACAGGGAGTGGCTGAGGCAAACAGCATAGATGCATTAAAGGGGAAGCTAGATAAGCACATGAGGGAGAAAGGAATAGAAGGATATGCTGATAGGGTGAAATGAAGAGGGGTGGGAGGAGGCTCGTATGGAGAATAAATGCCAGCACAGACCAGTTGGACTGAATGGCCTGTTTCTGTGCTGTAAATTTTATGTAATTCTATGAAATTTAACACATAATACCATAGCAACACTGTACGGTTCTCTCAATGACAGTAAAGTGTACACATTGTCTAAAAGTATAAAAATGATGCACTTTCTGTGGTCTGTTTTCAGAGTGCGAAATTACTTAATTCAGTCGATGGCCAACCAAATCACTCCAAGCACTGTGCTTTGCCGAGGAATCGCTACTTAGGTTTCAGATTGAATCTCGGATTTACCATTAGTGAGCCTGAACTAACAACAGAAAGGTACAAATAAATTCTAATCAATGGTGTTGCGGATCAGCCGACCATTGTACAAATATGAACAGAGGAGTATCATGCAAATGCATTCAGTGTTCATCAATTTAATGAGCCAAATCGTGCTGGAGTGGGGCATCTCATGGCGAGCGCCGTCAGTTGGACATTTTCCTGCAGCCTTGGGCTCGAATATTATTTGCACCTTAACAATGCTGGAAGTGCGAGCTGATAATGGCACGGCGAGGGCAATGGGGCATCTGGGACCTTAGTGAATGACGGGACCAACAGTCTATCTCCTTAACCAATGAGTTTTAAGGATTGAGAAAGAAACAGAGGAACGACGGAGAAGAAAATAGGGCGAATTAGAGTCAAATCAGGTACAGAAAGGGAAATAAAGAGGGATAGAAGATTTGGCCCATTATTGCGCCATTTATTTATAGCCTATATACAAATCAGACTTTAGTATTATAGAAGCCACTGAAGGAAAAAAAAAATCATATTCGAAAGATGTTGGCTGGTTGGTTTAAATTAGTGTTACAATTGAATTTTAAGGAGCAAAGTTTCCCACTTTGCGATAACACTACCATAACTCCACTTTGCCAATGGAGATATTAAAGAAGTGTGCTTGTAATTTACAAGACTGTCTAATGGACAAGTAAACATCTTGCAGTCATGGCTTTAGCAACCTGGAACAGATATTCCTGTTGACGCCCGGTGCTGACAATTTGAAAGATCAGCCTCTAACGGCCACCAGCAAGTCAGAACATTTTCTGCCAATGTTTAAATGCTGGAGCTGCACCTACCCCATGGCTGGAATGAGTTGTATGGATTCCATGTACTCGAGAAGGCCTCGCGGAACTAATAGCCCAAAAATAAAATTGCTACAAATCCAACAGTCGTTCATTGCGCAAATCGTCGACTTAATCGTCGTGGACTTAATTAAACTTGTGTCTATAATTGCAGTCCTTGAAGCCAATCACGGCTTACCCCTAATATTAGGTGTCAACATTGACCATAACAAGATGGTGGTAATGTTAAGAAACACTCCTCTACTTTTGAACATTTTATGCAATGCTCCCAGTAGGGTCACTTTTCACAGGGATGCCTGAGGCAGATGAACAAAGGATCCAGGAGAGGGGGTACAAAATTTCCTCCCCGTGTTTCGTGTAACAATTTGTAACTGTGTTCTTTATAAACTGATTATGATTTTGTTACATAGAGCTCACGGGTGAACTCTCACATACAAACCATAACTCCATGTTAAACATTATACTCTACGAGTGGTACGTTGAGTTCAACAATTTCAGATAAAACCACCACTGCCATTTTTTTAGACAGCAGCCGCTGGTAATGATTCTCCTGTTACCATTTACAACGCTTCTAGACTCATCTTTTGTTTCTTTACTTGTCCCGTTACCACCCCTTTTGCCTCGCACCATCATCCCTTTTGTCATTTAATTGCTCCTGCCCTCCACCCTATCACAGACCTTCCCCTTTGTTCTTTCCTCCCCTTCTCCCTCCCTTTCAGCCGTGGCACAGTCCGTAGCACTCTCGCCTCAGAGTCAGAAGGCTGTGTGTTCAACTCCCACTCCAGAGACTTCAGCACAAAAATCCAGGCTGACACTTCAGTACAGTGCTGAGGGAGTGCTGCACTGTCGGAGCTGCTGTCTTTTGGATGAGACTTTAAACCAAGGCCCGGTCTGCTCTCTCAGGTGGGCGTAAAAGATCCCATGGCACTATTTCGACAGAACAGCAGGGGAGTTCTCCCCGGTGTCCTGGCCAATATTTATCCCGCAATCAACAGCACAACAATAGATTATCTGGTCATTATCACATTGCTGTTTGTGGGAGCTTGCTGTGTGCAAATTGGCTGCTGTGTTTCCTACATTACAACAGTTCAAAAGTATTTAATTGGCTTTGGGACATCCTGAGGTCGTGAAAGGCGCTATATAAATGCAATTCAGTCAATCAGTCTTTCTTTCTTTCTTTTTCTTTCTTTCTTTCTTTCTTTCTTTCGTTTCCCTGCCTCTGTATTTGCTTAGAAACTGTTACATTTCTAACTTTTCCCAGTTCTGACAAAAGGTCATCAACCTGAAACGTTAACTCTGTTTCTCTCTCCACAGATGCTGCCTGACCTGCTGAGGATCGCCAGCATTTTCTCTCTTTATTTCAGATTTCCAGTATCCGCGGTATTTTGCTTCTGTACTGTATGTATGGATGGTCTGTGCTAAGCAAAGGAACGATAAAAGTAACAAACATCGCGCTAATCATTTGGCAAGTGCCAGTCTCCGTGGAACCTGCGAAGACGATGAAATCTGACCAAAAGGCCTGAGGAAACTGTACAGCCTCACCGTTGACTGAATGGCAAATAGATGGTTTGGTGAGTTCACAGCCCATCTTAGAATTTCTGCTGTTAGAAAACCAGAAGGAATAAGATCACTGAGAAGTTGGCCTTGCCTCCGTTCTGCCTAGTGTTTTGTTTTCAATGGCTGCTTTTCTGTCCAACATCTGTGAAGCTTTATCCTCATTTGGCTGTAAGGGACTGTCACTGCTATTCATGGCCTTGTCTTCACTCACTATCTGCACACACAGCAGGAGCCACTGTACAGTAATCAAGAATGGGAATCCTTGGCTAAGCTCCGCCTGTCCCAAGGTCACTTGGGCGAATAATAGTGACCTGCTACTGCTTTGGCAGTTAACTCACCACAGCTTAGGGATCAATTCAGAGACCTTCCTACTCTGTACAGTTCCATGTATTGGCTCATGAGTCATTAAGAGTTGTGCTGTGCTTTACAATTTCAGGATTTACATCGAACTGACTGTAAATGCAAAAGTAAATTGGGGTAAATTGGGCTAAAAATTGAGTAGTGCCTTGGAATAATTAGCGTCCCCGCGGGTGAAATTGAGTGGTTGCGCCCCAAGAGGGAAGCGGGGCGATACTGGAAGTGCCCCGCAACCCTCGTGGGGCACTGTGAGTCAATATCGCGGCTCTACGTGCCGCAGCGCATGGGCACGTCACGCCGCGATATTGCAGGCCTTCCTCCCCTTCTTAAAGGGGAGGGGCTTTGCGCAGGGTGACCCGGTGCCCAGCTGGGCCCCCCGGGGATCGGGAGTACTGGCAAAAGAGCCCGGCACTCAAGAGAAGTGCCGGGCTCTTGGAGTGCAGCCGACACTCCGCGGAGGTGGGGGCATTCAGGAGGCCAGGGACAGGAGCGCAGGCAGGTGCTGGCAGAAGGCCAGCAATAAAAATGGCCGCCCCGCATCTCACCTTTAAATTGTGCCTCCCCGGCTGCAGGTACACCCCCCCTGACCCCATCGGACATAGCATCTGGCAGTAAGTCAGTGGGCACTCCCGAAGACCGCGGCCGGGGCGCGAGAGGGGTGCTGCACACGGCGATGACATCATCGCTGGCAGCGCAGCGCCACGGGGTGCTACCGGTTAGTGCCACCATTAACCTCCCGCTGAATTTCGCAGGCGGTGTGGATGGCGCCGCGCCCGGGCGCTAATTGCTTTGCGCCGCACTAACGGGAGGTGCAAAGCAACCCAATTTTTCCCCCCATATATATATTTGAAGGGAAAACATTTACAGGGCTATGGGGAAAGGGAAGGGGACTGGTATTAATTGGATAGCCCTACCAAAGAGCCAGCACTGGCACGCTGGGCCGAATGGGCTCCTTCTGTGCTGTAACATTCTATGATTCCATATAAATACAGTATTGCCCAAAATATTTCACTACAGAACAGAAGGCCCAAATCTCACTTTAATGTACAGAGAGTTTGTGCGCTTGGCATTAATGGACTGCTACATGATTCCTGCTAACTAAAATTACAATTTTTTTTTAAGGTGATCACACGAGCCAAATGTTTCCACTAACCAGTTATCACGGCAAGCAGCTTCTACACGGCCTGTAAACGAATGCTAAAAATAGTCCGACTGGATTGCAACACCTGCCACCTCATCACCATTTGTGATTCAGGGTCAAACACTAAAGCGCAAATGATGTTGGAGCTAAAACGACACGGTGGCAGCAAGTTTGCAAATGCAACGAGGACTGAAAACACGTCAAAAATTGGTCCACCGCTAATCCAGAGAAAATGACCTTCGCGCCTCTTGGAACAGCAATGTGAGGAGAGGTTTTTTTTTTTGTAAATTAAATATCCGACCTTAGAAATATTTGCTCGGTTAATTTTAAAGGAGGAGTCTCCGAATGAAAAGCGGTTGGAAAACCTTGGTACCTCCAACCAATGATGTGACTCCAAACAAGTCATTGAGTCGCTTGTGAAGGGCGTCTGCAAAAATGGGAACAGGGGACAATTCTTTCTGTGTGTTCTCATCTATGCCACGTTATAGAATATCACAATTATTTAAAAAGAGCAGCTAAAGGCTGTTATTTTGTACTTTGATTTTCTGACCTGGAGCCTGAAATTTACTCCACTTTCCATTCTGCAATTCTGTCCAAACAAGCAGCAATGGTAGTATAGTGGTCATGTTACATAAGAACGTAAGAATTAGGAGCAGGGGGAGGCCATGCAGCCTCTCGAGCCTGTTCCCCCATTCAATAAGATCATGGCTGATCATTGACCTTGTTGTGTATTTTGAATGTTGTATTTGAATTGTCCCACATAGCTTACCGTAGTTGTGATGTGCAGTGCACTATGGGAAATAGAGTGCATTTAGTTGAGAAGATTCTCTGGAAAGATGGGCTGTTAACTGAACTCTGTCTCCTGCATACTCTTTTAATTGTTATACAAGCAAGGTTATTAAACTTTTCAGATTTAACAAAAGTGGCGACGAGGACGTCTGAACTTACATGGCTCTGCTGTGCTGAAGATAGTCGGGTTTTACGTGTTTAAAACTGTTATTTTTGCCGTGGACAGTTAATTAAAGTGAGGCTGGCTCGAGGATAAAGGAGCTTGTAATGGTGGGAAGACGAGACGGCGTATAAGGTACTAACGACTTGAGGAAGGGGAGGAAAAGCAGTGAGTAAATCGGGAAGGACATTTATTCAACTGTGAAAATGATCTGTGAATTGAAGCACTAAATAACTGATAGTGATTTTAGTTGAGTTCAGCATTGGAAGGATCCTTAGTGAATGATAATTAGGAGCCTGAGAGAAGGAAAATGGCTGGAATTATCGGTAACATTGGACCGTTTGATGAGAATGTCGCACAATGGAGCTCATACACAGAATGATTTGAATACTTCACACAAGCAAATGACATTGGAGGGAACAAAGTAGTACCTACATTGTTAAGTGTGATGGGACCAAAGACTTTCAATCTTTTGCGTACTTTAGTGCATCCAGATAAACCAGGGACTAAACAATATAGCGAAATTGTGGAGATACTAAAAGGGCATTTTTCACCCAAACCCCTAGTCATGGCTGAGAGGTTTAGGTTCCACAGGCGTAACCAGGAAGAAGGAGAAACAGTGACCATGTTTGTAGCTGCACTAAAAAGACTATCAGAGCACTGTGAGTTTAATGACATGCTAAATGATACTATAAGAGACAGGCTAGTGTGTGGTATGAGAACTGAAGCCATACAGAAGAGACTATTAACGGAGAGTAATCTGACTCTACAAAAGGCCATTGAAATCAGTATTTCCATGCAATTGGCAGCTAAGGAAGCTCAACAGTTGGGTGCAACAGAAAAAGTGCACAAAGTAAGAACAGAGAGCCAAGGGCCATGTTTCCGTTGTAGCAAAACGGGGCATCTTGCGTCTGCATGCTGGTGTGTGGACATGGATTGCCACAGCTGTGGTAAAAAGGGACATATTCCGCGCGCATGCAGAAATAAAAAGGACACAGAGAAAACGTCAAAGACGGAAGGAAGAAAAAAAACATTCAGACAAAAGGTAAAGAAGCATGTCCACTCTATAGAACAGGACAAAACAGAGGCAAGTGACACTTCAGAGGAGAAACTATCACTGAACGTGTTGACTGTAGCTGGGGATTCGCATGGCTACTGGGTCTCACCCTTGCTAGAGGGGCAGCCTGTGCGAATGCAGATCGATACCGGGGCAGCAGTATCTCTTATGTCAGAGACAGTCTATAAAAATACATTAAAGCACCTTCCACTTCAGCCAGCTAACATAGCGTTAAAGACATATACCGGTGAAAGAGTAACCATGAGAGATATCACTGAGGTCACAGTTCAGTTGAATGGACAAACTAGGAAGTTACCACTCTACTTAGTTAAAGGAGACTACCCCTCCCTGCTGGGACGTTCGTGGATGGAGAGAATAAAATTGGACTGGTCATCAGTCTACATGATGTCACACAATGATCCAGGCTTACCCGCCATCTTAAAGAAACATGCAGAAGTCTTTAATGGAGAACTGGGTAGCATGAAAGATATTACTGTGAAGCTTCGTATTAAGCAGGATAGCAAACCCAAGTTCATGAAGGCACGACCCGTACCTTATGCCATCAGACCAAAAGTCGAGGCTGACTTAGAAGCCTTAGTTGAAAGCGGAGTACTAGAACCAGTCAGCGTGAGTGAATGGGCAATGCCCATCGTACCAGTGCTCAAGAAAGGGGGTGGAGTTAGGATATGTGGAGATTTTAAAGTAACTGTTAACCCTGTATTGTCAGTGGAGCAATATCCGCTTCCCCATATTGATGATTTGTTTGCGGGACTTGCTGGGGGCCAGAAGTTTAGCACAATCGACCTCTGTCAAGCCTACCTGCAAATGCATTTGGATGAACAGTCACGAGAAATGCTGACTATTGTGATGCACAAGGGCCTATTTAGGTATTGTCGACTTCCTTTCGGAATTACATCAGCTCCAGCGCTTTTCCAATGTGCTATGGACCAGATCCTTAGTGGATTGCCTGGAGTCCAGTGCTACTTAGATGATATCTTATTTATTGGGTGTGATGACCAAGACCATATGCGTAACTTGGATGCAACACTACAGAGACTGAGGGATTACAGACTCAGAGTTCGCAGGGATAAATGCAATTTTTTTCAGGCATCAGTTGAGTACCTCAGTCATGTGATCGATGCCACAGGCCTTCACAAGGCACCGTCCAAGACCAAGGCAATCGTGGATGCCCCAGCACCTGAAAATATCAGCCAGCTGCGTTCTTTTCTAGGGTTACTGAACTACTATGGACGGTTCATACCGAACCTAGCCTCGATGCTGAGGCCGCTGCATTGGTTGCTATGTTAAGACAAGAAGTGGGAATGGACTAACAAATGCCAGGAGGCATTCATGACAGCAAAGGACACACTCCTGAAGTCAGAGGCTTTGACGCATTTTAACCCTTCATTACCAATACAGTTAGCTTGCGATGCATCGTCATATGGTGTGGGAGTGGTCGTTTCTCATATCATGCCAAACGGAGAAGAGAAGCCGATAGCATTCGTATCTAGGACTTTGAACATAGCTGAAACTAACTACGCCCAAATAGAACGAGAAGCACTGAGCATCGTTTTTGGCGTTCACAAGTTTCACCAATATTTGTACGGGAGACAGTTCACCCTACTAACAGATCACCGCCCTCTCACGACCATCTTCGGGCCACATACAGGGATTCCGTCACTTGCTGCGAGCAGAATGCAAAGGTGGGCGCTGCTGTTGTCTGCACACACATTTGACATTAGATATCGCAAGTCTGACCTGCACGGCAATGCCGACGGTCTTTCCAGGTTGCCGCTGCCTATCACCAAGCCTATTACGCGTAGCATGGACATCTGCTATTTTAGGCAGGTGGAGAACGCGCCTGTTACTTCGACACGGGTCTGACGAAACACCAGAAATGACCCAGTGTTGTCTGCAGTGCTGGACATTATTGTCAGGGGCAAGCTTGACAGCGACGACCCAAACCTGAAACCATATCTCTTAAGGAGAAATGAACTGTCGGTGCAGTCTGGGTGTTTGCTGTGGGGGAGGAGAGTGGTTATTCCACCATCGCTACGGAAACCAGTGTTACAGCAACTACACTCCGGTCACTGCGGAATGGTTCGTATGAAAGAAATAGCGAGGAGCTACTTCTGGTGGCCGGGTATGGATGGACAGATTGAGGACAAAGCTAAAACCTGTTCCTCATGTCAGAGAGTTCGTAATGTGCCACAGCTTGCACCTCTTCACCCCTGGGACTTTCCGGAGGAAGCATGGCACCGCATTCATGTAGACTTTGCAGGTCCATTCGAGGAGAGGATGTTCCTGGTGGCTGTTGACGCGCACAGTAAGTGGCCAGAGGTTGTTATAATGAGGTCCACCACCGCTGAGAAGACCATCGAGAAGTTAGGTGAGGTGTTCAGCTGATTTGGATCTCCGATGCAACTTGTCTCAGACAACGGTCCACAGTGGGTGTCACAAG
This sequence comes from Somniosus microcephalus, assembly GCF_052327205.1. Classification (NCBI taxonomy): domain Eukaryota; kingdom Metazoa; phylum Chordata; class Chondrichthyes; order Squaliformes; family Somniosidae; genus Somniosus; species Somniosus microcephalus. Next base: position 13,924,513 of record NC_140992.1, read on the forward strand.
AAATGGCTACATTCCTGCAGGTGAATGGCGTACAACATATCAGGGCTGCACCATACCACCCTGCGACCAATGGTCTAGCTGAGAGGTTTGTTCAGACCATGAAACACTCTCTAAAAGCATCACAAGGCCAGGGAATGCTTCATCAGTGCCTGAATAGTTTCCTGCTGAGTTACAGGAACACACCACATGCGACCACAAAAGCATCAACTGCCACTCTACTGCTCAAAAGAGAGCTACGAACCAACTTTGACCTGCTGAAACCGCCAAAGGTGAAAGACGTGGTACAGTATCAGCAGGACAAGCAGATCAAGCGACGTGAACAACGCTCCAAAGACAGAGTCTTCAGTCCAGGTGAACATGTGTTGGCACGGAACTACAGTGGTGGACCTAAATGACTGCTACTGTCATTGCACAGACTGGTCCAGTATCCTACACTGTACAGACACCCGAGGACATTGTCTGGATGAGACACACCGATCAGCTTCTACGAAGTGCAGCAACACCCACTGAACCACCAACAGCAGTTTATCTGCCATTGGGTGATGCTGTGGGTCATCCGCCTTCTACACCGAGAGGCTCACCTTCTGAGGAAGCAGCCGCTTCAGCCACTATCTCATCAGCAAGGGAGACCTGTATACAGGCACCTCAGCCGCCTACACCTGTGTTGACGTCACCTGTGAGAGACAATGAACTGGAGAGCCAGGTTGACCGCCTGTTTCCTACCAGAGAGCGGCGGGCCCCTATTCGTTTGAACTTATAGTTCAGAGGCTTACCCTTTATCTGGGGCAGAATAATCCCCATGGTTATAGCCAGGGTTGGAGGAAGTCTACCCTCACTCCCAGGTTATTGTGTTTTAAAAATTTTTGTGGTTCTATTGGGACATCTAATGTAAGAGGGGAGGAGATGTTGTGTATTTTGAATGTTGTATTTGAATTGTCCCACATAGCTTACCGTAGTTGTGATGTGCAATGCACATAGAGTGCATTTAGTTGAGAAGATTCTCTGGAAAGATGGGCTGTTAACTGAACTCTGTCTCCTGCGTGCTCTTTTAATTTTTATACAAGCAAGGTTATTAAACTTTTGAGATTTAACAGACCTCAACTCCACTTTCCCGCCCGATCTCCATATCCCTTGATTCCCCTGGAGTCCAAAAATCTATTGATCTCAACCTTGAATATACTCAATGACTGAGCATTCACAGCCCTCTGGGGCAGAGAATTCCAAAGATTCACAACCCTCTGAGTGAAGAAATTCCTCCTCATCTCAGTCTTAAATGGCCTACCTCTTATCCTGAGACTATGCCCCCTAGTTATAGTCTCAGGATAAGGGGTTGGCCATTTAAGACCGAGATGAGGAGGAATTACTGGACTAGTAATCCGGAGACTGATAGTTCAAATCCTACCGCGGCAACTGGGGAATTTAAATTCAGTTAATTAAATAAATCTGGAATTAAAAAGATGGTATCAGTAATGGTGACCATGAAACTACTGGACTGTCATTAAAAACCCACCTGGTTCACTGATGGAAATCTGCCATCTTTACCTGGTCTGGCCTATATGTGACTCCAGACTCTCAGCAATGTGGTTGACTTTTAACTGCCCTTTGAAATGGCCTAGCAAGCCCACTCAGTTGTACAAGGCGGCTCACCACCACCTTTGGGCAATTAGGGACGGACAATAAATGCTGGCCAATGACCATTGTTCCCTCTAAGGTGTGCGGCTGCGCACCCCCACCCTAATCCTCGGGCTACCGCGCAGTTAAATTGAAAGGCCGCGCAGCGAGCCGGAGAGCAGCTGGAGCGGCCTGATTAAAAACACACTGATTATCTCCACCAACAGCTTTGTGGCCCTGTGCGCATGCATGGTACCCCACTGTTGCGGCCTACAGTACAGGCCACACTTTGCAACAAGGTGATTGGATCCATTGGGGTGGGGGGAGAGCGAGGATCGGCAAGGGGAGAGAGAGGCTGGGGAAGAGAGATTCGCCGTGCTTCTTACAACAGTGGTAAAAAAAAATCTAACATCCACTGTCAGGGCCTCATTTTATCGTCTCTCCTGAAACCTGCAGGCAGTTATCGCTCAGGATTACACTGAGCTGGGGCAGTAAGGGCATTCAATTAATTGTGAACAGGTTAGTGGAGCTGGTGTCTGATGTGAGCACCTTCATTATCACAAGAGCACAAATAGGAAAGCACTGTTAAGAAACGTTTCCCCTCAGAGGGAAATAATTCTGCTAATTTTTCAACATTGACTCATTTTCAAATGTTTGAAAAAATGGGAGGAAAGCTCTCTCCTGAACCGACACTGATTCTCTGCTTCTCCTTTTTCTCTGATGTTCTTTGCAGAGAGAGGCATCAAGACAGAGAGACATAGAGAGAGAGAGTGAGAGACAGGGACATAGTGAGAGAGAGACAGACAGACAGATAGGGACAGAGGGAGAGAGACAGGGACAGAGGGAGAGAGACAGGGACAGAGAGCGAGAGAGAGAGAGAGAGAGATTAAGACAGAGGGAGAGTGCAAGAGACAAGGGCAGAGAGAGGCAGGGACAGAGAGAGATAAACAGAGCGAGAGAGGGACAGAGAGAGAGAGAGAGAGAGACAGCAAAAGAGGGAGAGAAAGAGATGGGTGAGGGTCCATTTCTGCCGCGTGTAGTCCATGCCTGGGGACTGAGCAGCGGTCGCACTTTGGAACAACACAGATGGAGGCGCAGCACATGTACAATGGCCGCTGGAAGGAGGCTAAAGCAAACAATTTTTAGGCCCGTGGCGACATTTTTTTTAAATTCGGAAAATGTTTAAAGCCGGAAAAAAATACGGAAAGTGATGTTGAATGTCCCACAGTAAGTACCAGTTAAATTTTACCAGGTGTTGTCCCCTTTTTGAAAGTGTCTATCAGGGTTATTTAAATCATGCTATGAGAGAGGGGAAAAAGCTTGTTGTCCCGTTTGTACCTCAGAGTCTGTGAGAGACGGAGGGAACAGCAGCAGAAAAAGAGGAAACAACTTCTCCAAATCTGATCCCAACTCATCGCCAAGGCTGGGGATCGATAACCTAACTGCCTTCTTGGGAAGTTTAACCACTTTATTCACTTTCTTATTTGAGCTCCGTTTGGAATTAGAGTTTCTTTTATTTTTATGTTGTATGTTTAACGACAGCATTGAAGAGGAAAAGAGAAACTTGGAGCAACTTCTTCGGTCAAAGCTGCAATGAGACTTGAAAGAATTTAAAGATTTTTAATGAACTTTTCAGAAAAAATGAGTGATTAAAAACACTTCTTCCCCGCAAGTTTCAATTATGATTTTGGAAGAAACAAGCAAAAATCACTTTTCCCCTTATCTAAATAAGTTTCAACCAGGTCTTGAAGTTCAAACACTTTTAAAGAGGCTCTGAACTGCTTAAAACATTTTAAAATAGAAATTTCTCAATATTTGATTTTGAACAATCGACTGAACTGAGTAGCTTTGCACAAACATGCAACCATGCTGTTGAGGAGGGGGGGTAGCAGGGGAGGATTTGTAAGAGTTACATATTACTTTTTATTGACTTTTATTAAAGATATCATTAAGAGGTTTAGGAAGAGAACCAAAAGAGGGGAAAAACACAAACCATGTTATTTTGTCTGTCGTTCTATAGTCCAAAAAAGTCCCAGGAATAATGTAAATATAGATTTCCTCTTATACATTTAGTGGAGTGTTAATAGAAACAAGAGTTATGTAATGATGTATAAAAATTGCAAGAAGCTACTTCAGAAGAAACCATTATTTGTTTATTGAGAAAGACACAGAAAATACTTTGATTCAACTGATAATTTACAATTTTGATTTGGTATAAATGTTTGAAATAGGAGATTAAAAAGAGTACAATAAAGTTTGTTTCCCGCTATTTAATTGTGAGGTACCTAAAATAATTCAACACTTTTCGTGATAAGAACACGGATTAATATTGTGGAGAATGTTTGAGAGAAAAACATTCAAAACGAAATTCGTAAATTAACGGCCCAGAACTTCGGGTCCCCACGCGATGGGTACTCACGTGTAGGCCCAACAAAAGTGCCGGTTTCGTGCATGCACTGCACATGCGCGGGAAACCGGAACTTCCGTTCCCTTAAAGGAAGGGGTTCACAGGTCGAACACGTGCGCCGGAGAGGCAGCGCGTACGCCTGGAACTTGTGTTTTTTTTGCAGCTTTCTCCGGGAGGGTAAGTCTCCGGGAGTTACACTTTTAAAAAGTAGTTGCAAGGCCTGCTTTTAACAAGGTAAGTGGTGAATTAAGTAAAATTAAAACGTTTTTTCCACAGGTTTATTATTTTTAAATACTTTTAAAGAAAGGTAAGTTTATTTTTAGCCCCGTTAGAAACTGTAATTAATTTTTTCAAAAATTTAAATTATTGTTTAAAATATTTATTTTATGTAATTTATAGTTATTTTAAAAATGTGACTTTAAAAAAAATTTATTTGAAGTTTTAGTGATGTTTTGGGGCTTATAGTATTTATAGTTTTGACAGCTCTTCCTGTCAAATTTATGAATGGGCATTCCCTGCTACCATTGGCTCCCCATGGCCCACATGATCCCAGGGGATGCTTCGAATTAACTGCGCCCCTGGGATACGCAAGCACTGCACGCCGACAGCTGGAGGAGGCCCAGGATCGGAATCCCACGCGGGCCCACAGCTCAACGGCCGGCGCGGTAGGTAAGTGCAGGTCGGGGGCTTGCACCCGCGGGAAGCCTCCGACCCGTTACATCACCATATTAGTTTCCAAGTCAATCTGATTGGTTCTCCTGTCCAGGAAGAAAGATGAATGTTTATATCTGTTAAATCACAGCTTTTCCTGCTTTTTGTTTTTAATTTGATGATGCAAATTGTGCATGTGTTTTTCTGCACTTGTGAATAACTGCTGCATTTCTGACATGTTACATGGCGGGTGTGCTGGTTCAAGAAAACAATGTTTATTAATGGAAGTGATCGAAGTTGAAAATACAGATACCTGTTTTTGTTAAATTCTTTTTAATACTGTGAACTAAAGAACTGCAACTTTACATTTGTTGGTTGTCTGGTTGCATTGTGATTAATATTCTGATTACTTATGTGGACGTCCAGCACGTCAGCGCCATAGGAAAGCCGCTGCTCCTGCTGCTTGTGCAGCCATTGCTATAGTGACATGAAGGATGGGCTAATATGTTGAAAACTTTAAAATTAATACTAATTGCATGAACAGATATGCCTCTTTCAGCTCACCTTGGACTTTTGGATTGTTTGTCGATACATAACCGTGTAACTGAGTGATGTTAATGCATTATTATGCAGTTCTTTTATACCCCAGTCATTTCTGACAAGTACGATAGCAAAATACTGCAGATGCTGGAAATCCAAAATAACAACAGAGAATGCTGGAAAAACTCAGCAGGTCAGGCAACATCCGTAGAGAGAAATTTGAGTTGCTGTTTCGGGTTGAAACCCTTCTTCAAAACTGGAAAGAAAATAAAAAGATCGAAGGCAAAGCTGCGATCGAACAAAAGAAGAAAAGGAGACAATAAAAGGTATTAGAAGCCAGATGAGATGGTAATGGGCCCGTGGAGACAAAAGGCAGCTGAGATTAGGTGTGAAGTGTGTTTCTTTTGCTTAGAGTTTGTACATGATGAACTTAAAGCTTTTAATTAATTCTACCATAAACAAACTTGCAGAATGGGCATGTAAATGACAAATGAATTTCAATAATAAATAACTGTGAGGTGGTGCATTTTGGTGGGAGAAATAAGAAGGCCACTTAATCTTTGGAGTCTAAATGGGGTAGAGGTGCAAAGGGAACTAGGGCTATAGATTCACAAATCATTAAAAGTAGCAACGCAGGTTAAAAAAGCCATAAAAGTGCAAATAAAGCGCTGGTGTTCATTTCAAAAGCAGAGAAGTCATGTTAAACATGTATAGAACCTTGTCTGATTTTTAAATGATTTGAGACAGTGGGGTGGCAATATGGCATTACTGTATATACAGGAAACTTTCGATTTACCGGCACCTAAATAACTGGAAATCTCGGTTAACCGGCAAAATTCAGGAGTAGGTTCAGGTAACTTTTATTACTTGCCTTCCTCCATTTGTTGCTGTGCAAGGGTGTGGCTGCAGCTGTTGCTAAGCTACAGAGACGCTTGCAACTTGTAGCCATTGTTCTGAAGCTGTTGCTAAGGGTTTGTTGCTTTATACGGAGCTCTCAGCTCCGTATCTTTTACTATAGCTTTCGGTTATCCGGAATTTTTGATGAACCGGCACCACGTCGGTCCCGTCCGTGCCGGATAAAAGAAAGTTTCCTGTATGCTTTCAAGTGGTTGTTATTGTAAAAGTAGTTGTTGTTGTAAAATTTGCTCTTGGATGAAATTAGTATCTCTAGGGATATGGTGTTGGGTAAGTTGAGGGGACTGAAGGCCGACAAATCCCCGGGGCCTGATAAACTACATCCTAGGGTACTTAAGGAGGTGGCCCTGGAGATAGCAGATGCTCTAAGGATCATCTTCCGGAACTCCATTGACTCGGGAACAGTACCCGTGGATTGGAGGGTAGCTAATGTTACCCCAATATTTAAAAAGGGGGGTAGAGAGAAAGCAGGGAATTATAGACCAGTAAGCCTTACATCGGTTGTGGGCAAAATGCTAGAGTCCATTATTAAGGATAAAATAGCGGAGCACTTGACAAATGGGGAAAGGATCGGACAGAGTCAACATGGATTTACAAAGGGTAAATCGTGTTTGACTAATCTGCTGGAATTTTTTGAGGAAGTAACTGGTAAAATAGATGGGGGAGAGCCAGTGGATGTGGTGTACCTTGACTTCCAGAAAGCCTTCGATAAGGTTCCACACAAAAGATTATCATGCAAAATTAAGGCTCATGGGATTGGGGGCAAAGTATTAACGTGGATAGAGAACTGGCTGGCGGATAGAAAACAGAGAGTTGGAATAAGCGGCTCATTTTCGGAGTGGCAGGCAGTGACCAGCGGGGTGCCGCAAGGATCTGTCCTGGGACCCCAGCTGTTCACAATATATATAAATGATCTGGATCAGGGAATTGGATGCAATATTTCCAAATTCGCTGACGACACTAAACTAGGAGGAGGGGTGGGCTCTGATGAGGATGTCAGGAGGCTACAGTGCGATTTGGACAGGTTGGGGGAATGGGCGGATACGTGGCAGATGCACTATAATGTGGATAAATGCGAGGTTATCCACTTTGGGGGTAAAAACAGGAGGGTAGATTATTATCTAAATGGCAATAGATTGGGAGATGGGGAAGTGCAGAGGGACCTGGGTGTTCTTGTGCACCAGTCACTGAAGGAGAGCATGCAGGTGCAACAGGCGATTAAGAAGGCAAATGGTATGTTGGCCTTCATATCAAGGGGGTTCGAGTATAGGAATAGGGATACCTTACTACAGCTGTACAAGGTGCTGGTGAGACCGCATCTGGAGTATTGTGTACAGTTTTGGTCGCCCCATCTGCGGAAGGATGTTCTTGCCATGGAAAGAGTGCAACGGCGATTCACCAGGCTGATACCTGGAATGGCGGGAATGACCTACGAAGAGAGATTAAATAGTTTGGGCTTGTACTCACTGGAGTTTAGAAGATTGAGAGGGGATCTCATCGAAACATATAAAATTATGGCAGGCCTGGACAGGCTGAATTCAGAGAGAATGTTTCCAATGGCCGGGGAGCACAGAACCAGGGGCCACAGTCTAAAAATAGCGGGCAAATCATTTAAAACAGAGATGAGGAAGAATTTCTTCACTCAAAGAGTGGTGAGCCTGTGGAATTCCCTGCCACAGAGGGCTGTGAAGGCTAATTCAATAAATATTTTCAAGAGAGAATTGGATATATTTCTGAAGGCTAAGGGGATTAAGGGTTACGGAGAAAAGGCGGGGACGGGGTACTGAACTGGTAAGATCAGCTATGATCTCAGACGAAGATCAGCCATGATCTCATTGAATGGCGGAGCAGGCTCGAAGGGCCGAATGGCCTACTCCTGTTCCTATCTCTATGTTTTCTATGTTTTCTATGTCATGTTCAAAGGAGTTTGTGGCCCGCTCAGTACAAAAAATAATTCGAGGGAACATTGCCAGTGACACCCACATCCCATGAATGAATAAGAAAAATGGAACTCCAGTTGATATCAGTTGCTATCAGATAGAAAAAGCTGCTGTTATACTATAAAAAAGTATACATATTCCTGTCCATTGCACTTCAAAGGTCTGTTGCATATTGTTTGATATAAATTTCTGTGCTACACACTTGAAAAAATAAGAGGATGAAACAAAGGCAGTCATTTGCAATGTACAACGTCTCCAGTAACACCTCCGGGAACACAATATCCTGGAGCCAGAATGTCTGCGGTCTCCTAACTGACGCCAATACGAACTCATCCCGTGTTTGCATAGCAGCAGCAGCTTCTTAATTGGTTTCTGTCTGAACACAGTGTTCCCTTTGTCAAAGTCATAACCCAAATACAACCTTAAAGGAGCAGACACCTGTATTTTCCATGATTTGATCCTCCTGAACCTCTAAACTCAGGACGATAAACCTCCACTGGCAGGGGGGGCGGTAACTTGAGGACACAGACTTACGGTAATTGTCAAAAGAACCAGGGGAGGGGGAGATGAGGAGAATTTTTTTTTTACGCAGCGAGTTGTTGCAATCTGGAATGCACTTTCTGAAAGGGCAGTGGAAGCAGATTCAATAGAAACTTTCAAAAAGGAATTGAATATATACTTGAAAAGGAGAAATTTGCAGGGCTGTGGGGAAAGAGCAGGGTAGTGGGACTAATTGGAGAGCTCTTTCAAACAGGTACAATGGGCCAAATAGCCTCCTTCTCTGCTATATAATTCTATAATGATTCCATGCCTCTGTACAGCAATGACCAATGAGTCAGTCCAGTTTATCTTGTTGGTGGCCACTGAACATTCCGATACTGGTTAGTCGAGCTTCATGGCCATGGCCAATGTGTGATGCAGGAACATAACAAAGACACTAGCGTTGCAACATACAGAGTGTAACAGCAGCCCCCATCTTATTATTGAGGAACATGCTGGGAATGGTAAAATGGGAAGAAATCAATTCTTTTTTTAAATTCATTCATGGGATGTGGGTGTCACTGGCAATGCCAGCATTTAATGCCCTTGAGAAGGTGGTGGTGAGCTGCTATTTCAGAGGGCAGTTAAGAGTCAACCACTTCGCTATGGGTCTGGAGTCACATATAGGCCAGCAGATTTTCTTCGCTAAAGGGCATTAGGGAAGATGGATTTTTAAGAACAATCTAATAGTTTCATTACTGACACTAGCTTTTTATTCCAGGTTTATTTAATTAACTGAAGTTAAATTCCCCAGCTGCTGCGGTGGGAATTGAATTCACGTCTCTAGATCATTAGTCCAGGCCTACTGCATTGCTAGTCCAGTAACAGGACCACAATGCTACTGCACCCAGATATCTGAAAGGAAAAAGTTGGAATGAACATGGAATAGTTTCAAATGGATGGGTTTTAAGATGCAAAAGGAATTTATCCCTGAAATAGGTCAGGGACAGAATAAAAGATAATACCAGTTTGGCTGACTAACAAAGTTGTGAAAGGCATTAGGGAGAAAGAGAAAGCATATAAAATGTTTAAATGTTCAGGAAAGGAACAGGATCGGAAGACCTATAAAGATAGGCTGAGAAATGCCAAGAAAGTGATGAGGGCTGCAAAGGGGGATCACAAGGAAATCAAAGCTGGAAACACAAAGCAGAACAATAAAGCATTCTTTGAATGTGTCCGTGTGTGCACAGAGCTGGGAGTATCTGCTATACAGAGTGGAAACGGGAATTCAATGGGAGTGAGAATTTGGTGCTGAGGGAGAAGGAGGTGCTAAGTGCTTTAAACCAATAGTAAATATATAAATAATCAGAGTAATTAATTAGATCTGAAGGATCTAAAATTAAAATTAACTAAGTAGACAATACCAACATTAAAGGAATCCAAATTGCATTAAATAAAAATCTGGTGGTATACATAAATAATCAAATAATAAATAGGAGTAAGCTAAAAACATAAGAGATACCTTTATCTATCTAAGTAGATAGACTTTTACGCAAAATGATGGGACAGCTGACACCCATTGCCTCAATTCCTGTGACATATGGGAACTCGAGGATGTTTCATGTGACATGGATAACCATGTGTGCAGGAAGTGCCTCAAGTTGCTCAAACTTGAGCTCAGGGTTTCTGAGCTTGAGCAGCGGCTGGAGTCACTGCAGCGCACACGGGAGGCTGAGAATTCCCTGGAGCAAACGGTCCAGGAGGATGAAACATCAGAGAGGAGAAACAAGGTGCAAAGGGGACTGGAAGAAGCAAATAGCGCTAGAGGACAGAATAGTTCAGAATTAGGAAGGATCCGATTGGGGGCAAATGCAAGGTAGCAAAAGAAAATAGGAAATTCAGAATGATTTTTTTTCACTGAAAGAGTGTAAATGTGTGGAATAGATTACCAGTATGAGTGGTGAGACAAGAAACGTTAATGGGATTCAGGGTTAGTAGAAAAGCACCAAGGGAATATTGTGGCTAGTTGGGCTAGATGGGCCGAAGATCTCCTCCTGTCTGAAACTGTTCCTATGTTACTATGATACTTTCATCTGTTCGTATGCTCAACTGGATCTAAATGATCTCTTAAAAGCTTCTCTGGCATCCCTATAACCCAATCAATGTCTTACCAACGTTTTAATAAATTCTTTTATTCCATCCTTATAAGTGCTTCCCTGCTCCATGTTGAATGAAGAATAATCAGCATGTTATTTTGTTAGCAATAGCATAACCTAGTTAGGTCAAAGAGAAGTCTTCCCGTCTCAAAGAAAATCAAATAAAATTGTGTCCCAAATCCATTTCCCTATCTCCTATCCTTCAAGCAAACTTAGTCATGTCAACTTGGCAAGCATCACTATTAATCACTGGACAATTATAACAGAAACATGCAGTGTTCATTAGCGAACGATTACCTGATAAAATGTAATCAATAATGTTACTAAAGTTAAATGTAATGACCTTCTTTCCAAAGTCTGTAATTATGATCAATCAGCTTTTATATTTCTGTTGGCAGGGACTGTTGGCAGATTATTCAAACATGGAAACATAACATCTGCGGCCTGATCCTGTTCCCACAGGCGCACATCTTCCAGCAATGTGCCTTGGAGAGCGATCAGGAGCAGGAGCTCCAGTAGATTTTCCCTCTCCAGCCTAGCGACATTGAAGCCACGAAATTCGATAACCCCCGAAAACGGGCACAGGGGTCGCGATGCGCAATTAACATGCGCCCATTGAATTCAATGCAGGCAGTATGCTAACTTTGTGCTGCATGTACATTTAAATGTTATAGCATGCAGACAGCACTAACCGTGCTGTTCATTGGCTGCGCACATCAGCGGTGGCCCAAAATCGTGAGAGGTTAAGCACCACTTAAAGCTAGCCTGCACTACTTAAAGGCAGCCTGCACCTCTTAAAGGGGAGGTGCATTGTGGCTGGAGTTGGTGCTGGGAGTCATGGTTGAAGAGATTCTGACCTGGGAAAGAATGAATAATGGCACAACATGGCAGAGAGTGGGCAGAAAGCATTGGCAGGCCCGCCAGAAAGCCTGCGTGCAATGTCATGGAGCATGGAGGAGTCCGGCACCAACTTAGCACAGGGCTTTGCGCAGAGCTTGGAGCTCATCCTTTCCAGCATGGAAGTGGCGGCCAACTTCATTAGCACACTTGTGGACCCAACCAAGATGCAGCATCTGATGGCCGATATCTCACCTTCAATTGCAGCACAAGCAGAAGCCACCCAATGTCTGGGTGCTGCAGTGGAAGAGAGATTGAGTCGATTAGCCTTATATTCACTAGAGTTTAGAAGAATGAGAGGGGATCTCATTGAAACTTATAAAATTCGAACAGGACTAGACAGACTAGATGCAGGAAGGATGTTCCCGATGGCCGGGGATTCCAGAACCAGGGGTCACAGTCTAAGGATAAGGGGTAAGCCATTTAGGACTGAGATGAGGAGGAATTTCTTCACCCAGAGAGTGGTGAACCTGGGGGATTCTCTACCACAGAAGGCAGTTGAAGCCAACTTATTAAATATATTCAAGAAGGAGTTAGATATATTTCTTAAGGCTAAACGGATCAAGGGATATGGGGAGAAAGCAGGGATAGGGTACTGAATTTGGATGATCAGCCATGATCTCATTAAATGGTGGAACAGGCTCGAGGGGCCAAATGGCCTACTCCTGCTCCTATCTTCTATGTTTCTATGTTTCTATGAAGCTCAGGCTTCTGTCATGCAAGGTCAGTTTGCTGCCATCATTGCTGTGGATACCACTGTTCAAAGGGGCTTGCAGGGTGTCACAGCAGTCCAGCAGTCTGCCCGCCAACAGAATACTAGGATTGCTGAGGTGCTGCCCCGGGGGAAGTGACAGTGGTTCTGTGGAGCGTGAACCTGCTGTCCTCCCTCAGGATGACAGAATTCATCCTCCCACCACTGCCACTCCACCAGTGCACTTGCTGTTGCCTGTCAGCCAGCCAGCCCAGACTGCTGCCGCCCATGCCAAGATGGTACAGTCCGCAGACGGGCCTTCTAGGTCCAGAGCTGCTCGAGGTCATCCTGCAAGGCCATCTGCAGTGTCCCCCACTGAAAGTCAGCAGCCTTCCACCAGCCATGCTGCAGCCACTGGGGTAGCACAGCATAGGAGCACCAGGACAGGCAAAGGCACACTGAAGACAGGTACTGAGGGAATGCACAAGGGTGATTAGTTGACCTTTGTATGCAGTATGGCATGCTTTGATTTATAAATTTGGTTTGGAATGTTTATTTTGTGTTGGCTTTTATTTTTGCATTGTGATGGTCAGTAACAGAGATTAAGGCCACAATTTTGCCTGCACTCAGAATACGGGTTTGGAGGCGGGTCCACTGTCAAAATCGAAATGATTGACAGTGGGTTGTGAACCCGCTCCGAACCCACCTCAATGTAATTTTTGAAAGTGTCGGGTCTGCAATTTCAGAACAGACTAGACACCAAGCGGCGGGGGAGGCATTTAAGATTGTTAAATACTTGTTAAACCCTTGTTAACTGCTATTTTGCCAGCCTATTTCTATTTTCCCGCTTTTTTAATGGGGTTCACATCGTTCGGAGATCACGTCAGGTAAGTAGGTCGGGTTCTCTATGTCTCCTCATTGCTGTGAATAGGTGACAGCTGCAAAAGTGGTACGAAAGCTACCATTTCACACTGGTCACTTTCCAATGTCAGAAGCTTGAGCCTTCAGGAGTTGGAAGATAATTTTGAGCTGTATGCAGTTTGGAAGTGTTTGCAGTAAACTCTGTATCCGCTGTCACCTCCTTGGAGCAAGCTCTCTCACCATTGACAGATTGCTTCTGTCATCTCAACTTCAGCAGCCATCTATTCCAGCAACATTGGTGCCCTTGAAAAAATCTCACCTTGGTCCTCTGAAACCCTCCACGATCAGCCCAAGCACCAACATCACCAGGCACACCAGCATCACCAACAACAACCTTCTCCGCAATCACCTGATGCTGCACAGGACACAGGGCATCAGCACCTGAGCACATTGCTGCCCAGGAGGCCAGGGATGGTCTCACCATGGCCAGATTTACTTCACTTGATGCTGTATACCCTGCCTGCCACATGATGCACCAGGTTGACACCACCCTACACCAACACCATAAAGCATCCCTACAATGTACAAGCCATTCCTTTCACACTCATCACAATTGAGGGGGTGGGGCAGAATTATGTCTCAACATTCACTGGAACTCACTAAGACACTCCAAAGGTGAGCACAGATCTGTCCAATAAGGTAAAGTGTTGAAAATATAGATTTCAATGTTTGACAACACATTAACAGAAAATTCACATGAACATTGGCTAAACCACCCAGGTGCCTACCCTTATGTGTTGTTAGTTGGTATGATTGGACTAGGATGAGGGTGAGTGTGAGGGGTGGCTAGTGAGATGGGGAAGTGATAATGGGCCAGAAATTCGTGAACGGGGCTTGCCGCGCGTGCAAGTTCCCGATTTGCACTTACCCGACGCGCCTGCTGATCACCTCCAGGGACGCCTGGAATTCCATTTTGAATCTGAAGAATCCCGGGCAGCGTTTGACGTCACGCCGCCCAGGAGTGCAGCCAGCGCGAAGCCTGGAGCGCGCTGTGCAGCTGAGACACGCCCCTTGAGGTCTCAGTTTAACAGGACACGCTCCCAATGTTTCTGCCAAGCTGCTAAGCATTTTTACATGCAAAGCAGCAGTTTAAATAGGTTTTTGGAAGTTTTTTGAAGCTTTTGGTAACTTTTATAAACTTTTAAAAACGTTTACATTATTTTGAAGAATCTGAAGTAGTTTTAAACAGAATTAAAGCAATTTAAAGACTTTTAAAAGCCCTAAAAGAATTTTTTTAATTCCATTTATTTATTTAGCAATGTCGTCGTCATATGTGTCTTCACACTGTTCCCTTTGGGGAACTGTATGAAGTGGTGGAAGGATTTATGGCCATGATTAACGCTCATTCCGTGACCGTAACCATCTTTGAACCAGCCATTAGGGCGGTTAGTCCTATGGCGGGAGGGTTTTACAGGCTCCCACAAGCTATACAAGGAGGGGGGGCCACCCACACCTACGGACGCAAATATCCCACTGGATGTCAACCCAGAATTTAGAGCCGGAGCTCCGACTCCACTTGCCGGGACTGTCTGGAGCGGGGTTCAAAACCCTACCCTGATCTGGCCCAGCGGCGGGGATCCTACCGCTATGCCAAAGGCCCAATCCGATTAGCAACGTGAAATGGCTGGAATGAGCACAATTCACGGCATTAAAAGAACTCACAATTGAACTGATGATGACCTCAGCAATCTCCTCAAGGAGATGGAGGCGCAGCGCCTGCTCATCATTGGTAATGAGAAGTCAAAGGCGCCGCAAAAAGGGCAGATGATAGCTTGGTCTTTCAAGTGGCAGCATAGGGCTCCAGTCACGGGGAGGGAAAAGGCACAGGAAACGTATGGGTGTCACCTTTTGTGCGGAGTGGGCCTTTTGCGTAGCAGTAAGCATCCCCGCCGCTGGGCCAGAAGGAGTAGGGTTTCGAACCCCACTCCAGACAGTCCCGGCAAGTGGAGTCGGAGCTCCAACTATAAATTCCGGGTGGACATCCAGCGGGATACTTGAGTCCGTGG
This sequence comes from Somniosus microcephalus, assembly GCF_052327205.1. Lineage (NCBI taxonomy): Eukaryota > Metazoa > Chordata > Chondrichthyes > Squaliformes > Somniosidae > Somniosus > Somniosus microcephalus. The sequence continues at coordinate 13,939,728 of NC_140992.1, forward strand.
GTGTGGGTGGCCCCCCCCTCAGATGGGTTGTGGGAGCCCGTAAAACCCTCACGCCATAGGACTAACCACCCTAATGGCTGGTTCAAAGATGGTTACGGTCACGGAATGAGCGTTAATCACGGCCATAAATCCTTCCACCACTTCATACAGTTCCCGAAAGGGAACAGTGTGAGGATACGTACGATGATGACCTCTTGCGCAATGCACCTCCTTGGACCCTCAGTCGCAGATGCGAGGGGGCAAATCGTGCAATTGTTAAATTTTTCATTTTATTGACATGTAAAATGTTGGCCCAGTAATTCCCTTCCAAATGCGCGAGTACGGTCGGGGTACTTACGTGTCTGGCCGGAGGAAATGCCGGTTTTCAGCATGCACAGTGCATGTGGGGAAAACCGGCATTTCCTGTCCTCTGAACAAAGGGGTTCAGAGGCAGAACGCGTGCGACTGCACAGGCAGCGCGTGCGCAGTAAAATTCGCCGCTTTCATTCATGCTTTCAGTGAGGTCAAGTCCTTACAACTTACACATGAAAAAAGCATGGGTACAGTTGCTCCAGAGGCTGCGGAGGAAGATATTTCTTATCGTGGAGCTTCTGAAAGTATGTATGTCTGTATATATTCCTTTGCGTGTTATGTATATATTCCTTTACTTATGTGTATGAATGTATTATTTAATTATGACTTTCAGAGAAAGTAACTTACTGGAAAATCATAATTAAAAACATACATTCATACACATAAGTAAAGGAATATAAAACATACATACATATATGTAAAGGAATATATGCGGACATACATACATAATTACTTATTACTGATGAAAAGTTTCTTTCTTAAAAGTGCTGGAAATGTTACATTACTCATTTTAGAACACTCATTTTCACATTCAATTCACACAGCCACAATTGCTCCTTCTACCTACCATTCTGAAAACCCGTTTAAAAAGAAAAATTAAACTTTAAAACTTACTTAAAATTTCTTAAAATAACTTCCCTCCCTTTCCCAAACAAAAATATTGCCTTTTAGAAGCTCCACGATAAAATATGTCTTCCTCCGCAGCCTTGGAACAACTTTACACATGCTTTTTTCAAGTGTAACTTGTAAGGACTTACCCTCACTGAATCCATGAATGAAATCTACGAAGTTCACTGCGCAAGCGCTGCCTGTGCAGTCGCACGCGCTGTGCCTATGAACCCCTTCGTTCCGAGGTCTGGAAATGCCGGCGTTCCCCGCATGCGCTGTGCATGCTGAACGCCGGCATTTCCAACGGCCAGATGCGTGAGTACCCAGACCGTACTCACGCATTTGGTCACGAATTTCTGGCCCAATGTAGATAGAGATGGATGGGTGGAGGTGCAAGGTGAGTTAGTGTGAGTAAAGTTGTGCAGGAGTGGAGTAGGGAAGGCAGAGTGATGTGGATGTGATGAGTGGCACAGCAGGATGAGGCTGAGTGTGGCTTGGCAGTAACGTTTCATGATCTGTTCAGATCATTGAAAGGCTTGCACCACTGCAGCCTGCTACTCCTGACGACATCCCTGCTTGTGCCCTCCTGTGTAATGTGCAACCAGGCGGCGTTGATCTCCTGGGGAGGTCTCTTCTGCCCATGGGAAGGGAAGAGAACCTCCCTGCGTGCAGTGACTCCCTCCATAAGCATATGGAGGGAGTCATGGGAGAGCCTGGGTGCAGCCACACACCTTTGTGCAGTGCTTGTCAGTGTTTGCAGCCCCTCAATGCTGTAGAATACTGACAGCAGAACTGTCAAGATCAATTTGGACATGGCCCCTTTAAGGAAACCGGCTGATGAGGCATCATCAAATGATGTCATCAGACCCGCTTCCTGTTAATTGGCCGGGAACCTCGCAGGGCGGGCTTAACAAGTCCAATCAATGAAATATTGCTTGGAGAGTGCAGGCTGCAAGAGAGAATTAAATGTAGTCAGCGCTCTTGGAATAGAGAGCCTCAGTGACCTCCCTTATGCAACAATGGACGGCAAACCTGCGAGATGTTGCAAATATCTCCAGCTCCAGCCTGGAAGGAGCCCGACGCATAAAAGTTCATGGCCAGGGTCACCTGCACAGCCGCTGGCAGCGCGGTCCTCGTCCTGCTCTGAGGTTGCAGTTATGGCTTCAGCAGTTGGCAGATTTCAGTGAGGACGTCACTACTGAAGCACAGGCATCTCACGCACTGTTCCTCGCTAAGGTTCAGGTCGGAGAATTGCTCCCTGGACACTCTGGGTGGATATGGCCTCCTGCTGAGAGCCCTTCTACCCTTCCTCCTCCTCCTCCTCCTCCCTCTTCTAGTAGCTTGTCCTGCTCTGTGTCACCTCTGCTCATTCTCTCCATCATGCTTTATTCCAAGGGGAATGCCGACGACTGAACCGTGTCTGGCAGCAACTGCTTTGTGCGGAAGCCTTGAAGTCAGGACAAAGTCCTTCAGCACCTGCCACACCACTCCCTGTAGACTTTAGCAATTCTAAAGAATTCTAAAAAGCACCAAACACTTGTACAATCGCAGCAACAGAAGGTGGGGGTCCATCCTGCTGCTGAACGCGTGTTCAGCTGTGCGAGTTTAAGCGAGGGTGTTTAGCTGGAGCATTGAGCTCCAAAATGGTAGCGCTGGCATCAAATCAGTGCTACAGGCTGATTGACGTCATGATTTGACTATTCTGCATACTTCTGGCGGACGCTCACTGCGCCCGCGCTGATGCCCACCAATATGGCATCCGGTGCGACTCGCACCAGAATAGTGTGCACGCATCGCGGTTGCCATTTTGGAACCTAAACGGCACTCGTAGCGCCAAAAAAACAGGCGCTACTGAGCCCAATTTTGCACCCTGAGTCTCATAACAGCATCCCCAGTGAGGCCCTGGGCTGATAACAGGTCTGTGGCCTGTGCCGCACTGAAACTCATGGGATAGATTTTCAACTTCCTGCCCAGGCGTAAAATTGGTGCAGCCCATCGGCTGCCCGTTACAGAAACTGCCCAATAGATTTTGCTTTTTATGACGGGCGACTGATCCACCAATGTAAGGTGAAAATCTACCCCTTTATCACTTATGGAATCAGTATTGTCACTCCACATACAGGCACTTGTAATCATGATGAATTGACACAATAATCATTATAATAGAATCATAGAATGATACAGCACTGAAGGAGGCCATTCGGCCCATTGTGCCTGTGTCGGCTCTTTGAAAGAACTATCCAATTAGTCCCATTCCTCTGCCCTTTCCCCATAGCCCTGCAAATGTTTCCCTTTCAAATGTTTATAAAATTAGTAACTTTTGAAAGTTATTATTGAATCTGCTTTCACCACCCTTTCAGGCCGTGCATTTCAGATCACAACAACTTGCTGCATAAAAAAAAAATTGCCTCTTCTCGCCTCTGGTTCATTTGCCAATGACCTTATATCTGCGTCCTCTGGTTACTGACCCTTCAGCCATTGGAAACAGTTTCTCCTTATTTACTCTATCCAAACCATTCATGATTTTGATCGCCTCTATTAAATCTCCCCTTAACCTTCTCTGCTCTAAGAAGAACAACCCCAGCTTCTCCAGTCTCTCCACATAACTGAAGTCCCTCATCCCTGGTACCATTCTAGTGAATCTCCTCTGCACCCTCTCTGAGGCTTTGATATCCTTCCTAAAGTGATGTACCCAGAATTGGATGGAATACTCCAGCTGAGGTCTAACCAGGATTTATAAAGTGATTTATTATTCTATTTACTCTATTTGAATTTTCTCCATCAGCATATTGCCATATTTAGAGCAATTATCTCACTTACACTAATTAATCACGCCCAACCTAAATTCACAATGGTTCGACATGAAATTACTGGTTCCAGCTAAATTGAGCCAAATATACTGTATAATAATTTCTAATACATATAAATAGCTTCATTGTGAATATAAACATGTCCTACCTTAACTGCAACTTATATGACTGCACCCATAAATCATCTTGTCACATGTTCTGAAAATATTGGCCCAGAAATTCGGGTCGGGGGCTTCCCGCGGGTGCAAGCCCCCGACCTGCACTTAGCTACCGTGCCAGCCGTTGAGCTGTGGGCCCGCGTGAGATTCCGATCCTGGGCCTCCTCCAACTGCCGGCGCGCAGTGCTTGCGCATCCCAGGGGCGCAGTTAGTTCGATGCGTCCCCTGGGATCACGTGGGCCATGGAGAGCCAATGGTAGCAGGGAATGCTTCATTCATAAGTTTGACAGGAAGAGCTGTCAAAACTATAAATACTATAAGCCCCAAAACATCACTAAATCTTCAAATAATTTTTTTTTTAAACATCACATTTTTAAAATAACTATAAATTACATGAAATAACTATTTTAAACAATAATTTACATTTTTGAAAAAACGAATTACATTTTCTAACAGGGCTAAGAATAAACTTACCTTTCTTTAAAGTATTTAAAAATAATAAACCTGTGGAAAAATGTTTTTAATTTTAATTAATTCACCACTTACCTTGTAAAAAGCAGGCCTTGCGCCTGCTTTTTAAAAGTGTAACTCCTGGAGACTTACCCTCCCGGGAAAACCTGCAAAAAAAACGTAAGTTCGATGCGCACGCGCAGCCTCTCCTGCGCACGCGTTCCACCTCTGAACCCCTTCTTTCAGGGGAACGGAAGTGCCGGTTTCCCGTGCATGCGCAGTGCATGCACGGGAAACCGGCACTTCCATTGGGCCTACGGGTGAATACCCCGTGCGTACTCACCCATGGAGACCCGAATTTCCGGGCCATTAAATGACATTAGGTTGAGCAGCTTAGTATGTCATATTTACAATGGGATTTCCTGGGGTGGGTCAGTGATTACAGCAGAATCTATTGGAATGTGTCAGCATTTGCAGTTGAATCTCCTAGAATATTGCAGTATTTACAATGGCATTTCCTAGACTGAGTTGATACCTGGATTTAAATTTTCTGGAAGGTCTCAGTATTTACAATGAGATTTCCTGGATCGTTTATCTAATTGCGGTGGGAGTTCCTGGAAAGTTTCAGTATTTTCAATTGGATTTTCTGGAGTGTGTCACTAATTATTGCAGAAGGAATTTGTCAGTATTTGCTGTTGTGTCTCCTGGAATGTTGCAGTATTTACAGTGTCAGCTGTGGCTCAGTGCAGTACTGAGGGAGTGCTGCACTGTCGGAGGAGGTGTTAAACCGAGGTCCCGTCTGCTCTCTCAGGTGGACATAAAAGATCTCACAGCTCTATTTTGAAGAAAAGCAGGGGAGTTCTCCTCGGTGTCCTGGCCAATATTTATCCCTCAAACAACATCACTATAAAACAGATTATCTGGTCATTATTACATTGCTGTTTGTGGGGGCTTGCTGTGCGCAAATTCGCTGCCGCATTTCCTACATTACAGCAGTGACTGACGTAATAAAACTCACTACGCAATTGGTTTGAGTATAAAGCAAGGCTTTAATCAACTTGTTTCAGAACATGGAGGTCTAGTTGTACTTCACTAGTTCCTGTCTTACAAAATGTCCCTGGCAAGCTGAGCCCACGCCCGAGTATTTATACTCCTTGGACGGCGCCACCAGCTGGCTGTCCAGCATTATTTCATGAGTAGTTTCTTTATGATGATGAGATTTATAACAGTGACTACACTTCAAAAGCTACTTCATTGGCTGTAAACTGCTTTGGGGCATCCGGCAGTCGTGAAATGCACTGTATAAATGCAAATCATTCATTCATTGGGATTTTCCAGTGAGTCAGCATTTACAGTGATTTCCTGGAGTGAATATGTATTTGCAGGGGCAGATCCTGGAATGTGTCATTAATTACAATGGCCTAGAAATTCGGTGGCACCCCGTTTGGGGTGCCAAGCTCACCTGGGCGCCGGAGGTTCCGCCCCGGAAGGAGCCGATTGCGCCAGCGCGATATTCAGTTTCAGCGCCCCAAACGGAAGCGGGGCGCTTCTCGAGGCACCCCGCGTCCCTCTTGGAGCGCTGAAACTGAATGTTGCGGCACGGCGCACTGCGGTACTGCAGGCCTTCCTCCCCTTCTTAAAGGGGAGGGGCCTGCACCAGCGCGATCAGAGATCGCGAGTGCCGACAAAAGAGCCCGGCACCGAGGAGAGGTGCCGGGCTCTTGGAACACAGCCGGCACTGCCCGGGGGGCGGGGGGCTCAGGAGGCCGGGGACGGCGGCGCGAAGAGGTGCTGGCAGGTGGCCAGCAAAAAAAATGGCCGCCCCGCACCTCCCCTTTAATTAGCGCCACTACCGCCGCAGGTCGGCCCCCCTGAACCGGTCGCAGATTGCGACTGGCGTTACAGCGGGGGGCGCGACCCAATATCGCGATTGGGGCGGTAGTAGGGCGCTACAGGCTAACGCCGCCATTAGCGCCCTGCTAAATTTCACGGGGGGGCGTGGCCAGTGGCGCTAAAGCCACTAAGTGCCCTCTTTGGACGCTAACTGGTGGCGCAGCCCACTGAATTGTGTTTTCCTGGAGTGTGTCAGTAATTCGAGTGGGATTTCCGAGAGTGAGTCAGTATTTACAACTGGAATAACCTGGAATGCGTCAGTATTTACAATGAGAGTTCCTTGAGTATATTCAAAATTACAGTAGAATCACACGGCGTGTGTCAGTATTTACAATACAATTTTCTTGAAAGCTTCAGTATTTATGATGGGATTTTCTGGAGTGTGTCAGCATTTACAGTAGAATTTCCTCCAATGTTTCAGTAATTACAGTAATAATCTTCTGCAGTGTGATTTCCTAGAGAGTAAATATTCACAATGGGATTTCCGAGAGTGAGTTGGTAATCACTGATGGGATTTCCTGGAATGTGTCACTACAGGTAGACTATCCTTTATCCGCACTTCTGAAAACCGAAAACCTCTGAAAACCAAAAGTTTTTTTGTGGAGCGTAAGTCGTGCGCACGACATAACCCGAGTGGCGCCAAACATGACCTGACGCAGCCGATGCTTTTCTGACCTGATTTGCGGGTCAGCTTAGCGTAGGAGTCAGCCGATATCCGGCTTTCCCACAACTGGCGGCGGCAGTCGAGCCCCAGACCCCCGCTAAGTCAAGGAATTCAGATACGGAGCAGGGGGAGCTGTAAACAAACTGGGAGCGGCAGCACAGAGGAGCAGGAAGGGGAATGAGACACGGAACAGTTGCAAGAGGTAGCCTGAACTTTTAAAATTTATATTAAATACAAATACTAATTACCAAATTAATTTAATGTTCAGAGTTTCCCAGTCTGAAATAATACCTTCTGAAATCCGAAAATTTCCGAAAACCGAAACACAGCTGGTCCCAAGGTTTTCGGATAAGGGATAGTCAACCTGTATTTACAAAGGGATTTCCTAGAGTGAGTCAGTCTTCAGAGTTAGATTTTCCGAAATGTGTCAGTATTTACAATGGGAGTTCCCAGAGTGTGTCAGTATATACAGTGGGATTACCTGGAGTGAATATGTATTTGCAGTGGCAGATTCTGGAATGTGTTATTAATTACAATGTGATTTCCTGGAGTGTGTCAGTAATTCGATGGGATTTCCGAGAGTGAGTCAGTCTTCAGAGTTAGATTTTCCGAAATGTGTCAGTATTTACAATGGGAGTTCTCAGAGTGTGTCAGTACAAACAGTGGGATTTCCTGGAGTGTGTCAGTATTTGCAGTGGGAGTACAGGAAACTCTTTATTATCCGGCACCAACGGGACCGGCGTGGTGCCGGTTTATCAAAAAGTCCGGATTACAGAGAGGTATAATTAAAAGGTACGAGAGCTCCGTACACAGCAACAAATCCAGGCTTCCCTGTTGCTTAGCAACATGTGCAGGAACTCCGGCCACAGACCAAGCGTCCCTGTTGCTTAGCAACAAGTGCACGAACCCCAGCTACACAGCCACAGATCCAGGAACTGCCACTAATATGAAGTAAAACTTATCTGAACCTACTCCTGAATTTTGCCGGTTAACAGAGATTTCCGGTTATTTAGGTGTCGGTAAATCGAGAATTTCCTGTACTTGGAAGGCGAATTTAATTGCAGTGGGAGTTCCTGGAATGTGTCAGTATTTTTTTATTCGTTCCTGGGATGTGGGTGTCGCTGGCAAGGCCAGCATTTATTGCCCATCCCTAGTTGCCCTTGAGAAGGTGGTGGTGAGCCGCCTTCTTGAACCGCTGCAGTCCGTGTGGTGGAGGTACTCCCACAGTGCTGTTAGGGAGGGAGTTCCAGGATTTTGACCCAGCGACGATGAAGGAACAACGATAGATTTCCAAGTCAGGATGGTGTGTGACTCGGAGGGGAACTTGAAGGTGATGGTGTTCCCATGCGGCTGCTGCCCTTGTCCTTCTAGGTGGTTGAGGTCGCGGGTTTGGGAGGTGCTGTCGAAGAAGCCTTGGCGAGTTGCTGCAGTGCATCTTGTAGATGGTACACACTGCAGCCACGGTGCGCCAGTGGTGGAGGGAGGGAATGTTTAAGGTGGTGGATGGGGTGTCAATCAAGCGGATTGCTTTGTCCTGGATTTACAAGGGTATTTCCTGGAGTGTGTCATTGTTTACAGTGGGATTTCCTGGAGTGTGAATTTAATTGCAGTGGGAGTTCCTGGAATGTGGCAGTATTTATAGTGGCATTTCCCAGAGTGCGTGAGTACTTATTGTGGAATTTCCTAGAGTGTGAATTTATTTGCAGTGGGAGTTCCTGGAAAGTATTAGTTTTTACAGTACAATCTCCTGGAAAGTGTCACCATTTACAATGGGATTTCTGAGAGTGAATCAGCAATTACAGTAGAATCTGCTGGAATGTGTCAGTATCAACAGTGGAATTTCTCAGTGTGTCAGTATTTACAATGCGATTTTCTGGCATGTGTAACTATTTACAGTGGGATTTCCTGGAGTATGTCAGTATTTACAGTGGGAGTACTTGGAGGATGTCCGTATTTTCTGCAGACTCTCCTGGAATGTGGCAGTATTTCCATTGGGAATTCCTGGAGTATGTCAATATTTATAGTAGAATCACCTGTCGTGTGCCAGCATTTACAGTGGGATTTCCCGGAGTGTGCCATTAATTTAGAAAGGGATTTCCGAGAGTGAGCCAGAATTTAGAGGTCGATTTTCTGTAGTGAGTCAGCATTCACAGTGGGAGTGCTTGAAGGGTGTCAGTATTTTCAGCAGAATTTCCTGCCGGGCGTCAGTATTTACAGGGGTATTTCTGGGAAAGTATCGGTACTCACAGTGGGAATTCCCTGAGTGTGTCGGTATTTACAGTAGAATCTCCTGGAATGTGTCAGTATTTACAATGGGATTTCCGAGAGTGAGTCAGAATTTAGTGATTGTTTTTCTGGGATGTATCAGTATTTTCAGATATAGGGGGAAAAACTCGGTATCGCCCCATTTGGGGCGCCGTTATCGGATGTGCGCAAAGTTCAGCGCCTGGCACTAATTATCGCCTCCGACGGCAAACTTGGCTTTTATCGCCCCTGGAGGTGATTGGAGCACCAAATCAGGCGATTTACACCTGTCTTAAGGCGCAAACGCCGAGGAGCGAGGCGCTACCTCAGAGCGCTGGCGAAGCAAGGAAGGGCAAATCAAAATAAATCTGCAAAGTGCTGCTCGGTACCCAAAACTCCTTCACACAGCGTTGAATCTCTCCAGAAGTCACTCTTCTCTCTCTCTCAGACTGCGTGGTGCAAAAATTTCACCGACAAAAAAAGGCAGGAAGCGGTCGCCTTTAAATAGCACTCCCCCAGTCCCTTTCTGACAGCATAACGCTCCTCTCAACATGTCGTTGCTAGCGGCAGGCAGTAAGGCAGGGGGGCCACTCAATATCTGGTCCGGGGCGCTAACGGGGCGTTGCGCACTCGAATGACGTCACAATCTGCCGGCGCAGGAGATCGTGGTGGAAGTGTTTAGCGCCGCCGCAAAATGTCTAGTTAATTTCATGAGCGGCAGAAACATTGCCGCGCCCGGGCGCTAGTTGCTTTGCGCCCCAATTGCCGCCCTCTTAAGGCACGAATGGGAGGCGCAAAAAACTGAATTTTTCCCCTATAATCTTCTGCAGTGAGTCAATATTTACATTAGGATTACTTGGAGAGTGTGTCAATAATTATAATAAAATCTCCTGGAAAGTTTCAGTACTGGCAGTGGGATTTCATGGAGTGTATCATTATTAGCAGTTGGAGTGCCTGGAGTGTGTCAGTAATGACAGTGGAATCTCCTGCAATGTGTCAGTAATTCAATGGGACATCCTGGAGTGTGTCGGAATTTAAAGTAGAATCTCCTGGAGCGTGTCAGTATTTACAATGGGTCATCCTGGAGTGAGTCGCTATTTAGAGTTAAGTTTTGTGGAGTGTGTCAGAATTTACAGTAGAATCTCCTGCAATGTTTCAGTATTTGCGGTAATAATCTTTTGGAATCTGTCAGTATATACAGTGGGATTTCCGAGGATGTCTCAATATTGACAGTGAGAGTTCCTGAGGTGTGCCAGTATTTACAGTGGGATTCTTTAGAATGTGTCATTATTTACAATTAGATTTCCTAGAGTGTGCCAATATTTACAATGGGATTTCCTTGAGTGAGTCAATATTTACAATGGAATTTTTTGGAGGGGCTTATTTTTGCAATGGGATTTTCTGCAGTGTGTCAGTATTTCCGGTGGGAGTTCCTGGAGAGCCAGTATTTACAGTACAAACTCTTGGAAAGTATTGTATTTACAATGGGATTTTCTGGAGTGGGACGGTATTTACAATGGGACTCCTACACTGTTCCAGTGTAAGCTTGAGGAACAGCACCTCATCATTCGATTAGGCACTTTACCACCTTCCAGACTCAACATCGGGTTAACAATTTCAGAACCTCCGCCCCCATTTTTTTCAGACGGCACCTGTTGATGATGATTCTGCTATTCCCATTTACACCTCCTCTGGACCCGTCTTTTGCTTCTTTACTTGTCCCATTACCATCTCCATTCACCTCGCACCATCATTTATTTGTCATTGAATCTCTCCCGCCTTCCACCCAATCACAGACCTTCCCTTTTGTTCTTTCCTCCCCTCCCCCCTTTCCCTGCCCCTGCACTTGCTTCAAACCTGTTACATCTCTAACTTTTTCCAGTTCTGACGAAGGGTCATCGACCTGAAACGTTGGGCTGGATTTTCTCAATGGGGAGCTTTTGGAGGCGGGACTCCCACTTGTCAGGTTTTAGTCCCACCTCCATCGACTTGTGGCCAACCCTTGCTATTTTCCCTTGATTGACCTTGTTAAGCCCGCGCAGCGGGATTTGCAGGCCAATTAAGGGAAAGCCGGTTACAGGTGATGTCAGCGAGTGACGTTTCATCTGTCAAAAGCTTTTGACAGATGAAATGTCATCGTTTGACAGCTCTGTGAAGCTGTCAAATACTGACAATCTGTCTTCTAAGTTGAGTCTTTACTTAAGACTCAATTAGAAAGCCTTCCTGAGCAGAAAGCAGAAGACTGCAGCTTTTGACAGTTCAACGGCCATTCTGCTTTCTGTGCCGGTGAGCTGAGGGACTCCCGAGACCTGAAGGGAGGAAGCCTGCAGGAAGAAGTGAAGGTAAGTAAAACTTATTAAAACACTTTACACATACCTCACACACTTACCTCTCTACACTGGCACCCATCACTCACCTGAACACCGGACATCTCGGCCGCTCCGACCCCCGCAGACCGACGGCCCGCCTCGCTGATCCTGGTGAGGTCCAAAGCCATTGGGAAGCCCACACTTCAGGGCGGAAAATAGGGATTAGCAAAAAAAACTGCCTGTTAACAGGCAGTTAATTGGCACTAATCCCCTTCCCGCCTCGAGGAGACGGGACCCGGCGCTGGTCGGGTACCCGCCTCCTGGGAAGATGGCATGGAGGCGGGTTGGGGGCAGTGTGGTGTATGTATCCTGTTCCACCTTAAGAGAACTACCTTAAGAGATGTACTACTTTCTCTTGGCTGCTGTATACTGTAGTACCGGTGGTGACCACACCGGTATACAAGCGTTGTGTAGTGATTTACTGGGCAGTTCAGCCCTGACCTCCGAATAGTAAAGACCTGTTAAAGTTATTCTTGTGGTCTGTGTCCAGTGATTTATAATAAGCATAACTGGGACACACAGACTTAACAGTGGCGACGAGTCCGATCTTACCCTGCGGCAGTTTTAGATCCAAGGCAGCTTCGTCCTCAGAACGGGCGTCGAGAAGAGGCATCCGCCCTCATCATCCTGCTGAGCACCATCGCACGGGAGGCATCGAGAACCCGGGTTAAAAAGAAAAAAATTCTGACCACGAAGCCCTCCATCAGCGACAGGCAGTGATCATCCCTTCTACCACGGTGGTGGGTAAGCCAATCAGCGACATGAGCAGAAAGTCGGCTGCGTTGACTGTGGAGTGGGGAGGGAAAATGGAGGAAAAAGGGCGGAGAACTCGACCACGGCCGGTGAAAAGGGCCGGGCTGCAATCGAGGCCGAGAGGCGCAGCGACTGGGGCAGCTTAAGGCACGAGAGCCGCGGAGAACTCAAACGCAGCCGGTGTAAAGGACTGGGCTGCATGCGGGGCTGAGAGGCGCAACAGCAGGGGAAGCGTGAATGCCCACAGGAACCGCGGGGGAGTAAAAGCAGCGTCGGGGAATTGAGAACCGCTGGGGAGGCGAGAACGGCAGCAGCACGGCAATCGCCATTGCAGCCAGTGGGGGAAGAAGGCAAACGCGGGAATCCGCCATTGTAGTCGGCGGGGGAAGAAGACGAGCGCGGGAAAGACCGTCAAGCACGGGAAGCCGCCATTTTAGTAGGCAGGGGGAAGAAGACAAGCGCGGGAAGCCGCCATTTTGAGAAAAAGAAAGATTTAAAAACTTGCAAGGATGCCTAAACATGGGAACATTAATACCTTTGATAGCGATATCGAAGATTGGACCACGTATGTAGAACGCATGGAAGTTTATTGTAAAGCAAATAAGGTACCAGATGATGAGAAAGCACTAACCTTACTAAGCTCAATGGGTGCGAAGACATACGGGCTATTGAAGCACCTTCTATCACCAGATAAACCGGCGGATCAGACTTTCGCGAATAATGTTACTGTCCTGAAAAATCATTTAAACCCCACGCCGCTGATGATAGCGGAACGATTTAAATTTTACAGAAGAACGCAGCTGAAAGATGAAAGCAACGCTGAATTTTTAATTGAACTGCGTAAGCTATCAAAGTACTGTCAGTTTGGAACAGGACTAGCAGATGCGCTGAGAGATAAATTTGTGTGTGGATTGTTAAAAGAAGGAACACAAAAGCGACTGCTTGAGGAGAATGATCTTACGCTTGATAAAGCTGTCACTATTGCAGCATCGCACGAAGCCGCAGCGAGAGGCACGGCGGAAATGCAGCTATGGTCACCGGAACTCAGCACCAATCAAATGGTCTTGGGTACAGTAAAATGTTATCGTTCTGGAAAGACAACGCACGATCAGAACCAGTGCTGGTTCAAAAATCAGGAATGCAGAAAATGTGGCAGGCTTGGTCATATAGCTAAAGTATGCCGGTCAGGAAAGAAGACCAGCAACAAAAAGTCACCGCAGGAAAAGTACAGAAAGGTACACAAGGTGACAGAGAACAGTTCGAACGAACAGAAGTCAAATTCAGACTCCAGCAGTAATGAACTGGGTAGCTTAACATAGAGAGATAGGAACAGGAGTAGGCCATTCGGCCCTTCGAGCCTGCTCCGCCATTCAATGAGATCATGGCTGATCCTCGTCTGAGATCATAGCTGATCTTACCAGTTCAGTACCCCGTCCCCGCCTTTTCTCCGTAACCCTTAATCCCCTTAGCCTTCAGAAATATATCCAATTCTCTCTTGAAAATATTTATTGAATTAGCCTTCACAGCCCTCTGTGGCAGGGAATTCCACAGGCTCACCACTCTTTGAGTGAAGAAATTCTTCCTCATCTCTGTTTTAAATGATTTGCCCGCTATTTTTAGACTGTGGCCCCTGGTTCTGTGCTCCCTGGCCATTGGAAACATTCTCTCTGAATTCAGCCTGTCCAGGCCTGCCATAAATTTATATGTTTCGATGAGATCCCCTCTCAATCTTCTAAACTCCAGTGAGTACAAGCCCAAACTATTTAATCTCTCTTCGTAGGTCATTCCCGCCATTCCAGGTATCAGCCTGGTGAATCGCCGTTGCACTCTTTCCATGGCAAGAACATCCTTCCGCAGATGGGGCGACCAAAACTGTACACAATACTCCAGATGCGGTCTCACCAGCACCTTGTACAGCTGTAGTAAGGTATCCCTATTCCTATACTCGAACCCCCTTGATATGAAGGCCAACATACCATTTGCCTTCTTAATCGCCTGTTGCACCTGCATGCTCTCCTTCAGTGACTGGTGCACAAGAACACCCAGGTCCCTCTGCACTTCCCCATCTCCCAATCTATTGCCATTTAGATAATAATCTACCCTCCTGTTTTTACCCCCAAAGTGGATAACCTCGCATTTATCCACATTATAGTGCATCTGCCACGTATCCGCCCATTCCCCCAACCTGTCCAAATCGCACTGTAGCCTCCTGACATCCTCATCAGAGCCCACCCCTCCTCCTAGTTTAGTGTCGTCAGTGAATTTGGAAATATTGCATCCAATTCCCTGATCCAGATCATTTATATATATTGTGAACAGCTGGGGTCCCAGGACAGATCCTTGCGGCACCCCGCTGGTCACTGCCTGCCACTCTGAAAACGAGCCGTTTATTCCAACTCTCTGTTTTCTATCCGCCAGCCAGTTCTCTATCCACGTTAATACTTTGCCCCCAATCCCATGAGCCTTAATTTTGCATGACAATCTTTTGTGTGGAACCTTATCGAAGGCTTTCTGGAAGTCAAGGTACACCACATCCACTGGCTCTCCCCCATCTATTTTACCAGTTACTTCCTCAAAAAATTCCAGCAGATTAGTCAAACACGATTTACCCTTTGTAAATCCATGTTGACTCTGTCCGATCCTTTCCCCATTTGTCAAGTGCTCCGCTATTTTATCCTTAATAATGGACTCTAGCATTTTGCCCACAACCGATGTAAGGCTTACTGGTCTATAATTCCCTGCTTTCTCTCTACCCCCCTTTTTAAATATTGGGGTAACATTAGCTACCCTCCAATCCACGGGTACTGTTCCCGAGTCAATGGAGTTCCGGAAGATGATCCTTAGAGCATCTGCTATCTCCAGGGCCACCTCCTTAAGTACCCTAGGATGTAGTTTATCAGGCCCCGGGGATTTGTCGGCCTTCAGTCCCCTCAACTTACCCAACACCATATCCCTAGAGATACTAATTTCTGTCAGCTCCTCCCTCTCATTAGTCCCTATGTTTGCCGATATTCCTGGGAGGTTATTTGTGTCCTCCTTTGTGAATACAGAACCAAAGTATGAGTTTAATTGGTCTGCCATTTCCTTATTCTCCATTATATATTCTCCCGAATCGGACTGCAGGGGACCGACTTGGGATTTTACCAGTCTTTTCCTCCTGATATACCGATAAAAGCTTTTGCAGTCTGTCTTTATTTTTGCTGCAAGTTTACTTTCGTATTCTATTTTCCCCTTCCTGATTAATCCCTTTGTCCTCTTCTGCTGTATCCTGTACTGCCCCCAATCTTCCGGTCTGGTGCTTTTTTTTGCCAGTTGATATGCCCTTTTTTTTGATTTTATGCTGTCCCTAATTTCCCTCGTTATCCACGGTTGAGTCACCTTTTTAGGTTTATTTTTATGCCAAACCGGTATAAACATGTTCTGGAATTCTTCCATTCTATCTTTGAATGCTTGCCATTGTCTATCCACTGTCAATCCCCCCAGAAACACCACCCAATCAATCTTACCCAATTCCCGTCTCATACCCTCGTAATTCCCTTTATTTAAGTTCTGGACCTTAGTCTCTGATTCAATTTCCTCACTCTCCATCTCGACTGAGAGCTCGATCATATTATGATCGCTCTGACCCAAGGGGCCTCGTACAAGAAGATTGGTGATAAGTCCCTTCTCATTGCACAATACCCAGTCTAAAATGGCCTGATCTCGAGTCGGCTCCTCGACATATTGGTCCAGATAACCGTCCCGAAAACATTCCAGGAATTCCTCCTCCTCAGAATTTTTACTAATTTGGGTAGTCCAATCAATATGTAAATTAAAGTCACCCATGATGACAGCTGTGCTCTTATCGCACGCTTCTCTAATTTCCCTTTTTATGCCTTCCCTCACCTCCATATTACTATTTGGAGGCCTATATATCACACCCACTAACGTTTTTCTCCCCTTGCTATTTCTCATTTCTACCCATACAGATTCCGTTTCATCCGAGTTAATATCCTTCCTTTCCATTGCATTAATCCCCTCCTTTACCAGCAATGCTACCCCACCTCCCCTACCTTTTTGTAGGGGAGGTGGGGTAGCATTGCTGGTAAAGGAGGGGATTAAGAGTACACAATGTTGGTAATGAAGCAGACCTCCAAACAATCTGGGTCGCACTTCAGATAGCAGGAGTCCAAGTGAAGATGGAATTGGACACGGGATCAGCATTGACGGTCATGAAAAAGCAAGATTACAAAAGGTTATTCCCACATATTCCCCTACGGGATACGGAGATTGTATTGAAAACATACACGGGGCAAAGAGTATACCCCATCGGGAAGATAGAGGTAAAGGTGGTCCACAAGGGCAAAGAAAGCCGAGGAATGGACTTATAAGTGCTACCTGAGGGAGGTCCACCACTACTGGGACGGGAGTGGATTAGGAAAATAAATATGGACTGGCATTCCTTAAAAGCACTAATGGTAGATTCCGGTAAAAAAGATGTCAAACCTAAACGATTGTCCAGAATATTGGATGATGCTAAAGAGGTGTTCCAACAGGGACTGGGAACACTGAGAGGAATTACGGCAAACATCAAGGTTGAAGAACATGCAAACCCGAAATTTTTCAAAGCCAGACCGGTACCTTATGCGATACGACCTGCTGTGGAAGCTGAGCTGGAAGGGCTAGAACGTTCAGGAGTACTGTCTAAGGTAGGCTGGAGTGAGTGGGCCACGCCCATTGTCCCCGTCATGAAGCGTTCATCGAGCAACAAGCCGGGGGAACCGGGGAAGGTTCGCATCTGTGGAGATTTCAAGATCACTGTTAATCCGGTGCTTCACACGGTGCAGTATCCGCTTCCGCGGATTGAGGATATCTTCGCTTCGTTGTCTGGCGGGAAACACTTCACCAAGATAGACCTGGCGCAGGCGTACTTACAGATGGAAGTTGAGGAAGAGTCACGCCAGTATCTCACGATCAACACGCATAGAGGCTTGTACCGGTATAATAGACTGGTTTTTGGAGTGGCATCGGCTCCAGCAATTTGGCAGAGGGCCATGGAGCAGGTATTACAGGGAATTCCAGGCACACAATGTTACCTGGACGATATTCTGATTACAGGAGATGATGATGAGGAACACCTTGCAAATTTGGAACTGGTGCTCACCAGATTGAAAGAATATGGACTTCGAGTTAATCGCCAGAAATGTGAGTTCTTTCAGAAGCGGATCTCGTACTGTGGTCATGTCATTGACCAGGAGGGGCTCCATAAGTCTCCTGACAAGATCGAAGCTGTTGTGAAGGCTCCCGCTCCAGATAATGTATCCCAGTTGAGGTCGTTTCTAGGGTTGATTAACTATTACCATAAGTTTCTGCCAAATTTATCCATGGTGCTGCACCCGCTGAACGCTCTTTTGCAGAAGGGAGTACCATGGAAGTGGAGCGAGGACTGTAAGAGGGCCTTTCGCAAAAGCAAGGCATTGATCACCTCAGAGGAAGTGTTGGCTCACTTCAACCCAACGCTGCCTATTCGTTTGGCTTGTGATGCTTCTCCATATGGTATTGGGGCAGTACTCTCACACAAGTTGCCAAATGGCCTGGAGAGGCCAGTTGCTTTCGCATCCAGATCATTGACCTCCGCTGAGCGCAACTATGCTCAGATAGATAGGGAGGCTCTCAGCCTTGTGTGGGGAGTAAAGAAGTTTAATCATTACCTGCAGGGCCAAAAGTTTACGCTTCTGACAGACCACCAGCCGTTGGTATCCATTTTTCACCCTAAGAAGGGTGTTTCGGTGATGACAGCACAGAGACTCCAGAGATGGTCCCTTTTCCTAGGGGCACATCAATGCCAGATCGAATTCAAAGGTACAAAGCAGCATGGTAATGCTGATGGGCTGTCGCGCCTGCCACTACCTACAGAGGAGGGGGCACCGACGGTTGACCCTGTTGAGTTATTTCACTCGACCATCATCGAATGTTTACCAGTCACCAATGCAAGTATTGAAAGAGAAACCAGGAATGACCCGACACTGTCCCGGGTCTACGAAGTGACAGTGAAGGGATGGCCAGCACATGGTGATCCACTGTTACCGGCATTCTCAGCAAGACGAGAACAGCTGTCCGTCTGTCAAGGAACATTGATGTATGGAACAAGGGTGATTATTCCTCCTAAGTTAAGAGAGAGAGTTCTAAAGGAACTGCATGAAGGTCATCTGGGGGGAGTCAAGATGAAAAGCCTTGCTAGGGCTTATGTGTGGTGGCCGGGTATCGACCAACAGATAGAGGATCTGACGAAAAGCTGCTCAGGGTGCCAAAAAGTGCAAAATGCACCTCCGATTGCACCGCTGCATCCATGGGAATGGCCTTCAACCCCATGGCAACGTGTACATATTGACTTTGCTGGTCCATTCATGGACTCCATGTTTTTAATTGCGGTGGACGCACATTCTAAATGGCCAGAAGTGATTAAGATGACTACCAGTACCTCGGAAAAGACGATCGCGGTGCTAAGAACGATATTTGCAAGAAATGGATTGCCAGAACAAATATGTTCAGACAACGGACCGCAGTTCATGTCAGAAGAATTCCAGAAATTCATGAAGAAGAATGGGGTGAAACATTATACCTCTGCCCCATATCATCCGGCTACAAACGGGTTGGCCGAGAGATTTGTACAAACGTTCAAAAAAGCAATAAAGGCCATGAGCGAAGATCAGATTCCACTACAACACAAGGTGGCCAAATTCCTACTGGCATATCAAAACGCCACTCATGCAGTGACAAACCAAAGTCCTGCCATGATGTTCTATAACAGGAGGTTGCAGTCCAGGTTGGACTTGTTAAAACCAAATGTGCGGAGGGAAGTTGAAAAGAAACAGTTCCAGCATATAAATAACAAGACCACTCGGAGTTTCGAAATAGGACAACCAGTGTTAGCCCGGGACTATAAAAACGAGAAATGGCAATCTGGAACAATTCGGGCCAGACAAGGACCCCTGATGTACACGGTAGATATTGGTGAAAATGTAATACGGCGTCATGCTGACCAACTGGTAGAATCGAGAACAAGGGTCGAACCCAGGGTTACGGCAGAGACAACCGTGGAAGAAGTTAGTGAACCTGAAGCATCTACCTCAGAAGTGAATGTACCTGATAATGATGTCCAATCCATAAGAGATCAACTAGATGAGTCACCCCAGCAACGAGAATCAGAGACCCCTGAAAGGCGTTATCCAACTCGAATCAGGAGGCCTCCTCAGAGACTGAATCTTTGAATTGTTTTGCATGAAGTTGTATATATATATATGTTATTATGTTATGTTAAATGGGGATATAACTGTTAAGCTAAAAAGGGAGGATTGTGGTGTATGTAACCTGGTCCACCTTAAGAGAACTACCTTAAGAGATGTACTACTTTCTCTTGGCTGCTGTATACTGTAGTACCGGTGGTGACCACACCGATATATAAGCGTTGTGTAGTGATTTACTGGGCAGTTCAGCCCTGACCTCCGAATAGTAAAGACCTGTTAAAGTTATTCTTGTGGTCTGTGTCCAGTGATTTATAATAAGCATAACTGGGACACACGGACACACAGACTTAACAGGCGGGATGATTCTGCCATTTTCCCGGCCGTCCTGCCTCCGTACCCGCCTCCCCAGGGCAGGCAAAATCGCCCCCGTTAACTCTGTTTCTCTCCACAGATTCCACCTGACCCGCTGAGTGTTTCCAGCATTTTCTGTTTTTATTTCAGATTTACAGCATCCGCAGTATTTTGCTTTTTGCATTTAAAGTGGGACTTCCCGGAGTGAGTCGCTGTTCACAATTAGTTTTTCTGGAATGTTTCAGCAATTACAGCAGACTCTCCTATAGTGTGCCAGTATTTACAGTGGGTTATTCCGCAATGTGTAGGTATTTATAGTTGAATCTCCTGTAGTGTGCCAGTATTCACAGTGGGATTTCCTAGAGTGTGCCAGTAATGAGATTTCATGGAATGTGTCATTATTTGCAGTGGGATTTCTTGGAGTGTGTCAGGCTTAGAAATTCGAGTAGGCCAGAAACCTGCCAGTGCCACCGCAGGCCGGAGTTAACGGTTGCCTGCAATGAGAGCGCTGGCAGCACCGGTATTTTGTGCAGTATACTGATTTACATTAGTGCAGCACAAAACCTACAGTGCAACACTCTTTTACTGCCGGTAGCCTCAGCAGGAAGCCCAATGTAGTGTGGCCATTAGCATCCCTGGAGCAAGGCAGCGTTGTCTTAAAGCTAGCCTGTCATTATTGAAAGCAGTGTCGGTCTCTTAAAGGGAAACTGCCTTCTAAAATGAAAAAAATAAAAATCATTTAAAAATAGGCAGTCTTTAGCCCCTAGAGCACAATTGCCTTCTGAAATTTAAAAAAAAAATAATTCCAAAATGGCAGTCTTCAGCTCTTAAAGATGAACTGCCTTCCGCATGTAAAAAAAATGGAAAAAGTTCTTCAGCACCAACACACATGACTCAACAAGCCAGGGAAGGGGCACCCAGGGTCTTGCACGCAGCTCTTCAGCTTTGTGCAGGGGGGGGGTCAACACAGCAAGACAGGTCCTCTACCCACAGGGACCAGGAGGACCTCCAGAAAGAACGATGTGGGAATACATCACTAAGGCCGTCACTGCCAGCAGTGTTGCCCCCACCACCTGACTCTGGTGCCCAAAGAAGCTTCATGACCTCAGGCCAGTGGGCAAGGTCAGTGAAAGCATCTTCAACCAACTGGTCTCCTACCAACTGCACCACTAGCCTCACACACTTCTTAATACATGACTCCCCCACCCCCCCAATCACTCATCTACCAGTAATTTGTACCAATCACAACGCACATCTCCCATTCCTAGCTTCACCTCACGCCCCTTGGAGTAGATGGTGCTGGCGATTCTTGACAGGGGCATGGCTGAGCCCGTGGCCAACAGTGGGGCTGAAAGGATACAAGATGCCGATATCTCCATACGTTATCCTCCGTCTCATATCCCACTTCCCCCTCATCCCACAATAGCTTCTGATTTACAAGTGCGGATGGTGTAAGCATGCAGCTCTTGCTTTTCTGCCCTTTTGCCTTCCTCATTTCACACATGCAAGAAATCCAGCCTGCTCGGCCAATGGTTGATCAAAAAGAGGGAGAGGAGAGTGAAGAAGAAGAAGAAAAAGAAGAAGAAGAAGAAACAACATCACTCGATTTGATACTCCCAACCACCAGCTCCTTGAGGTTGTCTTGCAAGGCCATCTGCAGTATACCCAACTGAAAGTCAGCAGCCTTCCTGAAGCCACTGGGGTAGCACTGCATGACATCACTATGCAAAGGCAGATGCAAGACAGTCACTAAGGGAATGCACAAGGGTGATTAGTTGATTTCTTGATGTCATATTGGATGGATAGATATATAAAGTTGGATTGGAAAGTTTGCTTTATGGTGGCTTTTATTTCAGCTTTGTGGCCAAGAGAATGCTGTGATGGTCAGTAACAGAGGGAAGGTAATGTGTGGGACAAATGTTGAAAGGGGATTTGGGGTTGTGGTCACTGATTCCACAGGTAGATGATTTCATCCCAGATATCCAGACCAGAAAGGGGCTGTCTGGGTTTCATCCTTCCTTCCACTTCCTCCTCTTCTGCGTCTTCCTCTTGTGTGTCTTCCTCTTCTGCGTCTTCCTCTTTCCTCTGCAAGCGAATGCTGGAAATCTGAAATGAAAGCAGAAAATGCTGGAAATACCCAGCAGCTCAGGCAGCATCGCGACCTGAAATGTTAACTCTGTTTCTCTCTCCACGGATGCTGCCTGACCTGCGGAGTATTTCCAGCATTTTTTGTCTTCCCAGAAGCCTTCTTTTACCATCCGAAGCCTTGCAAGCATCCAGCAGCACTCCCTGCACACTTTAAAAACTCTAAAATCTATTGCACCAAGCCACTACTTCAATAAAATATTTTTTTTAAAGCCCAAAAGCTTAAATCAAAACTTACCTGAAAGATGTCTGTGTCCCTTTGAGAAGCGGTGACAGCATCTCTGCAGGGCTGCTTCATGCACGCTTTTCTGTCCGTGCTTAGGACCCAGTGTTGAAGAGAGCGAGAAGGTCCAAGCTTGCAGGCATCACTCCAAGTCAGGTGGTGCTCTGCTAATTTACATTTCTGGGGGCCAGCACTGTCAACGGCAGCGCTATGGCCCTTGCCATAATGGCGGCTGCCGAATCCGATGCCGGGGGTGACCGGAAGCGAGGCGGATGCCATTCTTTTCCAGAAAACCAGCGTTAACGGCCGATGCTCAGGTAAGCAATTTCTAGGCCTCCGTGTTAACTGCAGAATCTGCTGTCCTGTGCCAGTATTTACATTGGGATTTTCACTAGTTTGCCAGTATTTGCAATGGAATTTCCTGAAGTGTCATTTTTTAACAATGGGATTTCCTATAGTGAGGAGTATTTACAGATGAATGGTTTTCTGGAATGTGTCGGTATTTACACTGGAATCTTCTGTAGTTAGCCAGTATTTACATTGGGATTTCCTGCAGTGTGTCAGTACTTACACTGGGATTTCCTGCAGTGTGTCAGTACTTACACTGGGACTTCCTGCAGTGTGTCAGTATTTACATTGGGATTTCCTGCAGTGTGTCAGTATTTACATTGGGATTTCCTGCAGTGTGTCAGTATTTACATTGGGATTTCCTGCAGTGTGTCAGTACTTACACTGGGATTTCCTGCAGTGTGTCAGTATTTACATTGGGATTTCCCGCAGTGTGTCAGTATTTACATTGGGATTTCCTGCAGTGTGTCAGTATTTACATTGGGATTTCCTGCAGTGTGTCAGTACTTACATTGGGATTTCCTGCAGTGTGTCAGTACTTACATTGGGACTTCCTGCAGTGTGTCAGTATTTACATTGGGATTTCCTGCAGTGTGTCAGTACTTACATTGGGATTTCCTGCAGTGTGTCAGTATTTACATTGGGACTTCCTGCAGTGTGTCAGTATTTACATTGGGATTTCCTGCAGTGTGTCAGTACTTACACTGGGATTTCCTGCAGTGTGTCAGTATTTACATTGGGACTTCCTGCAGTGTGTCAGTACTTACACTGGGATTTCCTGCAGTGTGTCAGTACTTACATTGGGATTTCCTGCAGTGTGTCAGTACTTACACTGGGATTTCCTGCAGTGTGTCAGTACTTACACTGGGATTTCCTGCAGTGTGTCAGTACTTACACTGGGATTTCCTGCAGTGTGTCAGTACTTACACTGGGATTTCCTGCAGTGTGTCAGTACTTACATTGGGATTTCCTGCAGTGTGTCAGTACTTACACTGGGATTTACTGCAGTGTGTCAGTACTTACACTGGGATTTCCTGCAGTGTGTCAGTACTTACACTGGGATTTCCTGCAGTGTGTCAGTACTTACACTGGGATTTCCTGCAGTGTGTCAGTACTTACACTGGGATTTCCTGCAGTGTGTCAGTACTTACACTGGGATTTCCTGCAGTGTGTCAGTACTTACACTGGGATTTCCTGCAGTGTGTCAGTACTTACACTGGGATTTCCTGCAGTGTGTCAGTACTTACACTGGGATTTCCTGCAGTGTGTCAGTACTTACACTGGGATTTCCTGCAGTGTGTCAGTACTTACACTGGGATTTCCTGCAGTGTGTCAGTACTTACACTGGGATTTCCTGAACTCTGTCAGTGTTTATAGTACAATCTCCTGGAATGTGCCAGTATGGAATTTCGTAGAGCGAATCAGTATTTACAATATGAATTTCTGGAATGTGTCAGCCTTTACATTGGGATTTACTGGACTGTGTCAGTATTTACAGCAGAATCTTCTGCAATGCCTCAGTATTTACAGTATTTCTTGTATTTAAATTTGATTTTCTGGAGTGTTCCAGTATTTACAATATGAATTTCTGGAATGTGTCAGCATTTATGTTTGATTTTCTGGAGTGTGGCACTATTTACAGTAGAATGTCCAGGAATGTGTCGGTACTTGCAGTAGCATGTCATGCAGTGTACCAGTATTTACAATTGATTGTTGGTAAGGGGTCAATATAAACTGTGGAATTTCCTGGAGTGTGCCAGTATTTACAGTAGAATTTCCAAGATGCATCAGTATTTACAGTGTGATCTCCTGGAGTGTATATGCTCTCTCAGGTGGACATAAAAAATCCCATGGCACTATTTCGAAGAAGAGCAGGGGAGTTCTCCCCGGTGTCCTGGGCCAATATTTATTCCTCAACCAACATCACAAAAACAGATTATCTGGTCATTATCACATTGCTGTTTGTGGGAGCTTGCTGTGCGCAAATTGGCTGCCGCATTTCCCACATTACAACGGTGACTCCACTTCAAAAGTGCTTCATTGGCTGTAAAGCGCTTTGAGACATCCGGTGGTCGTGAAAGGTGCTATACAAATGTAAGTCTTTCTTTCCTGGAGTCTGCGAGTATTTGCACTGTTGGAGTGTGTCAGAATTTACACTGGAATCTCCTGGAGTGTGTCAATATTTACAGCGGGATTTTCTCGAATGTGTCAGTATTTACAATGTGATTTCCTGGAATGTGTCATTATTTACATTGGTATTTCCTGCAATGGTCAGAATTTACACTGGAATCGCATGGAGTGTGTCAGAATTTACAGTAGAATCTCTTGCAATGTATCGGTATTTACAATGGGATCTCTTGGAGTGTGTCAGTATTTACAATGGGATTTCCTAGAGTTTGGCAGTACTTACAGTGCGACTTCCTGGAGTGCACCAGTATACACAATGGGATTTCCTGGAGTGCGTCAGTATTTACTTTAGGATCTCCTGGAGTGTGTCAGCATTTACTGGGGAATTTCCTGGTGTGTCAGATTTTCAGTACATTAATTGTGTAGCTGGTCCCAACCACTAAACACGTTGAAAACCACTGCTTTAAAATATTTTGGATTTTTTCTCTTCATGTGAACTTGCCTCATTTTAGATTCATCAAAATAAATTAAATGTAAGAATTTGTTTATTCTTTGACACAGCAGTATAGAATCGTATGGGCCGATTTTCCCAGCCCTGGGGAGGCAGGTATGGAGGTGGGACTGCCGGGAAAATGGCAGAATTTGGGGGCGGGTGCCCAAACCGCCTCCAACCCGCCTCCATGCCATCTTCCTAGGAGGTGGGTAGCCATCCCGCCCCGGGTCCTGTCTCCTTGGAGGCGGGAAGGGATTAAAGCCTATTAACTGCCTGTTAACAGGATTATCCCCTTTTTGCCCTCAAGTGCAGGCTTCCCGAAGGCTCCAAAACACACCAGCTCACCGAGGCGATTAGTGGGTCTGCAGGGGTCGAGGGGTGCAAAAGTGTGGTGCGAAGGGAAGTGATGGGTGCACAAGTGTAGAGGTGAGTATCTGAGGTAAGTGCAAAGTGTTTTTAAAAGTGTACTTACCTTTGTTTCTTCCTGCAGGCTTCAGTCGGTTTGCATGCGGAGAGTATCGGACCTCCGTGTTGCAGGTGAGAGATGTCCATTGCATTCTCCAATGCAGCAACCATCTCATTTCTGTAAAAGTAAGAAGGTTGATGAGGTCTTGTATGCAAGACCTCATCAAACTGCAGAAAATGTTTGACAGATGAAACGTCATGCGTTGACGTGCTCTGCAACCGGCTTTCCCTTACTTGGTCTGCTAAGCCCACTGGGCGGGCTTAACAAGGTCAATCAAGGGAAAATGGCGTGGGTTGGCCACAAATCGATGGAGGCGGGACATCGACCCGACAAGCAGCAGTCCCGCCTCCAACGTGTCCCCATTCACAAAATCACCCCCATAGAATCATACAGCACAGAAGGAGGCCATTCAGCCCATCATGCCTGTGCTGGCTCTTTGAAAGAGCTACCCGATTAGTCCCATCCGCCTACTATTTGCCCATAGCCCTGCAAATGTTTTGTGCAAACATACTGAAAAAATATGGATGTAGTTTGGCGTAAAACTGTGCTCAGCAGATCACAGTATTTTAAAAAGGAACCAGGAAATTTCAGTATGATTTCCAATGTATAATGATGTGATTTGTATCTTTGCTGCAAAGACCACTGATACGTTACAATTATATTCACAAAGTATCGCTGGGAAGTTCTTCAGAGCGACACCCTGCTGTTAATTTCACAGAATCGTGACGAATCCATTTTTTCCGCTGCAGAGTTATGGCAGGACAATGGGAAATCTTAGGGAATTTCCCCCGTCCATGCATACTGCAAAGCCCCAATATTCTCTTCCGGTCTCCTCCGCTAAAGGCGCTGGCTGTTGAAATTCTGCGGGAGTTTCTCCCGATCTCCCACTGTAACTTAAACAGAGTCATGTAGAATCTACAGCACAGAAACAGGCCATTCGGCCCACCTGGTCCGTGCCGGTGTTAATGCTCCACACGAGCCTCCTCCCTCTCCTCTTCTTCCCTTAACCCTAACCCTAACCCTCCCACTCCTCTTCTTTCCCTAACCCTAACACTCCCTCTCCTCGTCTTCCCCTAACCCTAACCCTCCCACTCCTCTTCTTCCCCTCACCCTCACCCTATCAGCAGATCCTTCTATTCCTTTCTTTGTAATTCTCTACCCCAGAGGGCTGTAGATGCTCAGTCGTTGAGTATATTCAAGACAGAGATCGATAGAGATTTCTGGACACTAGGGGAATCTAGGGATATGGGGATAAGGCAGGAAAGTGGAGTTGAGGTCGATGATCAGCCACGAACTCATTGAATTGCGGAGCAGGCTCGAGGGGCCCAATGGCTGACTCCTGCTCCTATTTCTTATGTTCTTTCTTGGTCATGTGCTTATCTAGCTTCCCTTTAAGTGCATCAAGGCTGTTCACATCAACTATTCCATGTAGTAGCGAGTTTCACATTGTATGATTGTAACTGTGATGGGAACCCCATTTTTCCCATTCACGCATTTCTCTGGGAGGGGGCGGGGGGGGCGCGGGGGAGGGGACCAACAATCTCCGACTGGGGTTGCAACAGGAGACTGGAAGAACCCTCAGGAAATGTCGGGGCTGCTGTTGAACCTTCAGATACACCTGCTACCCTTCACCCACATAGCCATTCATCATATGCTAGCCTACAGAGTGTCTGCAGGCTATTTAACTCGGGGAGGGGGGGGCATTACTTTCCAGCAGGGGAAACAATCAGTTTAAGGGCACTGAGGAGAATCTTTGCACTTTTACATAGGCCCAGTTAAGGACAGCTAATTTAGCACAAACCAGAGATTGGTCCTTGGGACCTACTCGGTCTTTATGCTTCATTCTGACACTCAGCAGTGCAATTGCCCTTCGAGCCAGCTAAAGAGTCTGTAATTCAGTGAGGAAGGAACATAGGAACAGGAGGAGACCATTCAGCTCCTCGAGCCTGTTCCGCCATTCAATTAGATCGTGGCTGACCTTTATCTTAACTTCTTCTACCCGCCTTGGTCCGTAACCCTGAATACACTTGCCTAACAAAAATCTATCAATCTCAGCTTTGGAATTTTCAATTGACCCCCAGCCTCAACATCTTTTTGGGGGAGAGAGTTCCAGATTTCCACTCCCCTTTGTGTGAAGAAGTGCTTCCTGACATCACCCCTGAACGGCCTGGCTCTAATTTTAAGGTTATGCCCCCTTGTTCTGGACTCCCCCCACCAGAGGAAATAGTTTCTCTCTATCCGCCCTATCAACTCCAGTAATCATATTAAACATCTCATTTTGATCATCCCATAATCTTCTATACTCAAGGGAACACAAGCCTCGTCTGTGCAAACTGTCCTCACAATTTAACCCTTTTAGCCCCCGGTATCATTCTGGTGGAATGGTTAACTAAGTTCGGTAGAGAGGATAGAATAAATTTTGTTATTTTGCTGCTCCTGCCATTAGTCTTCACGTGCCAGGAACACAAATTGGCAATTTGGGTACGTGCCCGTTTCTCTGCTTCCAGCATGCAAGATTATGCCGGGAGCCTTTGAAACAAAAATGCACTCCCAAAACAAAAACAAGCAGGCAAGGCAGCAACATATTAACAGACAGGCAGATTATTATCGTGTGTGGACTGCATGCCCTGAATAGACATGAGCCAGTGATTAGTACAAATCCCTGGCTCCAAATGAATTTAATATATGTTGGAGCATACAAGCTTGACTAAGTGAAAGATGAGTGCTATTTAGACGTGCAACTGGGGAGAAAACATGGCACTTCAAAATACGTGTGGGGTCTTTGATTGGAGGGGGGGCGATGGTGGGGAAGCAATCTACTTAAGCTTGACCTTCTCACTCGTCTAAAGTGACATGACTAGAAACCAAGTGATCTGGTTACTATTTGCGTCAGCGATGTGATAAACACCAGGGCAAATGCTTACACAGCATAGAGGAATGTGCAGCACTTGGAGGCCACGAGAAGATTACATTGCTCGAGAGTAATCGAGAGTTGTTACAGGAGGTTTCTGAGCTTTCGGAATGAATTTCAAAAGAGCTGAGGCTCTTTTCTCCAGAAAGGAGAAGGCCTGATGGAGCTCTTTAAGATTACAATAGGGTAGGTGTAGCAAAGGTGTTTCCACTTGTGGGCGAGACCAAAATTAGGGGCCATAAATATAAGATAGTCACTGATGTAAGAAAACTACTAGGCACTTGGTCTAAGCGTTAAACAAAGCTTTAATCAACTGTTTTACAACATGGAGGTCTAGTTGTGTCCTTCACTACTTCCTGTTAAGAATGTC
Organism: Somniosus microcephalus; assembly: GCF_052327205.1. Taxonomy (NCBI): domain Eukaryota; kingdom Metazoa; phylum Chordata; class Chondrichthyes; order Squaliformes; family Somniosidae; genus Somniosus; species Somniosus microcephalus. The sequence goes on from NC_140992.1 coordinate 13,968,689, forward strand.
CTGCGCAAGCTGGGCCCGTGCCCGAGTATTTATACTCTCCCTGGACAGCGCCACTTGTAGGCCGCTCAGTATTATTTCATGAGTCTTTCTTTCATGAATGACTGATTCATGTCAGTCACCATTAAATCCAATAGGGAATTCAGGAGAAATGTCTTTACACAGAGGGAATGTGGAACTCGCTACCACAATGAGTAGTCAAGGCGAATAGCATAGATGCATTTAAAGGGAAGCTGGATGAACACATGAGGGATAAAGGACTAGAAGGATATGTTGATAGTGCTAAATTAAGTAGGGTGGGATGAGGCTCGTATGGAGCATAAACACTGGCACAGATCAAGAAGAAAGAAAGAAAGACTTGCATTTATATAGCGCCTTTCACAACTACCGGACATCCCAAAGTGCTTTACAGCCAATTAAGTACTTTTCGAAGTATCGTCACTGTTGTAATATAGGAAACGCGGCAGCTAATTGCAAACTCCCACAAACAGCAATGTGATAATGACCAGATAATCTGTTGGGCTGAATGGCCTGTTTCAGTGCTGTAAAGTACCATTTAAAATTGCTTTGCAGCGGCAACTTGTACTGATATAAAAAAAAGAACTTGCACTTAAATAGCGCGATTCACATCCTCAGGTAGTCCCAAAGCACCTCACGGCCAATTAATTCCTGTTTTGAAATTAGGGTACTGTAATTATGCAGCTAAACACAAGAGCCAGTTTGCACAGGACAAGAAACCATGAACAGGCAATGAGATGAATGACCTACTTAGCTGTTTCTGTAGTGTTGCTTAAGGGAGGGTGCACCTTCCTGTTTCTCAGTGTTGTTGGAGCTGCACCCATCCAGGCAAGTGGAGAGTATTCCATCACACTCCTGACTTGTGTCTTGTAGATGGTGGAAAGGCTTTGGAGAGTCAGGAGATGAGACACTCGCCGCAGAATACCTAGCTTCTGATCTGCTCTTGTTGCCACAGTATTTATGTGGCTGGTCCAGTTAAGTTTCTGGTCAATGGTGACCCCCAAGATGTTGATGTTGGGGGATTCGCTGATGGTAATGCTGTTGAATGTCAAGCGCTGGTGATTAGACGCTCTCTTGTTGGAGGTAGTCATTGCCTGGCACTTGTGTGGCAAGAATATTAATTGCCACTTATCAGCCCAAGCCTGAATGTCTTCCAGGTCTTACTGCATGCGGGCACAGACTGCTTCATTATCTGAGGAGTTGCGAATGGAACTGAACACTGTGCAATCATCAGCAATCATCCCCATTTCTGACCTTATGATGGAGGGAAAGTCATTGATGAAGCAGCTGAAGAGGGTTGGGCCTCGGTCACTGCCCTGAGGAACTCCTGCAGCGATGTCCTGAGGCTGAGATGATTGGCCTCCAACAACCACAGCCAACTTCCTTTGTGCTAGGTATGACTCCAGCCAGTGGAGAGTCTTTCCCCTGATTCCCATTGATGCCACACTCAGTCAAATGCTGCCTTGATGTCAACGGCAGTCACTTTCACCTCACCTCTGGAATTCAGCTCTTTTGTCCATGTTTGGACCGTGGCTGTAATGAGGCCTGGAGCTGAGTGGTCCTGGTGGAACCCAAACTGAGCATCAGTAAGCAGGTTATTGTTGACAACACCTTCCATCATTTTGCTGATGATTGAGAGCAGGCTGATGGGGCAGTAATTGGCAGGATTGGATTTGTCCTGCTTTTTGTGGACAGGACACACCTGGGCTGTTTTCCACATTGCTGGGTAAATGCCAGTGTTGTAGCTGTACTGGAACAGGTTGGCTAGAGGTGCGGCTACTTCTGGAGCACGAGTCTTCAGCACAATAGCCAGGATATTGTCGGGGCCCATAGTCTTTGCTGTATCCAGTGCGCTCAGCCGTTTCTTGGTATCACGTGAAGTGAATCGAATTGGCTGAAGACTGGCTTCTGTGATGGTTGGGACCTCACGAGGAGGCCGAGATGGATCATCCACTTGGCACTTCTGGCTGAAGAAGGATGCAAACGCTTCAGCCTTGTCTTTTGCACTTGCGTGCTGGGCTCTGCCATCATTGAGGATGGGGATGGGCATGGAGCCTCCTCCTCCCGTCAGTTGTTTAATGGTCCACCACCATTAATGACTGGATGTGGCAGGACTGCAGAGCTTAGATCTGATCCGATCTTTGTGGGATCACTTAGCTCTATCTATAGCGTGTTGCTTCCGCTGTTTAGCATGCATGTTGCAGGTTCCTCAGGTTGGCACCTCATCTTTAGGTATGCCTGGTGCTGCTCCCGGCATGCTCTTCTATACTTCTCATTGAACCAGGGTTGGTCCCCTGGCTTGATGGTAATTGTAGTGATAGATATGCCGGACCATGAGGTTAAAGATTGTGGTGGAATACAATTCTGCTGCTGCTGATGGCCCACAGCGCCTCATGGATGCCCAGTTTTGAGCTACCTACCAATGCTCTCATGGACAGATGCATCTGCGACAGCTGGATTGATGAGGATGAGGTCAAGTAGGTTTTTCCCTCATGTTGGTTCACTCACCACCTGCTGCAGGCCCAGTCTGGCAATTATGTCCTTCAGAACTGGCCAGCTCGGTCAGTATTGTCAGGTTTACAAATGTGAAATCAGCATGTCCTTCCTCTGCACGTCACTGGCCCAAACATTTTGCTGAGGCAGGCTAATGAACAGCACCCGCCATTCATTAGACTGACCTTGGCCCGCTTAACCTCCACGATATTTTGCTTTGCAAGTGCTGGAAGTGGGAGGTGGAAACTGTGTGGCGCCCTCTACAGGGCATGTGGGATCTGAGTGAACAAGGCAAGCAACTGCGTATCTCCTTAACCAATCAGTGTAAAGGATTGTGAAATGAACAGCGCAAGGTCTGAACAAGGAAGTATAAGTTAGAGTGAGTGAATTCAATGTCAATTCAGGTACAGAAAGAAAAATCAAGAGAGGGGAAGAGAGATTGTATTCATAGAGAAAAAAGGCAGAAGAAAAAGCAAAAATAAACTGTTTTAATTTTACATTAAAAATGTAGTGTATGTACCTTTACGAGCCCCTGTGTACTGTAATACCGGTAGTGACCACTCGGGTATATAAGCCTGTATAGCGTCTTGTAGCTTTTAGTTCACCTCCAGACTTTGTTAAGTAAACACCTGTTAAACCAACTCCTGCATTCCGTGTCTCCATTAACACACAGATACAACAGTGGCGACGAATTGGAAACGGACTTACCTGCAATTCGGCAGCACCTCAAGGAGATCGATTCCTCAGATGAAGGTCGAAGAAAAAAAAACGAGAAAAAAAAAAACTGTGGTTTCACCAGCTAGCCGGGCTGGTGGCAGGTACTGCACTAATCCTTCCTGGGCGGCGGGCTGGGGCTCGATCGGGTGGCTCTGCAGCGGGGCCGAGCAGCGAGTCGGAAGGCGGAGACAAACAGAGACGGAGGGTGGAGCACTCAGGAGACGGCCGGCGCTGCAAAGCAGGTCGGCGTTCGGACCAAGCAGCGGGAGGGAAAAGTCCCAGAGAGTCCGGCGGGAACGAGTCTCCAACTATTAAAAATATCTGTGTAAATAAAAACCGCGGAGAACAACGTTGCCAGCAGCGGCAGCGGCGGGAAAGCGCGGGAGACGCCATTTTTTTCTCGGCAGGGCAGAAAGGAAAGCGCGGGAGGCGCCATTTTTGATTTTCAGGATGCCTAAGACTGGCAATATTACTGCTTTCGATAGTGATATAGAGGATTGGACCACATATATGGAAAGAGTGGAGGTATATTGCACAGCGAATGAAGTAGAGGATGATAAGGCATCGGTACTTCTAAATCTGATGGGCGCAAGGACATACGGGCTGTTACGAAACTTAATCACTCCAGCCAAACCGATGGACAAGAATTTTAAGGAGATTGTTGATACCCTACAGGAGCACTTAAACCCAACACCGCTGCTTATAGCGGAACGATTCAAATTCTTCAGGAGGAATCAGCACAAGAATGAAAGTAACGCTGATTACCTCACCGAATTAAGAAAGCTGTCAAAGCACTGCCAATTCGGGGCAGAACTGGCATATTCTCTACGAGACAAATTCGTCTGCGGTCTCCTAAGTGAAGGAACACAGAAAAGGCTACTTTCTGAGAAAGATTTGACACTGGACAAGGCTTTCAGTGTGGCTGTATCATACAAAGCAGCAGCAAGAGGAGCTGCAGAGATACAGCAAAAGCCACAGGACTTCGGCACCCATGAAATGACACGGGGTTTCGAGAGATGTTATCGCTGCGGCAGATCCACCCATGACCAGAGGGACTGCTGGTTCAAGGACAAAGCATGCAGGCAATGCGGAAAGATGGGACACATTGCATGTGTATGCCGATCTGGAAACAAAAAATCCACTGACAGGAAAAAAATCAATAAGGAAAAGTACAGAAAGGTACAAATGATGACGGACAGTAGCTCTGAAGACCAGAAGAGCGACAGCGACTCCGGAAACAAGAGACTAAGCTGTCTCAAATTACATAATATAATTGCCAAAGAAGATTACCAGACCATTTGGGTTACCCTCACGATAGCGGGGTCCCCAGTTAAAATGGAGCTAGATACAGGATCAGCTCTGACCGTCATAATTCGACGGGATTACGAGCGGCTATTTCCGCATATACCTTTGAAAGACATATCCGTTATCTTGAAGACATATACGGGCAGAAAGTATACCCCAGAGGGAAAATAAGGGTGCCTGTTGTATACAACAGCAAGGAAATACAGAAGTTGTATTTATACATTCTGCAAGATGGTGGTCCACCGTTGTTGGGACGTGAATGGATCAGGAAGATACGTTTAGACTGGCACTCCATTCAGGCACTGACAGTGACCAGTAAGAAAAAAAATGATGATGACGTCATACCTGAACGATTAAAAGACATCTTGGCTAACGCCAAAGAAGTGTTTCAACAGGAACCAGGAACCTTGAAAGGCGTCACCGCCTCAATAAAAGTGGAAGATGCGGCAATTCCCAAGTTTTTTAAGGCAAGGCCGGTGCCATACGCAATTCGTCCAGCAGTCGAGGCAGAGCTGGAGAATTTGGAAAAAGCAAGCATGTTATCCAAGGTAGATTGGAGCGAGTGGGCAACACCCATCATCCCGGTCATGAAGAAAACGTTGAATAATGATAAATCTGAAGAACAGAGAAAAATTCACATCTGTGGGGACTTCAAGGTGACTGTAAACCTGGTCCTTCACATGATACAGTATCCTCTTCCGAGGATAGAAGATATTTTCGCCTCACTATCCGGAGGGAAACGTTTCACCAAAATTGACTTGGCACAGGCATATCTACAGATGGAGGTTGAGGAGGCCTCTAAAAAGTATGTCACGATAAACACACACAAAGGCCTGTACCAGTACAATCGACTGGTTTTCGGAGTAGCATCAGCTCCAGCTATCTGGCAAAGAGCTATGGAGCAAGTCCTGCAAGGGATTCCGGGGACTCAATGCTACCTAGACGACATCCTTGTAACAGGAGAAAATGACAATGAGCACCTTGCCAATTTGGAGCAGGTGCTCACTAGGCTGAGAGAATGGGGCCTACGAGCAAATCACCCCAAGTGCGAATTTTTCCAGAAACAAATATCATATTGTGGCCATATAATTAACGAAGAAGGGTTGCATAAGTCACCTGAAAAAATTGAAGCGGTCATAAAAGCCCCAGCACCTGAAAATGTCTCACAATTAAGGTCGTTCCTGGGATTGATAAATTACTATCATAAATTTTTACCGAACTTGTCAACTGTTCTGCACCCTCTTAACGCACTGCTACAAACGGGAGTAATTTGGAAATGGAGCGAAGACTGTAAACGTGCCTTCCATAAATGCAAAGGCTTGATCACGTCCAAGGAAGTGTTGGCTCATTACAACCCATCACTGCCAATCAGACTGGAGTGCGATGCATCCCCTTACGGCGTAGGAGCGGTATTATCGCATAGATTCCCTGATGGCTCGGAGCGGCCGATAGCTTTTGCGTCACACTCATTGAACTCAGCTGAGCGTAACTATGCCCCGATCGACAGGGAAGCACTCAGCCTGGTGTGGGGAGTGAAGAAATTCAACCATTACCTACACGGACAAAAATTTACCTTGTTGACTGACCATCAACCCCTCGTCTCCATATTCAACCCTAAAAAGGGCGTTCCCATTATGACAGTGCAAAGGCTACAGAGGTGGTCCCTTTTCCTAGGGGCACACCAATATGACATAGAATACAAAGGGTCAAAACAGCATGGGAATGCTGACGGTTTATCGCGCCTACTGTTGCCAATGGTAGAAGAGGCACCTACAGTGGACCCAGTGGAGATGTTCCACTCAACCATAGTGGAATGTCTACCAGTAACAAATTCTACCATTGAAAAGGAAACGAGAAATGACCCGACTCTCTCACGAGTCTACGATTTAACGGTGAAGGGATGGCCAGCACATGGCGAACCACTGTTGCCAGCATTCTCGCAAAGAAGAGAACAGCTGTCAGTGTGCCGAAGAACCTTGATGTGTGGATCCAGAGTGGTGATTCCACCCAAACTCCAGGATAAAGTGCTAAAGGAGCTTCACGAGGGGCATCTGGGTGGAGTGAAAATGAAGAACCTAGCCAGAGCGTTTGTGTGGTGGCCAGGTATCGATGGAGACATCGAAGAATTGACCAAGAGCTGTCTAGGATGCCAGAAGGTCCAAAACGCCCCACCACAAGCCCCTCTACATCCATGGGAGTGGCCCTCATCTCCATGGCAAAGGGTACACATCGACTTTGCTGGTCCATTTATGGACTCAATGTTCTTAATCGTGGTTGATGCACACTCCAAGTGGCCGGAGGTAATAAAGATGTCCTCCACCACCACGGAAAAAACCATCACAGTATTAAGGACCATATTTGCCAGGAATGGGCTGCCGGAACAGATCTGTACTGATAATGGACCGCAATTTGTGTCCGAAGAATTCAGGAAGTTCTTAAAAAACAATGGGGTTAAGCGCTACACGTCCGTCCCATACCATCCCGCCACCAATGGATTAGCTGAAAGGTTTGTCCAGACCTTCAAGAAGGCCATAAAGGCCATGGGTAATGAAGACATAAATCTACAACATAAGGTAGCTAACTTCTTGTTTGCGTACAGGAATGCAACACATGTGGTTACAAACCAAACTCCCGCCATGATGTTTTTCAATAGAAGACTAAGATGCCGGCTGGATTTGATCAAGCCAAACATCAGAAGGGATGTAGAGAACCGACAATTTCAAGGCATGAATGAAAGGCCAACTAGAACCTTCCAGATAGGCCAACAAGTTTTGGCCCGGGACTACCGTACCGAGAAATGGCAGCCTGGAACTATTTGCACACGACTAGAACCGCTGATGTATACCGTGGACATTGGTGAAAGCATAATAAGGCGCCATGCTGACCAGATCATAGAGTCATCCGAAAAGGGACAACCTACACCACAACTCTATACGCCTAATGATGAAGCAGAGATACCCATAGTATCTACCTCCGATCCGGTGATACTGGAACCAGATGAACCCAACACTGGCATTCAAGCCGAATCGACCTTGCCAAAAGAACCTACTACACCACTGAAAACTACTACACCACCGAGGCGTTATCCGGACCGAGTCAGGAAGCCTCCAGAGAGACTGACTTATAATTGATTAACTGCAGCAAATGTGTAGATTATTGTTCTTGTAAACATGTTAATTAATGATTACTTAAAATGTTATGTACTAATTATCTAAAAGGGGAGGAATTGTAGTGTATGTACCTTTAAGAGCCCCTGTGTACTGTAATACCAGTAGTGACCACTCGGGTATATAAGCCTGTATAGCGTCTTGTATCTTTTAGTTCACCTCCAGACTTTGTTCAGTAAACACCTGTTAAACCAACTCCTGCATTCCGTGTCTCCATTAACACACGGATACAACAACAAAAAATCTCAAACAACAATTAAAACCTGAAGAAATGAGACTCCACACTTGTAATAATTAATTTTCAGTGTTAGAGAAGTTGACGGGCAGCAATTAACATTTATTACATCGTTAAAGGGGCACCTAGCCTTAACTTTCTGTGGCGAGTTTAGTTCGTAGCTACAGTGCAAGTACAGGAAATTCACGCCATTCAATGTATTTGCATGGGGAGTCAGACAGTGCGATGCCGTTTTTGTGAAGCTACCAGCGGAGCGGCACATCTTGGACAGCAACTTTTGTATTTTCACGTTAACTGCACATCTGCCCTTGCCTGAAGTTGCTGTGCGATTTGCGCATAAATACCAGTGAGCGCTGTTATATACCAAAATTTCCTGGACTCTGGAGAGGTCCCAGCGGATTGGAAAACCGCAAATGTAACACACCTATTGAAGAAAGGAGGGAGACACAAAGCAGGAAATTATAGACCAGTTAGCCTAACATCCGTCGTTGGGGAAAATGCGGGAGTCCTTCATTAAGGAAGCAGTAGCGGGGCATTTAGAAAAACATACTGCAGTCAAACAGAGTCAGCATGGTTTTAGGAAAGGGAAATCATGTTTAATAAATTTGCTGGAGTTCTTTGAGGATGTAACAAGCAGGGTGGACAAAGGTGAGCCAGTGGATGTGGTGTATTTGGATTTCCAGAAGGCATTCGATAAGGTGCCACATAAAAGGTTACTGCATAAGATAAGAGCTCACGGAGCTGGGGGTAATACATTAGCACGGATCGAGAATTGGCTAACTAACAGAAAGCAGAGAGTCGGGATAAATGGGTCATTTTCTGGTTGGCAAACGGTAACTAGTGGGGTGCCACAAGGATCGGTCACACCCCAATCTACATTAATGACTTGGATGAAGGGACCGAGTGTAATGTAGCCAAGTTTGCAGATGATACAAAGACAGGTGGGAAAGCAAGTTGTGCAGAGGACTCAAAGAATCTGCAAAGGGATATAGACAGGCTAGGTGAGTGGGCAAACATTTGGCAGATGGAGTATAATAAGGGAAAGTGCGAGGTTATCCACTTTGGCAGGAAAAATAAAAAAGCAAACTATTATTTAAATGGAGAGAGATTACAAAATGCTACAGTTCAGAGGGACCTGGGGGTCCTTGTGCATGAAACAAAAAGTTAGCATGCAGGCACAGCAAGTAATCAAAAAGGCAAATGGAATGTTGGCCTTTATTTCAAGGGGGTTGGAGTATAAAAGCAGGGAAGTCCTGCTACAACTGTACAAGGTATTGGTGAGACCACACCTTGAGTACGGCGTACAGTTTTGGTCTCCTTATTTAAGAAAGGATATACAGGAAACTCTTTTTTATCCGGCACCGACGGGACCGGCGTGGTGCCGGTTTATCAAAAAGCCCGGATAACAGAGAGATATAGTAAAAGGTACGAGAGCTCCGTACACAGCAACAAATCCAGGCTTCCCTGTTGCTTAGCAACAGCTGCAAGAAGCCCGGCCACAGACCAATCGTCCCTGTTGCTTAGCAACAAGTGCAGGAACCCCCGATTACACAGCCAAGAATCAAGAAACGGCCACTAATATGAAGATAAACTTAACTGAACCTACTCCTGAATTTTGCCGGTTAACTGAGATTTCCAGTTGTTTGGGTGCCGGTAAATCGAGAGTTTCCTGTGCTTGCACTGGAGGCAGTTCAGACATGATTCACTAGGTTAATTCCAGAGATGAGGGGTTTGACTTATGAGGAAAGGTTGAGCAGGCTGGGCCTCTGCTCATTGGAATTTAGAAGAATGAGAGGTGATCTTATCGAAACATATAAGATACTGAGGGGGCTCGACAGGGTAGATGCAGAGAGGATGTTTCCCCTCGTGGGGAAATCTAGAACTCGGGGGCATAGTTTCAGAATAAAGGGTCGCCCTTTTAGAACTGAGATGAGGAGGAACTTCTTCTCTCAGAGGGTCGTAAATCTGTGGAATTCTCTGCCCCAGAGAGCCGTGGAGGCTGGGTCATTAAATACATTTAAAGTGGAGATAGACACATTTTTGCAAGATAAGGGAGTGGAGGGTTATGGGGAGCAGGCTGGGAATTGCCTTTGAGCCCTAGATCAGCCATGATCTTATTGAATGGCGGAGCAGGCTCGAGGGGCCAAGTGGCCTATTCCTGCTCTTATTTCTTATGTTCTTATGTTAGCTTCACCATTATTTTGACAGCAAATTCTGGGCCATTACCTCTAGCTGTCTTCTCCAAAAAAACAACCAGCAAGAGGTGCCAAAACTCTGCTTGGAGAGCTCCACTTCATATCTCAGAAATTCCTCCCCTCCATTCTGCAGGGAAGCACTTCCCATATATATTGCTCTTGCACGCTCCTCCCTTCCTGCCACTACTTTCACCTTCTGAATTGGACGAAATCAGCAGACCACTGAAGCGTCGCTTGTGCAGGTCAATGTATAATCATTACTGGTGGAATTTCAGTTCAGTTAGATTTACATCTGCCTATCAGGTGCTTCTATCTATGTTGCAGAAATCCATCATCACGTGATGTTTGAGACCCAGATTGAAAAGTGACCTTTGACAGAAACCTGCTCTTCGCCCCCAAATATTCACCCATTTCCTCCCCTCCTCTCTTTAAAGCTCCACTCATCCTGGAGTGGGGTCCCATAGATGCAGCCAACCTTCTGGTACTGCAAAGAAGTCGCCAATCATCATTTGTGAGCTTTGGAAAAAGAAAGAACTTACATTTACAAAGTGAATTTCAAGTCCTCAGGATGTCCCAAAGTGTTTTACAGCCAATTAAGTACATTTTGAAGTGTAGTCACTGTTGTAATGCAGGGAAACTCGGCAGCTAATTTGCACACGTGGGGCTGGATTTTGCCAATGAGGAGCTTTTGGAGGTGGGACTCCCACTTGTCGGGTTTCAGTCCCGCCTCCATCAACTTCTGGCCAACCCACGCTATTTTCCCTTGATTGACCTTGTTAAGCCCGCCCAGTGGGCTTAGCAGGCCAATTCAGGGAAAGCAGGTTACAGAGAAGGTCAACGTATGACGTTTCATCTGTCAAAAATTTTTGACAGCTAATTGTCATTGTTTGACAGCTCTGTGAAGCTGTCAAACACTGACATTCTCTGTAGTTTGATGAGTTCTTGAATTCAAGACTCATCGAACATCTTTATTTAGCAGAAATGAGATGGTTGCTGCATTGGAGAATGCAACAGCCATCTGTCATCTCTACTGCGGAGGTGCGAGACTCTCCACATACCCACCGATTGAAGCGTGCAGGAAGAAACAAAGGTAAGTAAACTTTTACTAACACTTTCCACTTACCTCACATACTCACCTCTCCACACTTGCACCCATCACTTACCTTCACAGTGCACTTTTGCACCCCTCCGACCCCCGCAGACCCGCTACCCTGGCGGTGTTCAGAGCCTTCGGGAAGCCCGCACTTGTGTAGGTAAAATGGGGATAATCCTCTTATCTGCCTGTTAACTACCTGTTAACAGGCAGATAAGTGGCACTAATTCCCTGCCCGCCTCCAAGGAGACGGGACCCGGCACGGGTCGGGTACCTGCCTCCTGGCAAAATGGCACGGAGGCGGGTTGGGCACCCGCCTCCAGATTCTGCCATTTTCCTGACAGTCCCACCTCCATACCCGCATCCCCAGGGCTGGCAAGATCATGCTCAAGGTCTCACAAACAGCAATGAGATAATGACCAGATAATCTGCTTTAGTGATGTTAGTTGAGGGATAAATACTGGCCAGGACACTGGAGCAAACGCCCCTACATAAGAACATAAGAAATAGGAGCAGGAGTTGGCCATTTGGCCCTTCAAACCTGCTCTGCCATTCAATAAGATCATGGCTGATCTTCTACCTCAACTCCACCTTCCTGCACTAGTCCCGTATCCTTGATTCCCTTAGGATCCAAAAATCTATCGATCTCTGTCTTGAACATACTCAACGAATGAGCATCCATAGTCCTCTGGGTAGATAATTCTGAAGATTCACAACCCTTTGAATGAAGAAATTCCTCCTCATTTCAGTCCTAAATGGCCGACCCCTTACTCTGAGACTGTGACCCCTAGTTCTAGACTCCCCAGCCAGGGGAATCATCTTCCCAGCATCTACCCTATCAAGCCCCTTAAGAATTTTACATGTTTCAATGAGATCACCTCTCATTCTTCTAAACTCTAGGGAATATAGGCCTAGTCTACTCAATCTCTCCTCATAGGACAATCCTCTCATCCCAAGAATCAGTTTGGTGAACCTTCATTGCACTCCCTCTAAGGAAATTCCATAGGTAAGGAGACCATAACTATAGGCAGTACTCCAGCTGTGGCTTAGCTAGTAGCATGCTTGCCTCTGAGTCAGAAGGTTGTGGGTTCAAGTCCCACTCCATAAGACTTGGCCGCAAAAGTCTAGGCTGATACTCAGTGTTGCACTGTTGTTTGGATGAGATGTTGAACTGAGGCCATGTCTCTATCAAGTGGATGTAAAAGTTACCGTAGCACTATTTCGAAGAGCAGGTGAGGTGTCCTAGCCAATTTTTATCCCTCAATCAACATCACTAAAATCAAATTATCTGTTCATTTCACATTGCTGTTTGTGGGACCTTGCTGTGCACAAATTGGCTGCCACTGCTCTTTTTGGTATATATTAATGACCTGGACTTGGTTATACAGGACATAATTTCAAAGTTTGCAGATGACACGAATCTCAGAAATTTAGTAAACAATGAGGGGGATAGTAACAGACTTCGGGAGGACATAGACAGAATGATGGAATGGGCAGACAATTGGTGGATGAAATTTAATGCAGAGAAGTGATACATTTTAGTAGGAAGAATGAGGAGAGGCAATATAAACTAAATGATACAATTTTAAAGGGGTTGCAGGAATAGAGAGACCTGGAGATGTACGTACACAAATCTTTGAAGGTGGCAAAAAAGTAGAGAAGGCTGTTAAAAAAGCATATGGGATCCTTGGCTTTATTAATAGAGGCATAGCAAAACGTAGGGAGTTACAGTAAACTTTTATAAAGCACTGATTAGGCCTCAGCTGGAGTATTGTGTTAAATTCTGGCACCACACATCAAGACCTTAGAGAGGGTGCAGAAGAGATTTAATAGGGATGAGGGACTTCAATTTTGTGGAGAGACTGGAGAAGCTGGGCTTGTTCTTAGAGCAGAGGAGATTATGAGGAGATTTGATAGAGGTGTTCAAAATCATGAATGTTTTTGACAGAGTAAATAAGGAGAAACTGTTTTGTGTGGCAGAAGGTCGGTAACCAGAGGACACAGATTGGCAAAAGAACCAGAGGAGACATGAGGAAACATTGTTTTTCACAGCGAGTTGTTGTGATCGGGAATGCGCTGCCTGAAACGGTGGTGGAAGCAGATTCAATAGTAACATTCAATAGGGAATTGGATAAATACTTGAAGGGGAAAAAAATGGAGTGCTATGGAGAAAGAGCAGGGGGAGTGGGACTAATTGGATAGCTCTTTCAAAGTGCCGACACTGGCCAAATGGCCTCCTCTGTGCTGTATCATTCTATGATTCTATGACATAGAAGAGGAAAAAGGACGACACAAGGGGGAAAAGGATAACATTTTTCTTTGAGGGAGTGTGTTGGAGTGATTTGTCTTTTGTTTATTAGCTTGTGATTTGTATGCATGTAGATAAGCAATCCCCACTTCACTTTTGTCTCTCTCTCAAATTGTTTATTTTTTCCTCCTGCAGTTCTTACAATTGTGGCTGGAAATTTGAACATCAGCACAGGCATCTTATGATGAGTTTCAGGTTCTCCCTCGGTCTTTTTCATTTTCATCTGGATACTATTGCACCAGCATCAAGATTGATCTTTGCTCTAAATTACCCCCTCTCTTTGATCTCGTTGATACTTGTCCAAGTTCTCCATCATCGGGGCCAGAGTGACTGAGCACTTGGACAAGAATAAGCTGATCAAAGTGAGTCAGCATGGATTTGTGAAGGGTAGGTCCAGTCTAACTAATCTATTTGAATTTTTGAGATGATCGCTAGCATGGTGGACAGGGGAGTGTGTATGGATGGTGTCTACATGGACTTCCAGAAGGCATATGATAAGGTTCCACACAAAAGAATGAAAGTGCACGGAATTGGAAGTAACCTTGTGGCATGGGTCAGTAATCAGTTGGGAGGTAGGAGACCGTGAGTAGGGCTAAAGGGTTTGTTCTCTAATAGGTGGGATATGACAAGTGGTGTTCCCCAGGGATCTGTACTGGGGCCTCAGCTTTTCACCATATATATTAATGACTTGGATGAAGCAATAAAAAGTTGTGTATTCAAGTTTGCAGATTACACCAAATTAGGAGGCACAGTAAGCTGTGTGGATGGGAGCAGGAAGTTACAAAGGGACATAGATAGACGAAGTGAATGGGCAAAACTTTGGCACATGGAGTTCAATGTGGGGAAGTGAGGCATCATTCACTTTGGATCCGAGAAAGCCAAATCGGAATATTTTCTTAATGGTGAGAGTCTAGGAGCTGTGGAGGAGCCAAGGGATTCAGGTGTCAATGTACCTAAATCATAAAAAGCTAGTGCACAGGCACAGCAGGTAATGAAAAAGGCTAATGGACTGTTGGCCTTTATCTCAATAGGTTGGGATTCAAAAGTGAGGAAGTGCTGCTTCCGTTGATCAGACCCCGTCTGGAGTACTGCGTCAGTTTTGGGCACGGAAGCTCAGGGAAGGTATATTGGCCTTGGAAGGGGTAAAGCTCAGATTCACCAGAATGATACCAGGGCGTAAAGGGTTAAATCATGCAGCCAGGTTGCATAAACTTGGTTTGTATTCTGTCGAGTTTAGAAGGTTGAGGGGGTGATCTAATCAAGGTGTTTAAAATGATAAAAGGATTTGATAAGGTAGATACAGGGGAGCTATTTCCTCTGGTGAGGTAATCTAGAACAAGAGGGTATAACCTTAAAATTAGAGCTAGGCCATTGAGGAGTGAAATTAAGAAGCACTTCTTCCACACAAAGGTTGTTGGAAATCTGGAACTCTCTCCCCCAAATAGGCTGTGGATGCTGGGGGACAATTGAAATTTTCAAGACTGAGATCGACAGGTTTTTGTGAGGTAAGGGTAGCGAGGGATATGGAGCCAAGGCAGGTAAATGGAGATGAGGTACAAATCAGCCATAATCTAACTGAATGATGGAGTAGGCTTGATGGGCTAAATGGCCTACTCGTGCACAGTGCTGTCTTAATGCTCGTTGGTAATGTAACAACATGAGGCTGTTCCGCACATAGTCGTCTAACAATTTTCCAATTCGATCTGCTTAGTCTCAGAAATCCCAATACCATATAAGCCCCATCAAGGAAGATACACATGGCTTAATAAACTTGGCAGTATAATGGCATAAAAGGAAGCAAGTCCCAGGATTGGTACCTGGCCTCTGCTGTGTCATTTGACCTGAGGCAGGGTGAAGGTAGGGTGGTTCAGTTGGCCACAAAACCCCTAGGGTAAGGGTATGACAAACCCATTGAATTACTTCTTCTGATATATATCCCGTAACCAGTGCTAAACAATATGGGCAGGATTTTCATTGGGCCGTGGAGGTGGGATTGGAGGCGTGTGGGGGGGTTAAAATCTCAAAATCGGGGGGCACTAACCCATCCTGCCCCCAACAGGTAGTTAACAGGCAGGTTTTAGCCTAATCCCTATTTTTATTGCTGAAGTGTGGGATTCCCGACGGCTCCAAACCACGGCAAGTTAGCGAGGCGGACCGTCGGGCTGAAGGGCTTGGAGGGTTCGAGATGTCCGGTGTCCAGGTGAGTGATGGTTGCATGAGTTCAGAGGTAAGTGTGTTTGGTGTGAGTAGAGTATTTAAAGAAGTTTTACTTACATTTACTTACCTTTACAGCCTTCCTTCCTTCAGGTCTCGGGAGTCCCTCATCTCACCGGCACAGAAAGCAGAATGGCCGCGAGCTGTCAAAATCTGCAGCATTCAGCTTTCTGTTCTGGAGAGATCTCTAAATCAGCCTGAGAGGAAGGAATTAACTTGGAGTACAGATTGTCAGTGGTTGACAGCTTCACAGAGCCGTCAAACACTGATATTTCATCTGTCAAAAGCTTTTGACAGATGAAATGTCAATCTGTGATGTCACCTGTTGCCGGGTGGCCCTTAATTGGCCTGCTGAGCCCACTGGGTGGGCTCAACAAGGTCAATCAAGTGAAAATCGCGTGGGTTGGCCACAACTCGATGGAGGCGGGACTACAACCCCGAAAGTTATAGTCCCGCCTCCTACCCGCCTCCGCAATCAAAATCCAGCCCTATATGTTTGTGGATGTCGTACGACAACAGGATTGGACCTTGGTTGTGATGTCCCTCATGATGGAATGGCCAGTCAACATTCACTGGACGCAAAAGATCCCACAGCACTCTTTTGAAGACGAGCAGGGGAGTCGGGCTCATTTGGATTGGGGGTAATATCGACTGAGGATTGGTTAATGGACAGAAAACAGAGAGTATGAATAAACAGGTCATTTTTAGGTTGGCAGGCTGTAACTAGTGGGGTACTGCAAGGATCAGTGCTTGGCACTCAGCTATTTACAATCTATATATCCATGACATAGATGAGGGGAGTGAGTGTATTGTATCCAAGTTTGCTGACGATGCAAATTAGGTGGGAAAGTAAGCTGTGAGGAGGACACAAAGAGCCTGCAAAGGAATATAGACAGGTTAAGTGAGTGGGCAAGAACATGGCAGATGGAATATAAAATGGAGAAGTGTTTATATAGGATAGACAGCACGAAAACAGGCCTTTTGGCCCAACCAGGCCTTAACGGTGAAGTTATACACTTTGGTAGGAAAAATAGAAAAGCAGAATATTTTTCAAATGGTGAGAGACTGGGAAATGTTGGTATATAGAGGGGCCTGGCTGTCCTTCTACACGAATCAGAGAAAGGTAACATACACGTACAGCAAGCAATTGGGAAAGTAAATGGTATGTTAGCCTTTATTACAAAGGGATTGGAGTATGAGAAGTTTTACTACAATTATATACGGTCATGGTGAGACCACACCTGAAAGAAAGAAAGACTTGCATTTCTATAACACCTATCACAACCTCAGGACATCCCAAAGCGTTTTACAGCCAATTAAGTACTTTTTGAAGTGTAGTCACTGTTGTAATGTAGGAAATGCAGCAGCCCATTTGCGCACAGCAAGGTCCCACAAACAGCAATGAGATAAATGACCAGATAATCTGGTTTTTTTTGCAATGTTGGTTGAGGGATACATATTGTCCAGGACTTCCCTGCTTTTCTTCAAAATTATGCTGTGGGATATTTTACGTCTACCTGAGATGGCAGACCTTGGTTTAACGTCTCATCTGAAAGACAGCACCTCTGACAGGGCAGCACTCCCTCAGTACTGCACTGGAGGATCAGCCTGGATTATGTGCTCAAGTCTCTGGAGTGGGGCTTGAACCCATGACCTTCTGACTCAGGTGAGAGTGCGACCCACTGAGCCACAGCTGACACCTAATTTACGACAACAACAACTTGTACTTACACAGCACCTTTAACGCAGCAAAACGTCCCAAGGCGCTTCACAGAAGCGTAATCATAGAAACATAGAAGATAGGAGCAGGAGTAGGCCATTCGGCCCCTCGAGCCTGCCCGGCCATTCAATGCGATCATGGCTGATCATCCAAATTCAGTACCCGGTCCCTGCTTTCTCCCCATATCCCTTGATCCCTTTAGCCTTAAGAAATATATCCAACTCTTTCTTGAATATATTTAATGAATTGGCCTCCACTGCCTTCTGTGGTAGAGAATTCCACAGGTTCACCACTCTCTGGGTGAAGAAATTCCTCCTCATCTCTGTCCTAAATGGCTTACCCCTTATCCTTAGACTGTGACCCCTGGTTCTGGACTCCCCGACCATCGGGAACATCCTTCCAGCATCTAGTCTGTCTAGTCCTGTTAGAATTTTATAAGTTTCAATGAGACACAATTTGACACCGAGCCACATAAGGAGATATTAAGACAGATGACCAAAAGATTGGTCAAAGAGGTAAATTTTAAGGAGCATCTTAAAGGAGGATAGAGAGGTAGAGAGGCGGAGTGGATTAGGGAGGGAGTTCCAGAGCTTAGGGCCCAGGCGGCTGAAAGCACGGCTACCAATGCAGGAGCCCAGTATTGGTCACATCTAAGTATATGTGGCTATTAAGAGCATGCTGCATGCTCACACTGAATACACTACAGCTACTCTAACTTAAAAGTATGTCGCTCTCTTTCTAGGAAAAGTTGCCGTTCAAAAATTCAGAGTTGTGGCAAAAACAGGTGGTGGCAATAAAGAAAAGGAAGTCTCCAGTCCCAAGGAGAATTTATACCATTGGCATCAAGTCCAAAAGCAGAATTATGAAAGGAGAACTTAATGAAAAGTTCTGGCTAGTCTTGTGAAGTAACTTGCCATATCCTTTGCTTGCAAAAGTAATCATTAACTAAATTCATACAGTAACCGCACTTTCACTGTAAACAGCATGTTATTACAATGATGCACAAAAATGCCTAACATTAACGTCACTATAACACCCTGCCCAGTTTTATGGTTAGTGTGGATTCACTTGTGGAAGAGCCGGGACAGCAGTACCATAAGCCACTATCCGCCAGCCCTCAGCAACTCCTGCAGCGACGTGCAACAGCCACAACCATCTGCCTTTGTGCCAGTTGTGACTCCAGATACTGGAGAGTTTTCCCGCCTAATCCCAATTGCCTTCAGTTTTAGTCGGGCTCCTTGGTGCCACACTCAAGTCAAATGCTGCCTTGACGTCAAGGGCAGTCACTCTCACCTCACCTCTGGAATTCAGCTGATGTCCATGTTTGGGTCAAGGCTGTAATGAGATCTGGAGCTAATTGTTCCTGGCGGAACCCAAACTGAGCATCGGTAAGCAGGTTATTGGTGACTAAATGCTGCTTGATAGCAGTGTTGACGATTCCTTCCATCAATTAACTGATGATTGAGAGTAGGCACAAATATTGGTAATTGCCTGAGTTGAATTTGACCAGCTATTTGTGGCCAAAATATATTTGGATAATTTACCACATCGTCGGGTAGCTGCCAGTATTGTAGTTATACTGGAACAACTTGGTTAGCGGCATGCCTAGTACTAGAGCACAGGTCTTCAGCACTACAGCCGGGATGTTGTCGGGGCCATAGCCTTTAATGTGTCCAGGGCATTCAGCCGTTTCTTGATGTCATGTGGAGTGAATCAAATTGGCTGAAGACTGACCTGTGATGGTGGGGCCCTCAGGAGGAGGCCAAGATGGACTATCTGCTTGGTGCTTCTGGCTGAGGACGGTTGCAAACACTTTGGGCAGGATTTTCATTGGGCCATGGATTCAGGATTGGAGACGTGGGGGGGGGGGATAAAATCCCAAAATCAGGGGTCCCGAAACCATCCCACTCCCAACCCACCTCCATGCCAGTTTCAAAGGAGGCGGGTACCCGCCTCCCCAAGGCGGGAAGGGGATTAGTGTCAGTTAACTGCCTGTTAACAGGTAGTTAACAGGCAGTTTTTAGCCTAATCCCTATTTTTAAGTTTGAAGTGTGGGATTCCCGATGGCTCCAAATCACGCCAAGTTTGCAAGGCGGGCCGTCGGGTTGAAGGACTTGGAGGGGTCGAGATGTCGGTGTTCAGGTGAGTGATGTGTGCATGAGTGCAAAGGTAAGTGTGTTTGGTGTGTCTAAAGTGTTTAAAGAAGTTTAAATTACCTTTTCTTACATTTACAGCCTTCCTTTCTTTAGATCTCGGGAGTCCCTCATCTCACTGGCACAGAAAGCAGAATGGCTGCGAACTGTCAAAAGTGACAGTCTTCAGCTTTCTGTGCAGGAGAGATTTCTAACTGAGTCTGTGGAGAAGGACTCGTGTTAGAAGTAAGACTGTCAGTGTTTGACAGCTTCAAAGAGCTTTCAAATACTGATATTTCATCTGTCAAAACCTCTTGACAGATGAAATTCAGTCTGTGACGTCACCTGTTGTCAGGTGGCCCTTAATTGGCCTGCTGAGCCTGCTGGGCGGGCTCAACAAGGTCAATCAAGTTAAAATCGTGTGGATTGGCCACATCTCGATGGAGGCGGGACAACAACCCCGAAAGTTGTAGTCCCGCCTCCATCACGTCCCCTGAATGAAAATCCAGCCCTTTAGCTTTGACTTTTGCACCCGCGCGTGCTAGGCTCCGTCATCATTGAAGATGGGGATATTCATTGAGCCTCCTTCTCCTGTTAGTTGCTTAATTGTCCACCATCATTTACAATTGGATGTGGCAGGACTGCAGAGCTTTGACCTGACCCGTTGGTTGTGGGATCGCTTAGCTCTGTCTATAATATGCTGCTTCCGCTGTTTAGCATGCATGTAGTCCTAGCTTCACTATGTCGGCACCTCCTTTTCATGTATACCTGATGCTACACCTTATGCTCTTCTACATTCATTGAGCCAGGGTTGGTCATCTAGCTTGATGGTGATGGAGGAGTAAGGAATATGCCGGGCCATGAGTTACAGATTGTGGTCATATACAATTCTGCTGCTGCTGATCGCCCACAGCACCTCATGGATGCCCAATTTTGATCTGTTAGATTTGTTCTTAATCTAGCTCACTTAACACGGTGATGGTGCCAAACAACATGATGGAGGGTGACATAATAAAACTCACTACACACTTGGTTTGAGTATAAAGCAAGGCTTTAATCAACTTGTTTCAGAACATGGAGGTCGAGTTGTACTTCACTAGTTCCTGTCTTACAAAATGTCCCCAGGCAAGCTGGGCCCACGCCCGAGTATTGATACTCCTTGGACAGCGCCACCAGCTGGTCATCCAGCATTATTTCATGAGTCGTTTCTTCATGATGATGAGATTTATAACAGAGGGCATCTTCAATGTGAAGATGAGACTTGGGGGGAGAAATTCGGTTGGTTTGCCCTTCCATTAGTGCCTTAAGAGGGCACTAATGGGGCACAAAGCAACTAGCGCCCGGGCACGGCGATGTTTGTGCCGCTCGTGAAATTGACCAGCCATTTTGCGGCGGCGCTAAACACTACCGCCATGATCTCCTGCGCCCGCAGATCGTGATGTCAGTCGAGCGTGCAACGCCCCGATAGCGCCCCGGACCGGATATTGAGTGGTACCCCCTGCCTTACCGCCTGCCGCTAGCAACGGCAGATTGAGGGGAGCATTTTGCAGTCAGGAAGGGACTGGGGGAGCGCTATTTAAAGGCAAATGCTTCCTGCCTTTTTTTGTCGGCGACATTTTTGCACCACGCATTCGGATAGAGAGAGAGAGAGACTTCTGGAGATATTCTGCACTGTGTTGAGGAGTTTTGGGTACTGAGCAGCACTTTGCAGGTTCATTTTGATTTGATCTTCCTTGTATGGATTTAGAAGAGACTGTGGGGGCTGCACTCTGAGCTCTTTCCCTGGGCCTCTCCATTGTTCTTTCCAGCAGATTTGACATACAGGTCTCTCCAGGCCGAGATTCAAGGCTGCAATGAGCAGGGTTTGGATGGAGAGCAAGATCAACCCACCCCTTTAAGAACTGGCCGGCGCCAGTGTGTCTGTGTTCCATTGCTGACTGACATCACCTGAGCTTCGTCAGCGCTCTGAGGTAACGCCTCGCTCCTCGGCGTTAGCGACGTAAGAGAGGTGTGTAGCGCCTGATTTAGTGCTCCAATCACATCCAGGGGCGATAGAAGCCAAGTTTGCAGTCGGAGGCGATAATTAGCGCCAGGCGCTAAACTTTGCGCCCGGCCGATAATTGCGCCCCAAACGGGGCGATACCGAATTTCTCCCCCTTGGTTTCTTATCAAGCCCAGTTTTTTTCTCTCTCTGATATGTGGATATCAGTTATATGGAGTGACTAGAGAAGCTGGGATTGTTCTCCTTAGAGCTGAGAATGCTCAGGGGAGATTTAATAGAGGTGTTCACAATTATAAGGATTTTTGATAGAGTAAATAAGGAGAAACTCTTTCCAATGGTTGGTGTGTCGGTAACCAAAGGATACAGATTTAGGGTAACTGGCAAAAGAACCAGAGGGGAGATGAGGAGAATTTTTTTTACACAGCGAGTTGTTATGATCTGGGATGCGCTGCCTAAAAGGTTCAATAATAACTTTCAAAAGGGAATTGGATAAATACATGAAAAGGAAAAATCTTTTTTGTTGAAGATAGGAGCAGTAGGCCATTCGGCCCCTTGAGCCTGCTCCGCCATTCAATGAGATCATGGCTGATCATCCAAATTCAGTACCCTGTCCCTGCCTTCTCCCCATATCCCTTGATTCCTTTAGCCTTAAGAAATATATCTAACTCCTTCTTGAATATATTTACTCCTTCTTGAATATATAAATCTGCAGGACTACGGGGCAGTGGGAGAAATTGGAGAGCTCTTTCAAAGAGCAGGCACAGGCACGCTGGGCCGAATGGCCTCCTTCTGTGCTGTATGATTCTATGATCCTATATGACATGACTTTAACAGATGCACATGGGAAAGTAACCATAAAAAATTAAGTCAATAGTAAAATACTGCGGATGCTGGAAATCTGAAATAACAACAGAAAATGCTGGGAGCACTCAGCAGGCCAGGCAGCATCTGTTTCTCTCTCCACGGATGCTGCCTGGCCTGCTGAGTGCTTCCAGCATTTCCTGTTGTTATTTGATAAAAAAATTAAGTGTCAGGACGTGAAAGTTGAAGTATCATATTTTTCAAATACTGATTGCATTCCAAGCAATTCATTCTTTTACAAAGGCATGTAAAATGATCTATTACAATTGATTAAAATAGCTTTCAGCCATTAGGATATGATTACCCACTGGCAGACTATTAGCAAGGGGCAGCACGGTGGCATAGTGGTTAGCACTGTTGCCTCACAGCGCCAGGGACCCGGGTTCGAATCCGGCCTCGGGCGACTGTCTGTGTGGAGTTTGCACATTCTCCCCGTGTTTGCGTGGGTTTCCTCCGGGTGCTCCGGTTTCCTCCCACAGTCCAAAGATGTGCGGGTTAGGTTGATTGGCTATGATAAATTGACCCTTAGTGTTAGGGGGATTAAATACGTGGGGTTACGGGGATAGGGTGGGATATGTGTTGGTGTAGGGGTTACGGGGATCGGGTGGGATATGTGTCGGTGCAGGCTCGATGGGCCAAAATGGCCTCTATCTGCACTGTGAGGTTTCTGTTTCTTGGCTTTGTTGAGCTTCAGTCCATTTCAACAAAAAAACCTTTCCCTTGGCAGAGATTTAAAAAGGGAAAAACTAACACCTGTCTTTAAGAAGTTGAGAGGAAGAGGTGATGCAGATTTGGTTATTAGGTTATTTGCTTCAAAGAAGAAAGGTCTTATTTTCTACAGCGCCTTTCACAACCTCAGGATGTCCCAAGGTGCTCTACAGCCAATGAAGTACTTTTGAAGTGTAGTCACAAACAGAACTGTGATAAATGACCCACTTCTCTGTTTTGGATGTTGGTTGAGTGATAAATATTGGCCAGCACACCAGGGAGAACGCCCCTGCTCTTCTTCGAAATAGTGCCATGGGATGTTGTACATTTAACTGAGAGGGTAGGTGGGGCCTCGGTTTAATGTCTTACTCAAAAGACAGTACCTCTGACAATGCAGCGCACCCTCAGTACCGCACCGAAATGTTAGCCTGGATTACGTGCTCAAGTCTCTGGACTGGGACATGAACCCACAACCTTCTAACTCAGAGTGCTACCCACGGAGCCACGGCTGACACCTAATGGGACAGGAGGTACGAAGGATAAATATGCAGCCAGCTGGAATGGCCTACTCTTGTTCCTGCATATAGGCTGAAATAATTAAATACCAGAAGATAAACGTTCCTTTTCCTATTCTGCTGAGGCCAATTTAATAAAGAAATAACAACAGAAAATGCTGGAAAAACTCAGCAAGTCAGGCAACATCCGTGGAGAGAAATTTGAGTTGACGTTTCGGGTTTGACCCTTCTTCAAAACTGGAGAGAAAAGGAACTAGATCGAAGGCAGGGCTGCGATCGGACAAAAGAAGGAGGGTGGGTAGGGAAGGGGATGGAGAGGCACTCTGGAATTTTGCTTGATTACTTTTGTTGATCAGGAACCATTTGTGCAAAACATTCTCCTAAGAGGTTAACCAGGTGGGGCAGAGTCCATTGTCGGGCTTTTAGTGCACGCCATTTGCTGGTTAGGTCATATGACCACTTCTCCTTCCATGCCTCATGTTCTTAATGCGCAATTCAGCAGCTCGGTACAGGTTGCTACTGTAATTGAACCTTTGAACCTGAGAGGTCTATATTTCAGTTCATGAAGCAGATATTCTCTTGTGTGCACTGTGCAAAGTAATCTGACAAAAAATAATGAGACGCATTTAACTGCATTGGCACTAAGCAAGCATGACTTGCATCAGATTGGAATTAGACCTGTTTATACGAGTCTCATTTATTTTATTTGTATTCTTCTCTATAGCTTGCTATTTATGCACATTCCTGCAGATAAGATTACAATCTCATTCCTTCAATTCATTGCCCCAAGGGTAGATATTTTTGTCTCCTCGAATCAAAGTCAATGGGTGGAAAACCAGGTTAACGAAAGGAACTGTCTGTTGGATCACCCATGCGTAATGACAGTTAATCTTCCCATTGTGACAACACATAAACAGGAGCTGCCTTTTGGCCCAACTGGCCTATGCCAGCCTCCTCCCACATTATTTCATCTAACCCGATCAGCATATTCTTCTATTCCTTTCTTCCTCATATACTTATCTAGCTTCTCCTTAAATGCATCTATGCTGTTCGCCTCAACCACTCCATGTTGCAGCAAGTTCCACATCCTAACCAGTCTTGGAGTAAAGGTGTTTCTCCTGAATTCCTTATTGGATTTATTAGTGACTATGTTATATTTATGACCCCCAGTGCTGAACTCCCTCACAAGTGGAAATATTTTCTCTACATCTACCCTATCAAACCCCTTCATAATTTTGAAGACCCCTATCAGCTCACCCCTCAGCCTTCCCCTTTCTAGAGAAAAGAGCCCCAGCCTGTTCAGTCTTCCCTGATGGTTATAACCTCAGTTCAGGTATCATCCTTGTAAATCTTTTTGTGCCTTTGCCAGGGCTTCTATTTCTTTCTTGTAATATGGAGACCAGGACTGTGCACAGACTACCTAAAAAGGGAGTGTTTTACCAACCCAAACTCATGTCGCCTACCACCTAGAAGGACAAGGGCAGCAACTCCAACTCACACCCTACATCCTGACTTGAACATATATCGCCATTCCTTCATCGTCGCTGGGTCAAAATCCTGGAACTCCCTACCTAACAACACTATGGGAGTACCTTCACCACACGGACTGCAGTGGTTCAAGAAGGTGGTGGTGAGCAATTAGGGATGGGCAATAAATGCTGGCCTTGCCAGCGATGCCCACATCCCATGAATGAATAAATTAAAAATAAACAGGAACTCAAAAGGACCATCCCTGTCTTTCCTAAACTACGTCATGTTCATTCTAAACATTCAAGCCCCCAAACCCTTAAAGAGCTCATCCAAAACTCAGCTGCCTGTGTCCGATCTTGCACCAAGTTCCATTCACCCATCACCCCCTGTGCTTGCTGACCTACATTGGCTACCAGTCCAGCAACGCCTCAATTTTAAAATTCTCATTCTTGTTTTCAAATCCCTCCTGGCCTTATGCCTTCCTTTTACTGTAACCTCCTCCAGCCCTAAAACCCTCCGAGATCGCTGCGCTCCTCCAATTCTGACCTCTTGCACATCCCCAATTTTCTTTGCTTCACCATTGGTGGCTGTGCCTTCAGCTGTCTAAGCCCTAAGTGCTGGAATTCCCTCCCTAAACCTCTCTGCCTCACTACCTATCTCTCCACCTTTAAAGATGCTCCTTAAAACCTACCTCTCACCTGTCCTAATTTCTCATTATGAGGCTTGGTGTCAAATTATGTCTGATAACGCTCCTGTGAAGTGCCTTGGGACATTTTACTATGTTAAAGGCACTATATAAATGCAAGCTGTTGTTGTTAAGAGTAGATTTGCCAACCCTCCCCGGGATCGTCCGGGAGTCTCTCGCAATTGAGGGATGCTCTCCCAGGAGAAAAGCAGGACATTGCGCCCCACTGTGCCTTAGACAAACTCGAGATGGGAGAAAACCCAGGAAATATTGTCAGAAAGATGGTAAAATGCCGTCAAAAACCAAGAGGGCAGGAAAGACCCTTTACAGGGGAGTGGGGATTTGAATTTAAAGGTGAAAATGTAACCTCTGGCCCTACAGCATTCCAATTCTCCCCACAAGTTAAATTACCCACGCGGAGTCCTGAAAAGAGGATTGGGTCAGATCGGTCACATAGGAACAGGAGTAGGCCATTTAGCCCCTCGAGCCTTCTCCGCCATTCAATGAGATTCAATGGCTGATCCACGGCCTAAACCAATGTACCCACTGATGGGCCTTCAATAACCACAAAACTAGAAGTTATAGGCCTAGAAATTCAGTTGGCGCCGCGCCAGGGCTTTAGCGCCGGAAATTTAGCGCCGGCGCTAAGTCCCCCTGCGCGCGCCAGGCTGGGGAAGTGCAGGCCTCCTCCTTCAGTTAAGGAGGAGCTGCCTGCACCCGCCCGCTGGCCGTTGAAATCTTGAAAAAAATGAGCCCGGCACCTCGGAGAAGTGCCGGGCTCGCAGGCCAGACGCATCTGTTCCGCGGGGGGGGGTGGAGGAGTCCGGGGAGGGAGGTGCGGGCAGGCAGCCGGCGGGACCTTAATGCGCCGGCGCTAACTCGCGTAGGACTCTGCTGAAACATCGTTAGTTGCGGCTGCCACGGGCGAGGCGGCCGCAACTCAATTTCGGCGTTGGGGCCCGTCACCACGGCAACCGGGACGCTGCGCACACCGATGACGTCATCGGTGCCGGCGCAGCGCAACCGGTCTAACGCCGCTGGCAGGGCCCCACTGAATTTACAAACCGGCCATAACTCCGGCGCTAGGCCCTCTAGCGCCTCAAATGGGGTGCTAACCCTACTGAATTTTCAGCCCATAGACTTAAACAAGTTGGCTTTTAATCACTAAGATCAGAGCTAACGTCTCAACATGCCGACTGGTTCACAGGAATGAGTCATACAGATCCTGGGATCTTTATGTAAGAGAAGTCAGGGGCGGAGCCAAGAGCCAAGACCTGGAACCTCCCAGGTTAGTCGGGAAAGAGGAAGTGAAACTATACACAGTCGGGGAGAGTAATATACATGAGTGCAAAACGAATACAGGATCAAGACAAACAGATTTCATTACACCCGCTGACGTAATAAAACTCACTACGCACTTGGTTTGAGCATAAAGCAAGGCTTTAATCAAATTGTTTCAGAACATGGAAGTCTAGTTGTATTTCACTAGCTCCGTGTCTTACAAAATGTCCCTGGCAAGCTGGGGCCCACGCCCGAGTATTTATACTCCTTGGACGATGCCACCAGCTGGCCGTCCAGCGTTATTTCATAAGTAGTTTCTTGATGATGAGATTTATAACACCCGCCTTTGCCGCGAATCTCTTAATAACTTTGGTTAACAAAAATCTATCAATCTCAGATTTAAAATGAACAAGTAACCTAGCACCAACTGTCATTTGCGGAAGAGAGTTCCACACTTCTACCACCCTTTGCGTGTAGAAGAGTTTCCAAACTTAACGCCTGAATGGCCTGGCTCTAATTTTTAGGCTATGTCCCCTGGTCCTAGACTCCCCTACGATGCTGGCAATTGATTGACAGGAAGGGAGCTGGGCCAGGGTAACAGGCAAAGGCCAAGGGCGCCTGCAGTAGGAAGTGATGGGAAATACAGGTAAGGTGAAGGGAAAAAATTAGGGAATGTGAGGGGAAAAACAGGGACTACAAGAGAAACATGGGGAATCCAAGGGTAAAAGGATTTGAAATGTAAAATTACACAGAATTTACAGCACGGAAACAGGCCATTCGGCCCAACTGATCTATGTCGGTGTTTATGCTCCACACGAGCCTCCTCCCACCCCTACTTCATCTCAACCCAATCAGCATATCCTTCTATTCCTTTCTCCCTCATGTACTTACTGTATATAGCTTCTCCTTAAATGCATCTATGCTATTCTAAGTGTGGTCTGTAGAAATTTAACATAACCTCTCTGCTTTTCAATTATATTCCTCTAGAAATTAACCCCAGTGCTTCGTTTGCATTTTTCTATGGCTTTCTTAACCTGCATTGCTACTTTTAATTATTTGTAAAAGAATCTGTTAAAGAAGCTACCCAGACCTGCTTTGATTTATAAATTACTTTTGCAATTCATCTCACTGAAATCCTTGTATTCTACAAAACAAATAGGTTGAAAAATGTTCTTCAGCCCTTGTTGATGCTAAGACACTCAACCATGGTAAATGCAGTAACATTTGCAAACAGCAGGCAAATGGCACGTGACCAAACGTCACGTGATCGAATTCCCGTGATCAAATACCACCGGATCAAAAATCACATGATCAAACCTCCAGGAATACATCCAACCAGAGTTGGCAACCCTACTTAAGAGCCAGCCATAATTGAAGCTCTTTCTTCAGGCCCACGGCAATCTGTGTTCTTTACATTCCATTCAAATCCCTTTTCCCCCAGAATATAGTTCAGGTCCGTACACTTGTAGCCCCTCCTCTAACCAAAGAAACATAGGAGTGGGTGGCGAGTGGGGAACTGGAACACTGTTGTCATGGTAACCCAACCATAAAACATAAAGCCACTACCAATTACTTATTAAGTCCAAAGATTTGCTTGTTGATTTCTACATTGCAACCGTGACTACACTTCAAAAGCACTGCATTGGCTGTAAAGCGCTTTGGGACATCATGAGGCCATGAAAGGCGCTGTAGAAATGTAAGGGGGGAAAAATTCAGTTGTTTGCGCCTCCCGTTAGCGCCTTAAGAGGGCGCTAAGTGGGGCGCAAAGCAATGAGCGCCCGGGCACGGCGATGTTTGCGCCGCTCGCAAAATTAACTAAACATTTTGTGGCGGCGCTAAACACTACCGCCACGATCTCCTGCTCCGGCAGAGCGTGACATCAGTCGTGTGCGCAACGCCCCAGTAGCGCCCCGGACTGGATATTGAGTGGCGTCCCCTGCCTTACCGCCTGCCGCTAGCAATGACAGGTTGAGGGGAGCGTTTTGCAGTCAGAAAGGGACTGGGGGAGTGCTATTTAAAGGCGACCACTTCCTGCCTTTTATTGTCGGTGACATTTTTGCACCATGCATTCTGAGAGAGAGAGAGAGACTTCTGGAGAGATTCAACGCTGTGTGAAGGAGTTTTGGGTACTGAGCAGCACTTTGCAGGTTCATTTTGATTTGCCCTTCCTTGCTTCACCAGCGCTCTGAGGTAGCGCCTCGCTCCTCGGCCTTTGCGCCTTAAGACAGGTGTGAAGCGCCTGATTTGGCGCTCCAATCACCTCCAGGGACGATAAAAGCCAAGTTTGCCGTCGGAGGCGATAATTAGCGTCAGGCGCTAAACTTTGCGCACGGCCGATAATGGCTCCCCAAACGGGGCGATACTGAATTTTCCCCCCAAGGTCTTTCTTTCTAGATTGACCCTTCCTATTTAGACAAACAAAGTTCAACTGACAAGAGTAAATCAAGGTAAAGACCAGGCGGGGGGGAGAAATTCATTAAAGCCCCGTTTGGGGCGCTAACTTTTAAAAGTTGAAAAATTAGCGGCAGGCGCTAATGTCTTTCAACTTTAAAAAAATTCGGTTTTGTGCTCCAGGAAGGAAGTGGAGCGCTAAATCAAGCTCTCTACTTCATTCCTGGAGCACAACAGGCAGCAGGCGGGTTGGTAGGTGAGCAGCGCTGCATACTGGGACGTGCAGCGCTACCGCGTTGGAAGGCTCCTTCCCTCTCTTAAAGGGAAGGGCCATCGCTGCAGGCTCTGCAAGAGGAAAACTTACCTGGTCCCCGACGGCAGCCGCGATCTGGCCCGATCAGCCTGATGCACTGCAGCAGAGTGCCGGTCTGATTGAGCGCTGGGGGGAAAAAAAAAGCAAAAAAAAAACAGAGACGGAGCATTTCAGTATTTTTTTTTCCTACCTTGGCCACCTCGCCTTTAAGCATCGCTCCCCGAAGCGCCCGGCCTCCCGATCAACGCCTCCTGCCACTGCCGGTGTTTTCGCCCGGCGATGTTGCAGGGGGCGGAACCGAAGTTCGGGTCCGGGGCGCTACCGGGGCGATGCGCACGGCGGTGACGTCATGAACTCTGAGCGAAGGAGATCGGGGCGCAGCGCCGTACCGCCACCGCAAACCTCCCGCCAAATTTAGCGGGAGGCGATATTCTTGCCGCGTCTGGGCGGTAAGCAGTTAGCGCCTCGTTATCACCCCCTGGAGGCCCTAACGGGAGGTGCTAACCAGCTGAATTACTAATCCTTTAAAACTTCTCTTCACAGCAAAATTATTTTTGATGGGAGAAATCCCATTTGATCTCATCGACTGTATTTCAATACTGAAAAATAACTTCAAAATGATGAATGGGGAGTGTTTCATTTCAAATGTTTAGGAGCATTGGAATGTACAGGACTGGCAGAGTCTGCAGTCCTCCCGGCTGGTCTCAAAAAACAATCCATTCCGACTGGCCACACTCACAATTACCTACTCAATTCTTCCTTGGATCTTCCCACAGCCGGTGCCTCCACTTGCACCCTGAACAGCCCATTCCAGGAGTTCACCCACCTCTGTGTCAAGCAGTTCAATCTAAGCTGTGTGCACTCTTTCCCTCTTACTACCATGAGCCCATGTCTGTTGGTTCTGCAGTTTGTGGCAATCTTGATCATATTTCCAGGGTTCAGTTTATCCATTCCCTTTAAGGAGCTTGAATAATTGAATTATATCTTCCTTGAATCTTCTCTTCTTCAGGGTAAATAATCCCAGTCTTTTCTCAAAACTCAGACATCTTAAGTGAGGTATGTTTTTTTCAAAATAGGTTGACGCTCTTTCTCCTCACGTTGGTTATTTGGGTTCGTTTTATGATTAATTAGGAAATACAAACAAGATGCTAACATAAACCTCTGATATCCTATTATAGTGACTGGGTAAGAAACTCACGGAGCTTGAACAGCGCAAAACGTCTTGGCTCATGCCAAGGATAAGTTTAGGGCAAACACCATAGAATCATAGAAAGTTACAGCACGGAAGGAGGCCATTTCGGCCCATCATGTCCGTGCCGGCCAACAAAGAGCCATCCACCCTAATCTCACTTCCCAGCTCTTGGTCCGTAGCCCTGCAGGTTAGAGCATCCCAAGTGCAGATCCAAGTACTTTTTTAAATGTGGTGAGGGTTCCTGCCTCTACCAGCCTTTCGGGCAGTGAGTTCCAGACCCCCACAACCAGAAGTATCTCGTTACTGATCAACAGCTGGAAACGGTTGCCAGGAACATCATTCTAAATTGGGGGAAGGCTGATTTTAATAGGATAAGGCAGGTTCTGGCCAAAGTGGACTGGGATCAGCTACTTGTAGGAAAATCCACATCAGAGCAGTGGGAGTCATTCAGAAAGGAAATATTGAGGGTACAGCGCCAACATGTTCCCGTAAACGTCAAGGGTGGGACCAACAAGTCCAGGGAACCCTGGATGTCAAGGGATATACAAGAATGAATTAGAAAAAAAAGGGAGGCTTTTGGCAGATACAAAGGACTAAAAACAGTGGAAGCCCTGGAGGAGTATAGTAAGTGCAGGGGGGTACTTAAAAAATAAATTAGGAGAGCGAAGAGGGGGCATGAAAAAACACTGGCAGGCAAAATAAAGGAAAATCCGAAGGTGTTTTATAAATATATTAAGGGCAAAAGGATAACCAGGGAAAGAGTAGGGCCCGTTAGGGACCAAAGTGGCAATCTGTGTGTAGACCCGGAAAATGTAGGTGAGGTTTTAAATGAATATTTTGCATCTGTGTTCACTATGAAGAAGGACAATGTAGGCATAGAAATCAGGCAGGGGGATTGTGATATTCTTGAACAAATTAGCATTGAGAGGGAGGAGGTACTAGTGGTTTTAGCGGGCTTAAAAGTGCATAAATCCCCCGGTCCCAGACGAGATGTATTCCAGGCTGCTGTGTGAAGCAAGGGAGGAGGTTGCAGGGGCTCTGACACAAATTTTCAGAACCTCTCTGTCCACAGGGGAGGTGCCAGAGGACTGGAGGATAGCTAACATAGTACCATTATTCAAGAAGGGTAGTAGGGATAAACCAGGGAATTACAGGCCAGTGAGCCTAACATTAGCGGTAGGGAAATTATTGGAAAAAATTCTGAGGGACAGAATTAGTCTCCACTTAGAGAGGCAAGGATTAATCAAGGATAGTCAGCATGGCTTTGTCAGGGGGAGATCATGTCTAACCAATTTGATTGAATTTTTTGAGGAGGTGACTAGGTGTGTGGATGAGGGTAGTGCAGTTGATGTAGTCTACATGGACTTCAGTAAGGTTTTTGACAAAGTCCTGCATGGGAAACTGGTCAAGAAGGTAAGAGCCCATGGGATCCAGGGCAATTTGGCACATTGGATCCAAAATTGGCTTAGTGGCAGGAGGCAGAGGGTGATGGTTGAAGGTTGTTTTTGTGACTGGAAGCCTGTGTCCAGTGGGGTACCGCAGGGATCGGTGCTGGGTCCCTTGCTGTTTGTAGTGTACATTAATGATTTAGATATGAATTTTGAAGGTATGATCAGTAAATTCGCAGATGACGCGAAAATTGGTGGAGTGGTAAATAGTGAGGAGGAAAGACTCAGGCTACAGGACGATATAGACGGGTTGGTCAGATGGGCAGAACAGTGGCAAATGGAATTTAACCCTGAAAAGTGTGAGGTGATGCATTTCAGGAGGACTAACAAGGCAAGGGAATACACAATGAATGGTAGGACCCTAGGAAGGACAGAGGATCAGAGGGACCTTGGTGTGCATGTACATAGATCCCTGAAGGCAGCAGGACAGGTAGATAAGGTGGTTAAAAAGGCATATGGGATACTTGTTTTCATTAGCCGAGGCATAGAATATAAGAGCAGGGAGGTTATGATGGAGCTGTACAAAACGCTAGTTAGGCCACAGCTGGAATACTGTGTGCAGTTCTGGTCGCCACACTATAGGAAGGATGTGATTGCATTGGAGAGGGTGCAGAGGAGATTCACCAGGATGTTATCTGGGCTGGAGCGCTTCAACTATGAAGAGAAACTGGACAGGCTGGGGTTGTTTTCCTTGGAGCAGAGAAGGCTGAGGGGGGACCTGATTGAGGTGTACAAAATTATGAGGGGCATAGATAGGGTAGATAGAAAGGAACTTTTCCCCTTAGTAGAGGGGTCAATAACCAGGGGGCATAGATTCAAGGTAAGGGGCAGGAGGTTTAGAGGGGATTTGAGGAAAAACTTTTTCACCCAGAGGGTGGTTGGAATCTGGAACTCACTGCCTCAAAGGGTGGTAGAGGCAGGAACCCTCACAACATTCAAGAAGCATTTAGATGAGCACTTGAAACGCCATAGCATACAAGGCAACGGACCAAGTGCTGGAAAATGGGATTAGAATAGATAGGGCTTGATGGCCGGTGTGGTCACGATGGGCCGAAGGGCCTCTTTCTGTGCTGTATAACTCTCTATGACTCTATGACACTGGACCATTTAAGAAACAGCTGAACATTGTAATGGGAAGAGGGTTGATATTCTAGAAGGATGAGCTCAATGTGAGCTTGTGAGGTGAAAGTGTGGCTCCTTTAGAAGTTGTAGCAGGTTTCCAAGAATAGTTGACATTACAAAGGTTTATTTTAAATCGAATCACAGATACTCATAGAGTTAATTCACTTTGCCAAACAAAAAGCCAGGAAGCATATTCGTCTGATTTTAGTTCACAAATTTATACTCCCACCCTTGCTATAACAAATAATTTTTGTGCATTTGATTCTTCTTCATTTCTCTGTCTCCATACTCTCCTCATACAACCAGGACAACATGGGTTACGTACAATATAACTCATATTACGATAAACTGTATCATTTAAAATAATGAAGAAAATTATGGTGAACCTATAAGGTTAGTCAGAAAGATGATAACAGCAACTTTATAGACTTCAGTTAACAAAATGCCTTTGTGGCAAAAATTCATGAACTATTCTTATCAGGTAACAGATAGTCAGCATTTATTAATGACCTTTAGAACAGTGTCACAATCTACGCTGTTGAAGCACAGTTCACAGAGTCCACTACGTGCTGAGGTGTGCCTCGATTCCAAGGGCACACTAACCACACCGTTTGTGATTAAAAAGATGTATCTGTGTCACACAACAAGGAGCTCCTAGTGAAAAAACTAACACCGCACAATCTTCAGGAACGGCAGGGCTCATTCCCTGATTGGGCACTCTCGACAAGGAGCAAAACCCACAGGGAGCGCTGGTCAGGAGGTCACTGGCCCATAGCCCCCTAGATATTCCATCCGTTCAAACTGACATTCAGGGGCGGTCGTCCCACAGTGCTACCTCATGCCGTTTGGTCATGGTGGATGAGCAGCCAGCTAAGACACCTGGATCTCCTTCAACTTCCTTCTCGGAATGTTCCACCTGACCACATGCACCTCCTATATTTACTTCCAATATGCAGCATCTTGCATTTTTCCACATTGAACTTCATTTGCCACTGATCGGCCCAGGTACAAATCCTGTCATAATCTCTTCGTAAGATCTCGGCTGCCTCCACTGATTAGAAGAAATGACTTTTGCACAGAACATAACACTTTACAACTGTTTACAGCATTTTAAAATCTACTTAAAGGCCATTAAACCCATCTGTTACCTCTTTGTGAAAGTAATTGGCGCATTTTCAACTCAAACTCTACCAGTTGTTGTTCAGTCCTGCAAGGAGCTTCTCCAGCCCGACTATACCAGTTGTGATTGCAGGGTGACCTGATCGAGGTGTTTAAAATTTTAAGACCATTTGATAGGATAGATAGGGAGAAATCATTTCCTCTGTTGGGGTAATCAAGAACAAGGGGACGTAATCTTAAAATTAGAGCTAGGCTATTCAGGAGCAAGATCAGGAAACACTTTCTCACACAGAGGGTAGTAACAGTCTGGAACTCTCTCCCCCAAAAGGCTGTGGATGCTGGGGCAATTGGAGCTTTCAGGACTGAGATGGATGAACTTTTGTTTGGTTGCTATCAAGGGATGTGGAACAAAGGTGGGTGAATGGTGCTGAGGTATAGATGAGCCATGATCTAACTGAATGGCGGAGCAGGCTCGAGGGACTGAATGGCCTGCTCCTGTTCTTCATGATCCTATGTTGCTAAATGACGAAGGGCTCCACCTGAAATGGTAACATATCATTTTGAGTTCGGTTCGAGAATTTTCTCTTACTATTTATGAAAAAACTAATTGCGACTTGTGACCAGGGTGATGAATGAGCGTTCATTCAAAGAGTAGGTTTCAAGGGTCCAAAATTTGGATTTTGCACAAAGTCAAAAATCACAAGGCCTATAAATAGGCGGCAAAATGACAAACTCCTTTAAGCATAATCTTACTGACCATATTTTTCTTGCAAGTGTTTGAATCTTCAGGGTCCAAACTGCGGGGGGCGGTGGGGGGGGCGAATTTCCTCCGAGCTCGTCCTAGTTCTGACACATTAAATTTGTCTGAAGTTCAGTGGAAACTCTGCTTGCGCGCGGGAATTTCAGGGTTTGCCCTGAAGTAACAACACTGGAGTGGGAGAAGGGCCAAGGAAATATACCCCCTAGATGTTTGCACTCAGACGTTCCACATGAGGATAGAAACTAAGGGCAGGATTTTCATTGGGCCGCAGAGGTGGGATTGGAGGCATTTGGGTGGTTAAAATCCTGAAGTCAGGGGTCCCAACCCCATCCCACACCCAATCCGCCTCCATGCCAGTTTCAAAGGAGGCGGGTACACGCCCCGCACTGGGACCCGCCTCCCCGAGGCGGGAAGGGGATTAGTGCCAACTAACTGCCTGTTAACAGGTAGTTAACAGGCAGTTTTTAGCCTAATCCCTATTGTTAATGTTGAAGTGTGGGATTCCCGATGGCTCCAAACCACGCCAAGTTAGAGGAGGCGGGCCGTCGGGATGAAGGGCTTGGAGGGGTTGAGATGTCTGGTGTTCAGGTGAGTGATGGGTGCATGAGTGCAGAGGTAAGTGTGTTTGGTGTGTGTAAAGTGTTTAAAGAAGTTTTACTAACCTTTACTTACCTTTACAGCCTTCCTTCCTTCAGGTCTTGGGAGTCCCTCCTCTCACCGGCACAGAAAGCAGAATGGCCGCCAGCTGTCAAAAATTGCAGCATTCAGCTATCTGTTCTGGGGAGATCTCTAAATCATCCTGAAAGGAAGGAATTAACTTAGAATACAGATTTTCAGTGTTTGACAGCTTCAAACAGCTGTGAAACGCTGATATTTCATCTGTCAAAAGGTCTTGACAGATGAAATATCAATCTGTGATGTCACCTGTTGTCGGGTGGCCCTTAATTGGCCTGCTGAGCCCACTGGGCGGGCTCAACAAGGTCAATCAAGTCAAAATCGCGTGGGTTGGCTAGAACCTGCTAACTGACGCCCAGTTTGGGTTCCGCCAGGGCCACTCAGCTCCTGACCTCATTACAGCCTTGGTCCAAACATGGACAAAAGAGCTGAACTCAAGAGGTGAGGTGAGAGTGACTGCCCTTGACATCAAGGCAGCATTTGATCGAGTGTGGCATCAAGGAGCCCTAGCAAAATTGAAGTCAATTGGAATCAAGGGGAAAACTCTCCATTGGTTGGAATCATACCTAGCACAAAGGAAGTTGGCTGTGGTTGTTGGAGGTCATTCATCTCAATCACATGACATCACTGCAGGAGTTCCTCAGGGCAGTGTCCTAGGCCCAACCATCTTCAGCTGTTTCATCAATGACCTTCCCTCCATCATAAGGTCAGAAGTGGGGATGTTCGCTGATGATTGCACACTGTTCAGCACCATTCGAGACTCGTCAGATACTGACGCAGTCCGTGTCCATATGCAGCAAGACCTGGACAACATTCAGACTTGGGCTGACAAGTGGCAAGTAACATTCGCACCACACAAGTGCCAGGCAATGACCATCTCCAACAAACGAGACTCTAACCATCTCCCCTTGACATTCAATGGCATTACCATCGCTGAATCCCCCACTATCAACATCCTGGGGGTTACCATTGATCAGAAACTGAACTGGACCAGCCATATAAATACTGTGGCTACAAGAGCAGGCCAGAGGCTGGGAATTCTGCGGCGAGTGTCTCACCTCCTGACTCCCCAAAGCCTTTCCACCATCTACAAGGCACAAGTCAGGAGTGTGATGGAATACTCTCCACTTGCCTGGATGAGTGCAGCTCCAACAACACTCAAGAAGCTCGACACCATTCAGGATAAAGCAGCCCGCTTGATTGGCACTCCATCCACCACCTTCAACATTCACTCCCTCCACCACCGGCGCACTGTGGCTGCAGTGTGTACCATCTACAAGATGCACTGCAGCAACTCGCCAAAGCTCCTTCAACAGCACCTTCCAAACCCGCGACCTCTACCACTTAGAAGGACAAGGGCAGCAGACGCATGGGAACATCACCACCTACAAGTTCCCCTCCAAGCCACACACCATCCTGACTTGGACCTGTATCGCCGTTCCTTCACTGTCGCTGGGCCAAAATCCTGGAACTCCCTTCCTAACAGCATTGTGGGTGTACCTACACCATATGGACTGCAGCGGTTCAAGAAGGTGGCTCACCACCATCTTCTCAAGGGCAATTAGGGATGGGCACTAAATGCAGGCCTAGCCAGCGACGCCCACATCCCATCAATGAATTAAAAAAAACTCGATGGAGGCGGGACTGCAACCCCAAAAGTTAAGTCCCACCTCCAACCCGACTCCTCAAGGGAAATTAGGGATAGCATAAGATCCAAGGAGAGGACATATAAATTGGCCAGAAAAAGCAATAATCCTGAGGATTGGGAGCAGTTTAGGATTCAACAAAGGAGAATAAAGGGATTAATTAAGAAGGGGAAAATAGAATATGAGAGTAAGCTTGCACGGAACATAAAAACTGACTGTAAAAGCTTTTATAGATATGTGAAGAGAAAAAGATTGGTGAAGTCAAGCGTAGGTCCCTTGCAGTCAGAATCAGGAGAATTTATAATGGGGAACAAAGAAATGGCAGACCAACTAAATACATATTTTGGTTCTGTCTTCACAAAGGAGGACACAAATAACCTCCCAGAGATGCCGGGGAACATAGGGTCTGATGAAAGGGTGGAACTGAAAGAAATCAGTATTTGTAGGGAAATGGTGTTAGGAAAATTGATGGGACTGAAGGCCGATAAATCCCCAGGGCCTGATAATCTACATCCTAGGGTACTTAAGGAAGTGGCCCTAGAAATAGTAGATGCATTGCTGTTCATCTTCCAGAACTCGATAGATTCTGGAACAGTACCC
The DNA here is from genome assembly GCF_052327205.1 of Somniosus microcephalus. Lineage (NCBI taxonomy): Eukaryota > Metazoa > Chordata > Chondrichthyes > Squaliformes > Somniosidae > Somniosus > Somniosus microcephalus. The sequence goes on from NC_140992.1 coordinate 14,007,071, forward strand.
ATGGATTGGAGGGTAGCTAATGTTACCCCACTATTCAAAAAAGGTGGTAGAGAAAAAGCGGGGATTATAGACCAGTAAGACTGACATCGGTAGTGGGGAAAATGCTAGAGTCCATTATAAAAGATGTAATAGCAGAGCACTTGGAAAGCAGTGACAGGATTGGACAAAGTCAACATGGATTTGCAAAAGGTAAATCGTTCTTGACTAATCTACTGGAATTTTTTGAGGATGTAACTGGTAAAATAGATAAGGGAGAACCAGTGGATGTGCTGCATTTGGGCTTTCAGAAGGCTTTCGATAAGGTGCCGCATAAGAGATTAGCGTGCAAAATTAAGGCACATGGGATTGGGGGCAAGGTATTGACTTGGATAGAGAACTGGTTGGTGGATAGAAAGCAAAGAGTTGGAATAAACGGGTCAATTTCCGAGTGGCAGGCAGTGACTAGTGGGGTACCGCAAGGATCAGTCCTAGGACCCCAGCTGTTCACAATATATATTAATGATGATCTGGATGAGGGAATTGGATGTAATATCTCCAAATTTGCAGACGACACAAAGCTGGGTGGGAGGGTATGCTGTGAGGAGGATGTCGTGAAACTCCAGTACGATTTGGACAGATTGGGTGCTTGGGCAGAAACATGGCAAATGCACTATAATGTGGATAAATGTGAGGTTATCCACTTTGGTGGCAAAAACAGGAAGGCAGATTATTATTTGAATGGCAATAGATTAGGAGAAGGGGAAGTGTAAAGAGACCTGGGTGTTCTTGTGCACCAGTCGCTGAAGGTAAGCATGCAGGTGCAGCAGGTGGTTAAGAAGGCAAATGGTATGTTGGCCTTCGTAGCAAGAGGGTTCGAGTACAAGAACAAGGATGTCTTGCTGCAGTTGTACAGGGCCTTGGTGAGACCGCACCTTGAGTATTGTGTGCAGTTTTGGTCGCCTTATCTGAGGAAGGACGTTCTTGCCATGGAAGGAGTGCAGCGAAGATTCACCAGGCTGATACCTGGGATGGCAGGAATGACGTATGAGGAGAGATTGTGTCGATTGGGCTTATACTCACTGGAGTTTAGAAGATTGAGAGGGGATCGCATCGAAACCTATAAAATTCTGTCAGGCCTGGACAGACTAGATGTAGGAAGGATGTTTCCGATGGCCGGGGGGTCCAGAACCAGGGGTCATAATCTAAGGATAAGAGGTAAGCCATTTAGGACTGAGATGAGGAGGAATTTCTTCACCCAGAGAGTGGTGAACCTGTGGAATTCTCTGCCACAGAGGGCGGTGGAGGCTAGTTCATTAAATATATTCAAGAAGGAGTTGGATATATTTCTTAAGGCTAAAGGGATCAAGGGATATGGGGAGAAGGCAGGGACAGGGTACTGAATTTGGATGATCAGCCATGATCTCATTGAATGGCGGAGCAGGCTGGATGGGCCGAATGGCCTACTCCTGCTCCTATCTTCTATGTTTCTATGTAATGAAAATCCAGCCCTATGCTTTTGGAGAAGTTTGTAGTCAGCAAGATGATGAACCTTGGGGTGGGGGAGGGGGGATGGGGGGTTGCGAAATTGGTGTTGGGCGTTAGCACAAAACAGGTGATAGTGAATCGGCGGCCTGCTTTATAATCCCACTGTTTTCCATTGTGGAAAAGAAAATCAGGCGGGGTGTAAATGGGCTAGCGACTCGCTGTCGCCCGTTTTAAGCTAACGCCCATACGACCACCTCTTAGGTCTGGCAATTTGAACAATTTTCCCATTTCAGGCACTCGGGCAACAAGCACGCCCCAGTCAAGTATAGCATAGTTACAAATAAAATAAAACTCCCTCTACTTTACTCCAACAACATGCCTCAACTTTAACCTCAGAAAAACTGCTGTGGTCGTGTGACGTGTATCCACTTCCCACACCAGCCATCCTCTAGGACAGAGATTACAAAGATAGAGCCAGCTCATGAATGGTTTGGTTCTGTGAGCCCATTGCCATAGGAGCTGGATTGAGTCTGGTCAACCTCATTTCACATTGGACCCTCACACTTTACCAACAGACTAAGGAGATTTTAATCCCATCGGCCTGACCTGGAGTTTAGCTGGAAAAGACACTGTCTTATCCACAATCACTTTTCCCCGCCTTCCCCCACACAAATTTGTCATTTGTTAATGGGACTAAAAATGTCTTTCATTATTTTTCTTAAAAGATGAAATCATTCAATGCATTAACTACGGCAATATCACATAGTCATAGGGGGGAAAATTCAGTTGTTTTGCACCTCCTGTTAGCGCTTTAAGAGGGCGCTAATGGGGCGCAAAGCAACTGGCGCGCAAGTGCGGCGATGTTTGCGCCGCTCACGAAATTCACTAGACATTTTGCAGTGGCGCTAAACACTACCGCCACAATCTCCTGTGCCGGCAGATCGTGATGTCAGTCGAGCGTGCAACGCCCCAGTAGCGCCCCAGACTGGATGTTGAATGGCGCCCCCTGCCTTACCACCTGCCACTAGCAACGACAGGTTGAGGGGAGCGTTTTGCACTCAGGAAGGGACTGGGGGAGCACTATTTAAAGGCGACCGCTTCCTGCCTTTTTCTGTTTGTGACATTTTTGCACCACGCATTCTGAGAGAGAGCGAGAGACTTCTGGAGAGATTCAACACTGTGTGAAGGAGTTTTGGGTACTGAGCAGCACTTTGCAGGTTCATTTTGATTTGCCCTTCCTTGTAGCGATTTAGAAGAGACTGTGGGGGCTGCACTCTGAGCTCTTTCCCTGAGCCTCTCCATTGTTCTTTCCAGCAGATTTGATATACAGTTCTCTCCAGGTCGAGATTCAAGTCTGCAATGAGCAGGATGTGGATGGAGAGCAAGATCGACCCTCCCCTTTAAGAACTGGCCGGTGCCATTGTGTCTGTGTTCCATTGCTGACTGACATCACAAGAGCTTCGCTAGCGCTCTGAGGTAACGCCTCGCTCCTCGGCATTTGCGCCTTAAGACAGGTGTGTAGCGCCTGATTTAACGCTCCAATCACCTCCAGGGGCGATAAAAGCCAAGTTTGCAGTCGGAGGCGATAATTAGCGCCAGGGGCTAATCTTTGTGCCCATGCGATAATTACGCCCCAAATGGGGCGATACTGAATTTCTCCCCCATAGAGTCATAACGGCACAGAAGGAGGCCATTCAGCCCATCGAGTCCATGCCGGCTCTCTGTAGAGCAATCCAGTCAGTTCCATTCCCCCGCTCTATCCCCATAGCCCTGCAAGTTTATTTCCCTCAAGTGTCTATCCAGTCTCCCCTTGAAAACACTGAGTGTCTCCGCTTCCACCACTTCCATCGGCAGCGAGTTCCAGGTCCTCACCACTCGCTGCGTAAAAAAGTTTTCCCTCACATCCCCCTATATCTCTTGCTCAAAACCTTAAATCTGTGTCCCCAAGTCGTTGTACCATCAACTAGTGGGAGCAGCCTTTCCCCGTCTAGCCTATCCAAACTCGTCATAATCTTGTACACCTCTATCAAATCACCCCTCAACCTCCTTTGTTCTAATGAAAACAAATCCAGCTTCTCCAACCTGTCCTTGTAGCTAAGATCCCCCATCCCCGGAACCATTCTGGTAAATCTCCTCTGCACCCTCTCAAGGGCCTTCACCTCCTTCCTAAAGTGTGGTGACCAGAACTGGACGCAATACTCCAGTTGTGGCCTAACCAGTGCTTTATAAAGGTTCAGCATCACTTCTCTATTTATGAAGTCCAAGATCCCAAATGCTTTGCTAACCACTCTCTCAATATGTCCTGCCACCTTCAGGGACGTATGCACATTAACTCCCAGGTCCCTCTGTCTCTGCACACTCTTTAAAACTGTGCCATTATGTGTACATGTGAGGGCTCCAGGTGGCAGATGCATATTCCACAATATGGCCTGAGAAAATTGTTTAACACAGTTCAACACTTCCAATCTTATTCTTAGGTCTATAAGAACATGGACTGACCTTTCAAGATGACTTCCAATTCATCCCTGAGAATGTCAAAGGTACTGTATCGGGAGCTGGTCTCGGGGATGATGTGCTTCTTCAACCATCCTCCACAGGCATACTGGTAAAAATTCTTACAAGGGTCCGCAACTTGGTCCATATTCCCAATGATACGGGCGGCTGAGAGGGGAAGGGAAGAAAGGTTAAAATGAACGATCAATTTTCCGTGAAGACTGAACAGTGTATAAAGCACGTTAGGCTAAGGATTCCTTTAGACACAATGGGCTGGATTTTGTCAATGGGGACGTGATGGAGGCGGGACTCCCACTTTTTGGGTTGTAGTCCTGTCTCCATCGATTTGTGGCCAACCCACGCAATTTTCCCTTGATTGACCTTGTTGAGTCCGCCCAGCGGGCTCAGCAGGCCTATTAAGGGACACCCGGTTACAGGTGACGTCAGGGATTGACATTTCATTTGTCAAGAGCTTTTGACAGATGAAATATCAGCGTTTGACAGATCTGTGAAGCTGTCAAACACTGACAGTCTGACTTCTAACTTGAGTCCTTCTCCACAGACTCAGTTAGAGATCGCTCCAGACCAGAAAGCAGAATGCTGCAACTTTTGACAGCTCGCGGCCATTCTGCTTTCTGTGCCGGTGAGATGACGGACTCCGAAGACCTGAAGGAAGGAAGTAAGTAAAGGTAAGTAAAACTTATTTAAACACTTTACACACACCAAACACACTTACCTCTGCACTCATGCACTCACCTGAACATCTCGACCCCTCCAAGCACTTGAGCCCGACGGTTCACCTCGCTAACTTGGCGTGGTTTGGAGCCATCGGGCAGCCCACACTTCAGGGCTAAAAATAGGGATTAGGCCAAAAACTGCCTGTTAACTACCTGTTAACAGGCAGTTAATTGGCACTAATCTCCTTCCTGCCTTGGGGAGGCGGCTCCCAGCACAGGTCAGGTACCCGCCTCCTGGGAAACGGGAATGGTGGCGGGTTGGTGGCGGGACGGGTTCGTGCCCCCCGATTCTGCAATTTTCCTCCCACTCCCGCCTCCAAACCCGCCTCCACGGGGCTTGGAAATTCGAGCCCGATGTGTTGCAATGTCATTAATGATTTATTTTAGAACATATGCACGATATTGCTAGATGTACCAAATGCCTTTAGGAACTATGGAACAGGAGGAGGCCATTCAGCCCCTCGAGCCTGTTCTTCCATTGAATTAGATCATGGTAGATCTGTATCTGAACTCTATCTACCTGCCATGTTTCCATAACCCTGAAAAACCGTCTCTAACAAAATCTAATTTTTGAAATTTTCAATTGACCTAACCTCAACACCTTAATGTCACTACAAACAGAAGTCAGGGGAAAACATACCCCATGTGTTTAGCTAATTCTATCCAACCAATAACTGAACTCAATGGTACCCAGAGGAAGCAATGTGACTAATTTGAGCACAGGCTGAGACTCCAGTGCAGTACTGAGGGAGCGCTACACTGTTGGAGGTGCCGTCTTTAGGATGAGAGGATAAATCGCGGCCTTATCTGCCTTCTCAGGTGGACGTAAAAAATCCCATGCCACTATTTCAAAGAATAGCTGGGGAGTTCTCCCCGGTGTCCTGGCCAATATCTATCACTCAACCAACATCACTAAAACAGATTATGTGCACAAATTGGCTGCCGTATTTCCTACATTACAACAGTGACTAAACTTCAAAAAGTACTTCATTGGCTGTAAAGTATTTGGGGCGTCCTGACATCATGAAAGACGCTTGAATACAAGAGGTTAGAAGTCATGCTACAGCTATACAAAGCCCTGGTTAAATCACACCTGGAGTACTGTGTTCAGTTGTGGGCACCACACCTTAGGAAGGATATATTGACCTTGGAGGGAGTGCAGCGTCGATTTACGAGAGGAGGGATTACACAAACTAGAGTTGTATTTCCTGGAATTTAGAAGGTTATGGAGTGATTTGATCATAGTCTTCAAGATATTAAGGGAAACTGATAGGGTAGATAGAGAGAAACTATTTCCGCTGGTTAGGGAGTCTAGAACTAGGGGACATAGCATAAAAGTTAGAGCAGGGCCTTTCAGGAGTAAAGTTAGGAAACACTTCTACAAGTTAAGGGTGGTAGAAGTTTGGAACTCTCTTCCGCAAATGGCAATTGATGCTAGGTCAATTGTTAATTTTAAATCTGAGATTGATCGATTTCTGTTAACCAAAGGTATTAAGGGATATGGGACAAAGGTGGGTATATGGAGTTAGGTCACAGATCGGCCATGATCTCATTGAATGGCGGAACAGGCTCGAGGGGCTCAATGGCCTCCTCCTGTTCCTATGTTTCTTCCTACGTTCCTATAAATGTGAGTTCTTTCTGTTTGGGGATTACAGTGCCTTATTTCTCACACATGTGAAGCATAAACTCATTTTGTGTTCCAGTGTCAGCATAGGTCAACATCTGGCTTTGGTCAAACATAACCTAACCGGTTATATTTTCGTCCATTTGTTTCTCAGACCTAGGCCATTGCACATTCTTCAATCAGTAGGTATTATAGATACACATGAATAGGTTGAAATTGTGACATGGTTTTTAAGTGTCCCTACAAAATTCCTCTTCCTGCTATTTTAGCACAGGCGAGGCCCGACCACAGCGGCTGGACCTGGGGGAGAGCAGCGACCGGCGGCAGTTAAAAGCGGCGGCAGTGAGGCGAGGCCCGACCACAGCGGCTGGACCTGGTGGATAGCAGTGACCGGCGGCAGTTAAAAGCGGTGGCAGCGACGCGAGGCTTACCAATTCAGCAGTGGGGGAGAGAGGTAAAAAGTAATCAAAGTGTGATGTCACCAGGAAGCAGGTAAGTGATTGGTTGGTGAGTATTTCTCTCTCTTTTCTGGGGTCTCTGTGGTGTAGCGGGGACTTCTGCCATACAAGCACCCTAGAGTATATCTTTAATTGGTGGTATTGAATTAATTTAAATTAATTAAAGGGTAAGTCATGTCAGGACAGCCCAGCCCCGTGTTATGCTCCACCTGTGCTATGTGGGAATTCAGGGACACTGCCGGTGTCCCTGATGACCATATGTGCTGGAAATGTATCCAGTTGCAGCTTCTAGCAGACCGCATTGAGGCGCTGGAGCTGCGGATGGATGAGTTTTGGAGCATTCACGATGCTGAGAGGGTCGTGGATAACACGTTTAGTGAGTTGGTCACACCGCAGGTAAGGGCTGCACAGGCAGAAGGGAAATGGGTGACCATCAGGTGGAGCAGTAGAAGCAGGCAGGTAGTGCAGGGGACCCCTGTGGCCATCCCCCTCTCAAACAGGTATACCGATTTGGATACTATTGAGGGGGATGACTTACCAGGGGAAGGCAGCAGCAGCCAACTTCCTGGCACCGGGGGGTGCTTCTGCTGCTCAGGAAGGGAGGAAATAGAGTGGGAGAGCAATAGTGGTAGGGGATTCTATCGTAAGGGGAACAAATAGGCATTTCTGTGGCCGTAGACATGACTCCAGGATGGTTTGTTGCCTACCTGGTGCCAGGGTCAAGGATGTCACTGAACGGCTGCAGGGCATTCTGAAGGGGGAGGGTGAACAGTCAGAGGTCGTGGTTCACATTGGGACCAATGACATGGGTAGGAAGAGGGATGAATTTAGGGAGCTAGGTAGCAGATTAAAGAGCAGGACCTCAAAGGTTGTAATCTCTGGATTACTCCCATTGCCACGTGCTAGTGAGTATAGGAATAGGAGGATAGAGCAGATGAATGTGTGGCTAAAGAGTTGGTGCAGGAGGGAGGGCTTTAGTTTCCTGGATCACTGGGTCTGCTTCTGGGGAAGGTGGGACTTGTACAAGTCGGACGGGTTGCACCTGAACCAGAACGGGACAAATATCCTTGCGGGGAGGTTTGCTAGCACTGTTGGGGGGTGGTTTAAACTAACTTGGCAGGGGGATGGGATACAGAGTGGAGCTATAATAGGGGGTGATGTACAGCCAAATATAGAGGAAAAAACAAGTCAGCTTGGAAGGCAGAGCAAATATGTAACGGCACAAGGGAGTAGGGCAAGGCTGGATGGCATTTATTTTAATGCAAGGAGTCTTGCGAATAAGGTGGATGAACTGAAGGTGTTGATGACCACATGGGAGTATGATATTGTTGCTATCACGGAGACATGGTTGAGGGAGGGGCAAGACTGGCAGTTCAATATTCCGGGGTATAGAATCTTCAGACGAGACGGGGGGGGTGGTAAAAGAGGAGGGGGTGTCGCAATATTAATTAAGGAGTCAATTACTGCTGTAAGGAGGGATGACATATTAACAGGTTCCTCTAATGAGGCCATATGGGTAGAACTTAAAAACAAAAAGGGGGCAAGCACTTTGCTGGGAGTGTACTATAGGCCCCCAAACAGTCAGGGGGAGATAGAGGAACAAATATGTAGGCAAATCTCAGAGAAATGTGCAAATAATAGGGTAATAATAGTGGGGGATTTCAACTTCCCCAATATTAACTGGGATAGTCAGAGTGTGAAAGGCTTAGAGGGTGTAGAATTCTTAAAGTGCATCCAGGAGAGCTTTTTGAGCCAGCATGTAGAAAGTCTTACAAGAGAGGGGGCGGTACTGGACCTAATTCTAGGGAATGTGGCCGGGTAAGTGGTAGAAGTGTTAGTAGGTGAGCACTTTGCTGACAGTGACCATAATTCAGTGAGATTTAAGGTAGTCATGGAAAAGGACAGAGATGGACCGGAAATAAAGGTTCTAAATTGGGGGAAGGACGATTTTAATATGATAAGGCAGGATCTGGCCAAAGTGGACTGGGATCAGCTACTTGTAGGAAAATCCACATCGGAGCAATGGGAGTCTTTCAGAAAGGAAATTGAGAGAGTACAACGGCAACATGTTCCCGTAAAGGTCAAGGGTGGGACCAACAAGCCCAGGGAACCTTGGATGTCAAGGGATATACGAGAATGGATTAGGAAAAAAAGGGGGGCTTTTGGCAGATACAAAGGACTAAAGACAGAGGACGCCCTAGAGGAGTATAAAAAGTGCAGGGGGATACTTAAAAAAGAAATTAGGAGAGCGAGGAGGGGGCCACGAAATAACACTGGCGAGCAAAATAAAGGAAAATCCTAAGGTGTTTTATAAGTATATTACGGGTAAGAGGATAACAAGGAAAGAGTAGGGCCCATTAGGGACCAAAGTGGCAATCTGTGTGTGGAGCCAGAAGATGTAGGTGGGGTTTTAAATGAATTTTTTGCATCTGTGTTCACTATGGAGAAGGACGATGTAGACATAGAAATTGGGCAGGGGGACTGTGATATACTTGAACATATTAGCATCGAGAGAGAGGAGGTACTAGCGGTTTTAGCAGACTTAAATGTGGATAAATCCCCAGGCCCAGGCGAGATGTATCCCAGGCTGCTGTGTGAGGCAAAGGGGGAGATTGCAGGGACTCTGACACAAATTTTCAGAAACTCTCTGGCCACAGGGGATGTGCCAGAGGACTGGAGAACAGCTAATGTAGTACAATTATTCAAGAAGGGTAGTAGGGATAAACCAGGGAATTACAGGCCAGTGAGCCTAACATCAGTGGTAGGGAAATTATTGGAAAAAATTCTGAGGGACAGAATTAGTCTCCACTTGGAGAGGCAAGGATTAATCAGGGATAGTCAGCATGGCTTTGTCAAGGGAAGATCATGTCTGACCAATTTGATTGAATTTTTCGAGGCGGTGACTAGGTGTGTGGATGAGGGTCGTGCAGTGGATGTGGTATACATGGATTTCAGTAAGGTTTTCGATAAAGTCCTGCATAGGAGACTGGTCAAGAAGGTAAGAGCCCATGGGATCCAGGGTGCCTTGGCACATTGGATCCAAAACTGGCTTAGTGGCAGAAGGCAGAGGGTGATGGTTGAAGGTTGTTTTTGTGACTGGAAGCCTGTGTCCAGTGGGGTACCGCAGGGATCGGTGCTGGGTCCCTTGCTGTTTGTGGTCTACATTAATGATTTGGATGTGAATGTAAAACATATGATCAGTAAGTTCGCAGATGACACGAAAATTGGTGGGGTGGTAAATAGCGAGGAGGGTAGCCTCAGTCTGCAGGACGATATAGGTGGGTTGGTCAGATGGGCGGAACAGTGGCAAATGGAATTTAACCCTGAAAAGTGTGAGGTGATGCATTTTGGAGGGACTAACAAGGCAAGGGAATACACAATGAATGGTAAGACCCTAGGAAAGACAGAGGATCAGAGGGACCTTGGTGTGCATGTACATAGATCCCTGAAGGCAGCAGAACAGGTGGATAAGGTGGTTAAAAAGGCATATGGGATACTTGCCTTCATTAGCCGAGGCAAAGAATATAAGAGCAAGGAGGTTATGATGGAGCTGTACAAAACGCTGGAATATTGTGTGCAGTTCTGGTTGCCACACTATAGGAAGGATGTGATTGCTTTGGAGAGGGTGCAGAGGAGATTCACCAGGCTGGAGCGCTTCCGCTATGAAGAAAGACTGGACAGGCTGGGGTTGTTTTCCTTGGAGCAGAGAAGGCTGAGGGGGGTCCTGATTGAGGTGTACAAAATTATGAGGGGCATAGATAGGGTAGATAGAAAGGAACATTTTCCCTTAGTAGAGGGGTCAATAACAAGGGGGCATAGATTCAAGGTAAGGGGTAGGAGGTTTAGAGGGGATTTGAGGAAGAACTTTTTCACCCAGAGGGTGGTTGGAATCTGGAACTCACTGCCTGAAAGGGTGGTAGAGGCAGGAACCCTCACAACATTCAAGAAGCATTTGGATGAGCACTTGAAATGCCATAGCATACAACGCTGTGGACCAAATGCTGGAAAATGGGATTAGATTAGACAGGGCTTGATGGCCGGCGCGGACGCGATGGGCCGAAGAGCCTCTTTCTGTGCTGTATAACTCTATGACTCTATGGCCTAGAAATTCAGTTCGGCCCCGCCAGCTCGCTTGCGCCCAGAAGTTACCGCTGGGCGCGGAGCCACTCGCGCCCGTCGGATATTCAGTTTCAGCGCCCCAATTCGAAGACGGCCGCTGTTCAAGGGTGTGGCCGGCCCCGCTTGGGCCGCTGAAACTGAATTTCGGCGCGCTAGTTGCCGCAGCGCCACCCGCTGCGGAGCGGCAGGCTGCGGTACTGCAGGCCTTCCTCCCTCTCTTAAGGGGGAGGTGCCTGCAACAGCGAGATCGACGCTCGCTAGTGCCGGCAAATTAGCCCGGCACCACGGAGAAGTGCCGGGCTCCCGGAAAACAGCCGGCAATGCAGCAGGGGGGGGGGGTTGGTGGAGGAGGTCGGGGAAGGAGGTGCGGGCAGGCGGCCGCCGAAAAAGCGTCCGGCCGCACCTCCACCTTAACTCGCCCCACTAAGGCTGCAGTACGGCCCCAGTCTCTGAACGTTGTTTGCGGCCGCTACGGAAGAGGCGGCCGCTACTCAATATGGCGGTCGGGCTGGTATCGGGGCGGTAGCGGGGCACTGCGCACACCGATGACATCATCGGCGGCGGCGCAGCGCTACTGGCTAACGCCGCCATTACCACAGCGCTGAATATCGGCGCAACCTCATCAAGTGGCGCAAAAGCCCTCTTGGGCGATAACTGGGCGCAAAGCCTACTGAATTTCTAGCCCAGAGACTCTATGACACTAACTAATCTATTTTAAATAGATTAATTTCTTCATTAAAAGTAATTTCATATGAATGTATTAATTTGCAGGTTATTAAGGTCACACAGCATGATGTTAACCCAGAAATGTGCTAGATTTGCTGAAAATGGTGATCAAATGCATTTAAGACCTAAGGCCATTGAAGTAGATTTTCCTTATAAAATTACTGTTAGGCCATTTAGGAGTGCAATTAGGAAGCACTTTTACACACAAATGGTAGTGGAAATCTGGAACTCTCTTCCCCCAAAGGGCTGTGGATATTGGGGGTCAATTGGAGCTTTTAACACTGAGAGCGATGCATTTGTGTTAGGTAAGGCCATCAAGGGACATAGAACAAAGGCGGTTAAATGGCGTTGAGGTACAGAGCGCCCGTAATCTAATTGAATGGTGGAACAGGGTCAAGGGGCTGAATGGCCTCCTCCTGCTTATCCAACCAGTCCTCGCAATTTAACCCTTTAAGCCCCGGTGGTGAATCTGCCAGGGGGACAACTGTGGGTAGGCAGCAGAGGGGAAAACACAATGGTGAGGCGTTGTAAGAAGAAAGAAGAAAGATCTTGCATTTATACAGGGCCTTTCACGACATCAGGACGTCCCAAAGCGTTTTACATCCAATTAAGTTTTTGAAGTGTAGTCACTGTTGTAATGTAGGAATATCTATGACATATTTAGTTTTGACTGACAACTGGCAAGACCCGTCAATGGTGTATTAATGTACTTTGAATTGTTTACATATAAAAGGGACTTTCTCCTAACATTTATAAACAGTGGATATCATTGTTTAGATTAGACGATATCACTGTGTCATAAAGTTTGTTTGAGAAGGAGAATGACACTGTTCTTTTGGGTTATTTGCTTCCAGTTAACTTGGGATTTTACACGGTGTTTAACAACATGCTGTACAAAATCTTTAGAGGTGGGCTGACAGGGCATATTAATAACACTTTACTCTTTCTTTTAGAAGTGTGCTTACCTGCTGATACACATGATGGTGTAGTACATGTTGAATCTGTGGAGAAACAGAAGGAAAACAATCATGAGTGGTCCCATAGTCCAGCAGCACTGTAATTAATTAGACGGCATAATCTCCGCGATCTGCACTCCAATTATCCACCATCATTTTCATAGGGCAAATCCTTGCCTGAGATGTTGTCCCCAAGGCACAGCCTCCCTATAGGACAGAAGTCAACCTCATAGGCCTAGATTACTCCAATTTATTAAATTCAACTTATGTCATTTGTATTATTCGTAGCTTCATTCCTATACCTAAGGTACTAATGTACCACACATGTAGAAGAGAAGTCTCCTTTCTCTTTTCTTTGCCTCCTTAAACTTGAGCTCATCCTAAACTCTGCTGCCCGTATCCTAACTTGCACCAAATCCTGTTCACCCGCCATGCCTGTGCTCGCTGACCTGCATTGGCTCCCCGTCCCGCAACGCCTCAATTTTAAAATTCTTATCCTTATTTGCAAGTCCCTCCGTGGACTCACCCCTCCCTGTCTTTGTAACCTCCTCCAGCCCTACAACCCTACCGAGATCTCTGGGCTCTTCCAATTCTGGGCTCTTGCGCATCCACCATTGGCGGCCGTGCCTCCAGCTGCCTCGGCCCTAAACTCTGGAATTCTGCCCTAAATCTCTTCGCCTCTCTACCTCTCTCGCCTCCTTTAAGACCCTTCTAAAAACCTACCTCTTTGACCAAAGCTTTTGGTCACCTGTCCTAATATCTCCTTGTGTGGCTCGGTATCAAATTTTGTTTGATAACCGCTCCGGTGAAGCGCCTTGGTACGTTTTACTGTGTTAAAAGTGCTATATAAATGCAAGTTGTTGTTGACAATCCAACAATGTCCATTAGCCATGGGGGGAGACCCTCTCCATGATGATGGTAAATGGAGGTGCCACGGTAAATTGCAATCAGGAATTTCAACCACAAAAATATTCAGCAGCACCCAGCGTCAAGTATCCAGTAGAAATATTAGTCCAACATTTATTTTAGGCTGCATATAGTGGCACCACAAGTCCTGGCCAGGATGGAGATGATTGGGTAATTCCCCCGTCAATCAGGCCTGCTGTAAGTGACAGGGATTGAGTTGTAACTCCTGCCAACCTTCAGCTCATTGGCTGACACACTGGTGTTGATACTCACCTGGTTATTTTATTATTAAAGCAGCTCCCCCTTGTTCAGTTTTGGAGCTTGTGAATGGGAGAGCTGGGGGAAATAGACTTCCAGTCAAGACGCAGTACAGTTCAGATGCTGGGGGGAGGCAGGGTATATTTTCTCACTGGAACCATTCCTGTATGAATACTTAACGTGCCTTGTACAAAATTCCTCAACGCACTTATTTAAAGCTGTTGTTTATTTCACACGAGTAATTTAATTCTCTTACCAGTCTGCTAATTTGTACCAGTCAATTGTGAGACAGCGAGACAACGAAGGACATACATCTTCACGCATGTGCTCAACCTCCACCCATGGGGACCAATGGTGCAGCCTTTACGCACGGACATCTGTACATGTGCTCATGTGTTCTCATTCGGGCATGGCACAACTAATCAAACTCCAAGCAACAACAACAACAAGGTGCATTTATATAGCACCTTTCACGTAGAAAACTGTCCCCAAGATGCTTCACAGGAGCGTTATTAAACACAATTAGACACTGAGCCACATCAGGAGATATTAGGACAGCAGAAGTAGGTTTTAATGAGCATCTTAAAGGAGGAGAGGGAGGGAGCGAGGTGGAGGGAGGGAACTCCACAGCTTAGGACCGAGGCAGCTGAAGGCATGGCCGCCAATGGTGGAGTGATTAAAATTAGGGGATGCGCAAGAGGTCAAAATTGAAGGAGCGCAGAGATCTTGGAGGGCTGTAGGGCTGGAAGAAATATAGAAACATAGAAAAATAGGAGCAGGAGTAGGCCATTCGGCCCTTCGAGCCTGCTCTGCCATTCAATATGATGATGGCCGATCCTGTATCTCAATACCATATTCCCGCTCTCTCCCCATACCCCTTGATGCCTTTTGTGTCTAGAAATCTATCTACCTCCTTCATAAATATATTCAGTGACTTGGCCTCCACAGCCTTCTGTGGTAGAGAATTCCACAGGTTCACCACCCTCTGAGTGAAGAAATTTCTCCTCATCTCAGTCCTAAATGTCCTACCCCATATCCTGAGACTGTGACCCCTCGTTCTAGACCCCGCAGCCAGGGGAAGCATCCTGTCTGCATCCACTCTGTCTAGCCCTGTCAGAATTTTATACCTTTCAATGAGATCCCCTCTCATTCTTCTAAACTCTAGTGAATACAGGCCTAGTTGACCCAATCTCTCCTCATACGACAGTCCTGCCATCCCAGCAATCAGTCTGGTGAACCTTTGCTGCACTCCCTCTATGGCAAGTATATCCTTTCTTAGGTAAGGAGACCAAAACTGCACACAGTACTCCAGGTGTGGTCTCACCAAGGCCCTGTACAACTGTAGTAAACATCCTTGCTCCTGTACTCAAATCCTCTTGCAATGAATGCCAACATACCATTTGCCTTCCTAACTGCTTGCTGCACCTGCATGTTTGCTTTCAGTGACTGGTGTACAAGGACACCCAGGTCCCTTTGTACATCAGCATTTCCCAATCTAGCACCATTTAAATAATACCCTACCTTTCTGTTTTTCCTACCGAAGTGGATAACTTCACATTTATCCACGTTATACTGCATCTGCCATGTATTTGCCCACTCACTCAACTTGTCTAAATTGCCTTGAAACCTCTTTGCATCCTCCTCACAACTCACAATCCCACCTAGTTTCATGTCATCAGCAAACTTGGAAATATTACATTTGGTTCCCTCATCCAAATCATTGATATATATTGTGAATAGCTGGGGCCCAAGCACTGATCCCTGCGGTACCCCACTAGTCACCGCCTGCCACCCAAAAAAAGATCCATTTATTCCCACTCTCTGTTTCCTGTCTGTTAACCAATTTTCAATCCATGCCAGTATATTACCCCCAATCCCATGTGCTTTAATTTTGCACACTAATCTCTTATGTGGGACTTTAACAAAGGCCTTCTGAAAATCCAAATATACCACATCCACTGGTTCTCCCTTATCTAGTCTACCAGTTACACCCTCAAAAAACTCCAGTAGGTTTGTCAAACATGATTTTCCTTTCATAAATCCATGATGACTTTGTCTAATCCCACTGATATTTTCTAAGTGTCCTGTTATCACATCCTTTATAATAGACTCTAGCATTTCTCTCTCACTCCTTTTTTAAATAGTGGGGTTACATTTGCCACCCTCCAATCTGCAGGAACTGTTCCATAATCTAGAGAATTTTGGAAGATGACAACCAATGCATCCACTATTTCCATGGCTACCTCTTTTGGTACTCTGGGATGCAGATTATCAGGCCCTGGGGATTTATCAGCTTTTAGTCCCATTAATTTCTCCAGCACTATTTTTTTACTAATACTAATTTCCTTTAATTCCTCCTTCTCACTAGACCCTTGGTTCCCTCGCATTTCTGGGAGGTTATTTGTGTCCTCTTCTGTGAAGACAGAACCAAAGTATTTGTTTAATTGCTCAGCCATTTCCTTGTTCCCCATTATAAATTCTCCCGTTTCTGACTGTAAGGGACCTACATTTGTCTTCACTAATCTTTTTCTTTTTACATACTTATAGAAGCTTTTACAATCCCCTTTTATGTTCCTTGCAAGTTTACTCTCATACTCTATTTTTCCCTCTTAATCAATCTCTTGGTCCTTTTTTGCTGAACTCTAAACTGCTCCCAATCCTCAGGCTTACTACTTTTTCTGGCAACTTTATATGACTCCTCTTTGGATCTAATACTATCCTTAATTTCTTTTGTTAGCCATGGTTGGGCTGCTTTTCCTTGTGTTTTTGCGCCAGAAAGGAATGTATAACTGTTGCAATTCATGCATTTGTTCCTTAAATGTTAGCCTTGCCTATCCACCATCATGCCTTTTAATGAAGCTCCCCAATCTATCATAGCCAACTCACTCCTCATACCTTCGTAGTTTCCCTTGTTTAGATTTAGGACCCTAGTTTCGGATTGGACTTCTTCACTTTCCATTTTAATGAAGAATTCTATCATGTTATGGTCACTCTTCCCTAAAGGACCCTGCACAACAAGATTATTAATTAACCCCTTCTCATTGCACAATACCCAATCTAGGATAGTCTGTTCCCTAGTTGGCTCCTCAATGTACTGGTCTAAAAAACCATCTCAGACATACTCCAGGAATTCATCCTCCATAGTATTATTGCTAATTTGGTTTGGCCAGTCTATATGTAGAGTAAAGTCACCCATGATTACTGTGGTACCCTTGTTACATGCATCTCTAATTTCTTGTTTGATGCCGTCCCCTACATTACCACTACTGTTTGGAGGCCTATAGACAACTTCCACCAATGTTTTCTGCCCCTTGGTGCTTCTTAGCTCCACCCAGACTGATTCTACATCTTGATTTTCTGAGTCAATATCCTTTCTCACTATTGCTCTGATTTCATCCTTTACTAACAACACCACCCCACCTCCTTTTCCTTTTCACCTGTCCTTCCTCAATATCGAATATCCTTGGATATTCAGCTCCCAGCCTTGGTCACCCTGCAGCCATGTCTCCATAACCACAATTATATTGTATCCATTTACATCTATTTATGCTGTTAATTCATCTACCTTATTATGAATGCTTCATGCATTCAGATACAGTGGGGTTGATTTTCCTGGAGCCATCAGGCGGGGTTTCAGGCATGCGGGGGGGGGGGGGGGAGTCCCGAATTGGGGGGTCCCGACACCATCCTGCCCAAAACCCCGCCCCACGCAAGTTTCAGGGGTGGCGGGTACCCGCCCCACACTGGGACCCGCCGAACCCAGGCGGGAAGGGATTAGTGCCAATTAACTTCCTGTTAACAGGTAGTTAACAGGCAGCTTTTAGCCTAATCCCTATTTTGAGGGGTTTCGTGTGGCATTCCCGATGGCTCCAAACCACGCCAGGTTAGAGCAGGCGGGCCGTCGGGTTGAAGGAGTTGGAGGGGTCGCAATGTCAGTTTTCAGGTGAGTGATGGGTGCATGAGTGCTAAGGTAAGTGTGTTTGGTGTGTCTAAAGTGTGTAAAGAAGTTTAAATTACCTGTACTTACCTTTACAGCCTTTCTTCCTGTAGGCGTCGGGAGCCCATCACTCAGCCGGCACTTAAAGCTGAATGGCTGCGATCTGTGAAAAGTGACAGCCTTTAGCTTTCAGTGCTGCTGAGAGTTCTAACTGAGTCTGTGCAGAAGGACTCAGGCTAGAACTCAAACTGTCAGTGTTTCACAGCTTCAAACAGCTGTGAAACACTGATATTTCATCTGTCAAGAACTCTTGCCTGTTGCCGGGTGGCCCTTAATTGGCCTGCTGAGCCTGCTGGGCGGGCTCAACAAGGTCAATCAAGGGGAAATCATGCAGATTGGCCGGATGTCGATGTAGGCGGGTCTAAAACCCGAAAGTTGTAGTCCCGCCTTCTTCCCAACAGCTTCAGGAAAATCGACCCCAGTGTCTTTAGGTTTGTCTTTTTAACATTTTTAGACATCTTAACATTTTTTTGCACTATGGCTCTATTTGTCTTATTACCACACAGAGGCATACATGAAGCTCCACATATGAGTATGAGCACATTGATAGGCCATTCATGGGCAATTTAAGGAGAAGTGTGTGGACCAATAATTAGGAAGATAGGAATGTACAGGACTGGAAATGACATATGGCCAATTACAGGATCCATGAGTTATCCTATCACATGAAACCTCTTGTACCTTCCTATCAAATTTTCACCAGGTATATATCAAACTCTTTCTTGAAATAACTAACACAAAATGCCCCCGCTGCCTTTCTTGGCATTCCATTGCATACTCTGTGACGTAAGAAAACTACTAGGCCCTTGGTCTGAGTATTAAACAAGGCTTTAATCAACTGTTTTTCAACATGGAGATCTAGTTGTGTCCTTCACTAGTTCCTGTTAAAGAATGTCCTGAGCAAGCTGGGCCCATGCCCGAGTATTTATACTCTCCCTGGACAGCGCCACCAGCAGGCCACCCAGTATCATTTCATAAGTAATTTCCACTTGAATGACAAGCTTCATGTCACTCTGTTAGTAAAATATTGGACTTGGAGGGAGTGCAGCGCAGATATGCCAGAATGATACTGGGCATCAGAGGGTTAAATTATGAGGACAGGTTGCATAAACTTGGTTTGTATTCCTTTGTGAATAGGTGATCTGATCAAGATGTTTAATATGATAGAGGGATCCGACAGAGCAGATGCGGAGAAACTACTTCCTCTGGTTGGGGAATCAAGAACAAGGGGACACAATCTTAAAATTAGAGCCAGGCCATTCAGGAGTGAAATCAGGGGGCACTTTTTCACACAAAGGGTAGAAGAAATTTGGAACTCTCTCCTCCAAAAGGCTGTGGCTGATTTGACAATTGGAGCTTTAAAGAGTCAGATAGATTGATTTTTGTTAGGTAGAATTGTGACAGAATAAGCCATATTCCAAGCGATACACCATCCTATGAAGAGATTTCTGATGTTATTAATACATGATATACTGGGTTTAAAAATCTAAAGCCTCGGCGACACAAGCTATGTCAAAGCAGGCTTCTGAGATGGAATGGTTTGATAACACAAGCTGTAAAAACCACACAGGCTTTTGAAATGGGAATTGATTGTTAATGCTAAAACAATGGCCCTGTTGAAATAGCAGTTTGGCGCTTCCAGAAGGTCGGGAGTTTGGGAGAAACACAATGGAATGACCTAAGTAAAGTGTTATAAACTAACACATTGTACAGGAACATTAAACATTAAAAGAGGCATGTGCCTTTGAAAAGATGATGTCAAGTAAAAGAAACACCTGCTAGTCAAATCGTTTTTTTGTTAAACTTGGAAGACAGGAGACATAATTCTTAATACTACCATTGAGATAGCTAGAAAACAAGCAAACACCCTAGTTGAAGTGTTTTTAATTTATATGTTGTAAATATGATACCAACAGAACACTTTGAAGATGTGACTTCAATAGATGCACCAAGCTATTACATTGTGTTTGTATTGAACATGGAATAATTAGTAGACACGACATCTGCTTTCAAACAGCTAAGGTGATATTAAGAATTGAATGGAAGACCTTCGATAAGAATGACATCAAAGAGATAAATCTGTTGTAGCCATTTTTGATAAGTTTTTGGAACACCTAAAGGTAGAGACATAATTATGCATGCAGCAGCTAAATTGACAGTAAGAATAGAAAGAATTCAACAGAGAGAATGAATAAAGATAATTAGCTTACATCAGCAGAAAACTTCAAAGTATAAACCACTAAAAAAAGGTATAAAATAGAGCTTTTTCAGATAGAAAGTCAGAAGTCACTGGAAACGGGCAAGCAATTCTTGGCTTCAGAACCACTCTGTAACCCTACAACTCTGAGTCTCGGGTAATCAAGGTATTTGATTTTGGTGGATATACTGGATTAGAATTAAGAATAAGAAATGTAAAAATGTACGAAGTTAAAGATTTGAGAATAAGGATCTCTGAGGATAAGAAATGTAAGCTATTTGTTTTTGAACTGTTAGTGTTGCGAGTGACTCAAAAGCTGTTAACTGTATGTCGGCTCTTAAATAAATCTATATATTTTTAGAATTGTCTCAAGTAGTATTTCTGTATCAATCTTGTGAACTCAATTTCTGTACACTCTTTTGTAAGGAGTTGCAGAATTCTGGGGGGTATTCTGGACCCTCATAATATCTGGAAGGTTACAGTCTAGTTAAACTTATTAAAAGTGCTATCCGGAGGACGGTAACATCTTCACGTCATTCCTTTCCTTTAGGGAGAGATAATCTGAACCTTTAGACCCAATTAAGCATCTTATAGAATTCGGCTATCTTTAACTTTAGTTGAAGGTGAACATCTGGGGAATACGCCTGATCTGGGGTAGCCTGAAAAGGGCTAGGACTAGTAATTATCCCTTCAGAATATCAAGGGATATGGAGCAAAGGTGGGGAAATGGAGTCAAGATACAGATCAGCCATGATCTAATTGAATGGTGAAGCAAGCATGAGGGCATGAATGGCCTACTCCTGTTCCTAATGTTACTATGTAGTTAAATCTATAGGGTTTTCTCACCCTCACTCTTCCAAGTATTAGGTTGCGCCCGCTTATTTTGGAAATGCTGATATCTGCCATCCAACACTGGTACACAGACAGGACTTGGATTGCCAGCTCTGGTTGGATGTATTCCTGGTGGTTTTACATGAGGTCCCACCTCCCACACTCCCACCATTGGTCGTCTAACATGTCTATCCTCACGGCACGCTATCTTCCCAAGCCAATTGGAATGTGAACAGACTGTTCACTCAACTGCATGACTTGACTGTCAAACAGTCTTTTTTCCCCAACTCCTATACTATTATAACTAATACATTAAAGTCTTCAAAGAAAATGAAAAAAAAGCACGCCATTTTTTTTAACGCCCCTATGATATTTCTCCCGGGTTTTGCTCGCAGCCGTGCCCTTCAGATTAATCTTCAATTCCTGGAGACGCCAGGACAATCCTGGAGCATTGGCAAGCCGAGACAGGACTCAGCAGATACTGACTGTCAGCGTGAAGTTGGCTTGTACATTCAAGCCCAAGTTCTACACATGAATGGTCACTGTTCCACTTTACTGAACCATTGAGTCCCCGTGGGCCTGTGTACTTTTTCACCAGATTACCTTAATTGACTCCAACTGAAAACTCTTCTGTGTAAACTATACCATTGAAAGAGTCCAAAAAATAATTGTTGTTTTGCTGATTTCGCTACAGTTTATGAGCAGGATTTAATGACTTGAATGCCAGAAGTATGGGTTGAGTATTGCTTCCATCTCTGTATTAAAGATGCAAATCAATGTGAATGCATGATGGTGATGAACTATTTTGTTGCTGCTAGATAAGTGTTCTACAATAAAGGGGCACGGACTCAAGATCAGAAGAGGGGCAATGTAAACAGATTTAACTATGTTGCATGTAAGATGCTGAACATCGGGAAAAGAATGGAGCCAGCATTGGCAAATTCGAAAGGGAACTCGACACATATTTGGCAGGGAAAACAATTGAGGGGCTGAGAGATAGGTCAAATGGACCATAAGGATCGTAAGCAATTCAACGAGAATACAGCAAAGGGCTATGAAAGATTTATGTATCCTTTCATAAGTCTATGCTGCCTGGTGACAGACTGGTGAAATGGGTAGACACGTGGCAGGTAAATGCAGAGAAGTGATTAATTTTGGTGGAAGAATGAGGAGAGGCAATATAAACTAAATGGTACAATTTTAAAGGAGTTGCAGGAATAGAGAGACCTGGGGGTATATGTACACAAGTCTTTGAAGGTGGCAGGACAAGTTGAGAAGGCTGTTTAAAAAGCAGATGGGATCCTTGTCTTTAGTAATAGAGGCATAGAAAAGCAAGGAAGTTAGGCTAAACTTTTAAAAACACTGGTTAGGCCTCAGCTGGAGTATTGTGTTCAATTCTGGGCACCACTCTTCAGGAAGGATGTCTAGATCTTAGAGAGGGTGCAGAAGAAATGAGCTCGAATGGTACCAGGGGATGAGGGACTTCAGTTATGTGGAGAGGCTGGAGAAGCTGGGATTGTTCTTCTTGGAGCAGAGAAGGTTAAGAGGAGATTTGATAGAGGTGTTCAAAATCATGAATGGCTTCGAGAGAGTAAATAAGGAGAAATTGGTTCCAGTGACAGAAGGGTCGATAACCAGAGGACACAGATTTAAGGTGATTGGCAAAAGAACCAGAGGTGAATTGAGGAAACATTTTTTAGGCAGCAAGTTGTTGTGACCTGGAATGCACAGCCTGAAAGGGTGGTGGAAGTAGATTCAATAGTCATTTTCAAAGGGGAATTGGGTAAATACTTGGAGAAAAAATATTTACAGGGCTATGGGGAAAGGGCAAAGGGGTGGGACTAATTGGATAGCTATGCCAAAGTACCAGCACAGGCACGATGGGCCAAATGGCCTCCTTCTGTGCTGTATTATTTTATAAAACTGTGAACTCACAGATCATAAATTCAGTAGGAAGATTAATATATGGAAAAATTGAGAATAGTTTTAATAATGCACCTAGATTGTTTTTCAATATGCCTCATGCTTGTGCAGCATTTTGTTTATGCATATGTTTTGATTTGGCCTCACGTTTCTCCTATTGCTAGAAGAGACCAAGTGGGGGATCACCACCTTCCTTCACCCCACCATTGACGGCCGTGCCTTCAGCCGCCTGGGCCCTAAAGCTCTGGAACTCCCTCCCTAAACCTCTCCGCCTCGTCACCTCTCGCTCTTTCTTTGAGATATTCCTTAATTCCTACCTCTTCGACAAAGCTTTTGGTCACCTGTCCTAATGTCTCCTTCTTTGGCTCGGTGTCAATCTTTGTCTGAATACGCTCCTGTGAAGCGCCTTGGGATGTTTTACTATATTAAAGGTGCCATATAAATGCGAGTTGTTGTTGTCAGACTTTCCTGGTGTCGCACCTGGATGCACCAGGTTTTCAGCCCAGTGTGAGGAAGCCCGCCTGATTTTCTGCCCGTTTAAATGAATGAAATGAAAATGGGATGGGCTCTTTTATGGACATGTGCTCATACCTGCCTGATTTTCCTGTACTTGCTGTGCCCAGGTGATCCAATAGACCAAGGCATAGGACCACGGTAAACTACTCTTGAGTGTAAATTAAATGGCCACATAAAGGGAAAGAATAGTATGGCCTGCCGGCAATTATATTTTGGCATCATTTTACAATTGATTTTTTTCCCCCTTCCTCCTTTTGTCCCACCAATTTTCTCTCCTTCCTCTTCCTCCTTTCAACAAAGAGTTGACTATAAGAACATAAGAAATAGTTGACTATAAGTACATAAGAAATAGGAGCAGGAGTTGGCCATTTGGCCCTTGGAGCCTGCTCCACCATTCAATAAGATCATGGCTGATCTTCTACCTCAACTCCACCTCCCTGCACTAGCCACTAATTCCCTTAGGATCCAAAAATCTATCGATCTCTGTCTCAAGGAATGAGCATCCACAGTCCTCTGGGGCAGAGAGTTCCAAAGATTCACAACCCTTTGAGTGAAGAAATTCCTCCTCAGCTCAGTCCTTTCTCGGAAACTGTGACCCCTAGTTCTAGACTCTCCAGCCAGGGGAAACATCTTCCCTGCATCTACCCTGTCAAGCCCCTTAAGAATTTTATATGTTTCAATGAGATCACTTCTCATTCTTCTAAACTCCAGAGAATATAGGCCTGGTCTACTCAATCTCTCCTCATAGGACAACCCCCCCCCCCAATCCCAGAAATCAGTCTATGTTTAGGTACGGTTCCACAGCTAGCCCTCCATACCACACATCAGTGTGCGCTCTTCATGTGTGAGCCTAGACAATGAGTACTGGCAGGCTATTGTATCACGGAAGGTATCAGTCGAACCTGATCTTGACATCTACACCTGCTCCCTTCCAGCAGGGAATGTTGGATAGAGATCAGGATTGAGAATCCTGGCCAATTTTTCCTTCCCTAATCCAGAAATGCTGAGCTCAACCGCTATCCAAGATATACAGATTACTCAGTACAGACCAAAGATCAAACTTGGGAACACCTGGTCTACAGATCAGTTACTCAATGTCTCCATCATTTGGGCCATTAGCTTTTATTTTTACCATCCTACGATAAAACCACTTTTCACTATAACTGGCGCAGCTTTATGCAGCCATGGGAAGAGAAAAAATACCAAATTTACAGAAGCATTTTTGAAGCTCTGTGTTACAACAGAAAAATAAATATTATTCAATTGCAGACCATATTTCAGTAATGTGGGTGCGAGAAAGCTGCGTTGTACTGGTTGATGTAAGATAAATCCCTATACTTGAGCACAAAAATCTACACTGACACTCAAGCAGTATAGACACTCAGGCTGATCGATCGCAGGCAGGAACCCGTGAAAAAAAGCAGAAACATAGAAACATCGAAGATAGGAGCAGGAGTAGGCCATTCGGCCCCTCGAGCCTGCTCCGCCATTCAATGCGATCATGGCTGATCATCCAAATTCAGTACCCTGTCCCTGCTTTCTCCCCATATCCCTTGATCCACTTAGCCTTAAGAAATATATCTAACTCCTTCTTGAATATATTTAATGAATTGGCCTCAACTGTCTTCTGTGGTAGAGAATTCCACAGGTTCACCACTCTCTGGATGAAGAAATTCCTCCTCATGTCAGTCCTAAATGGCTTACCCCTTATCCTTAGACTGTGACCCCTGGTTCTGGACTCCCCCGCCATCGGGAACAGCCTTCCTGCATCTAGTCTGTCTAGCCCTGTTAGAATTTTATAAGTTTCAATGAGATCCCCTCTCATTCTTCTAAACTCTAGCGAATATAAGCCTAATCGACCCAATCTCTCTTCATACGTCATTCCTGTCATCCCAGGTATCAGTCTGGTGAATCTTCGCTGCACTCCCTCTATGGCAAGAACATCCTTCCTCAGATAAGGTGACTAAAACTGCACACAATACTCAAGGTGTGGTCTCACCAATGCCCTATACAACTGCAGCAAGACATCCTTACTCCTGTACTCGACTCCTCTCGCTATGAAGGCCAGCATACCATTTGCCTTCTTAACCACCTGCTGCACCTGCATGCTTACCTTCAGCAACTGGTGCACAAGGACACCCAGGTCTCGTTGCACTTCCCCTTTTCCCAATCTATTGCCGTTCATAACCTTGCATTTATCCACATTAAACTGCATCTGCCATGCATCTGCCCAATCGCCCAACCTGTCCAAATCGTATTGAAGTTTCTCTGCATCCTCCTCACAGCACACACGCCCACCCAGCTTTGTGAACAAGAAAGGTAAGTTTTTTAAATTACCTTGACCACCTCGCCTTTAACCATTGCCTCCGAAGCGGCCGGTCGCCCGATGCACACCTCCTGCAGCTGTCGGTGGTTTCACCCGGCGCTGCTGCAGGGGGCGGACATCAATTTTGGGTCCGGGGCGATGCACACCGTGATGGAGTCACGATCTCCGGGTGAAGGAGATCGGAACGCAACGCTGTAGCACAGCCACAAAACTCCCGGCGAATATGGCGGGAGTCGATGTCGGTGCCACGCCCGGTCGCAAAGCCATTTGCGTCCAATTAGCACCCCCCGGAGACACTGACGGGAGGCGCAAAGACACCCAAATTCACCCCCATAGAATGTAAAATCAAAGAGATCATGCTAGAACTTTACAAATCATTGGTTAGGCAACAGCTGGAGTGTTGTGGACAATTCTGGGCCCCACACTTCAGGAAAGATGTAAAGGCCTTAGAAAGGGTAGAGAGGAGGTTTACCAGGATGTTACCAGGGATGAGGGACTTCAGCTATGAGGGGAGGTTGGAAAAGTTAGGGCTGTTCTCCTTGGAACAGAAAAGGTTAAGAGGTGACCTAATAGAGGTTTTAAAGATGATGAGGGGTTTTGATAGAGTAGTTCGAGAAAGGCTGTTCCCCCTGGCGAGTGGGTCATAGATTTAAAATCATTGGCAAAAGATCTAGAGGGGAGATGAGCAGAATGTTTTTCACTCAGAGAGTTGTCAGGATCTGAAACGCTTTACCTGATTCCACAAATCATTTTAAAAGGGAGTTGAACAAACACTTGAGGATGAGGAACTTACAGGGCTACGGACAAAAAGCGAGAGTGTGGGACCTAGCAAGACTGCTCCTTCAAAGAGCTAGCACAGCCACAATGGGCCAAATGGCCCTCTTCTGTGCTGTGAGTTTCAGTGATTCTACCATAAAGGTGCAACACACTTTTCAAGGGGAATAAACCTAACCCCTTTGCAGCGACGCAAAGAGGTTGAAATTGCACTGCGCATTTAAACTGGGTGAATGACCTTTGTTAAAGCAGCTGGTAATGTAATTGTATAGGAGTATATAACACAGTTATTAATAATACTGCACAGTGCCGATTTGAACCACAACATGTATGGTATAAGTGGACTAGTAATCATCTCAGTTAGAATGGGAGATGTAATTTATCTTAATATTACTTAGTACTTAAGGAAGATTTATAGTGTGGTGATTTATTTTTAATAAAGCTTGTGATGTTACAAGCCAATTTGCAATGTGTGAGTTATGATGACCGCAGCCTGCCTGGCCTCAACTGCTTCACACACAATAATGAGGACTGGCAGACACCACCTTACAGGAAATTAGGATCCTTCTGTGCTTGGACAAGTTCTAACAATAACACTTATTAGTGTTTATGAAACATCAGTGAGACTCACAAAATCCTTGCCTGTGAATCTGCCACGGGTTTCCTTGAAAATTTTAGAAGCTCTATCCATGGTGGTGGGCTGGCAGTCTGAAGAAAAAAGAGACTAAACTGCATCAACAGCGGGGTTTAGTGCCACCTTCAAACAATGCTGTTACGCAAACACATTTGTGTGACATACTGTCAAACCATCCTTAATAATTGGTAACATATCAAAATTTGGATTTAAAAACAAAATCATTTTATGGAACGTGGGCGTCGCTGGCAAGGCCGGCATTTATTGCCCGTCCCTAATTGCCCCGAGAAGGTGGTGGTGAGCCGCCTTCTTGAACCGCTGCAGTCCGTGCGGTGAAGGTGCTCCCACAGTGCTGTTAGGGAGCGAGTTCCAGGATTCTGACCCTGTGGTAGCAGAAGAAAGCCATTGAAGGTGTCAACACACCGTATTTGTACTTCGGCATGTGGGAGGCTATGTTTTCTGGTTTGCAAGCAGTGAACTCTTGATAAAGCATGACCTTTAAATAACAAAACCAGCCATTAAAGCAAATGCTCTTATCGGTGATTTTTAACCCCGCTAACTATCACTTGCAGTCACACCCCATGAAGGCAATCATGATCTGAATTACTATGAAATACCAGCTGTCCCTGACTTTATTTCAGTGGTGTTACATCCAAGCCTGATTATAGTCAGAAGTGTTTAGGTAAACTATTGAATGTAACAGAATTTCACTTTAATAGATCTCTGTAATTCATTCCGTTACAAAATGACAAAAAAAAACTCAAATTCTTTGCTGCACAAATTAAACCGTTTAGTTGGTTAACTTCCATGTTTTATTAAATGTCAGAAATGATTTTACTTTGTTACGTGCTACAAATCCTGAAGCGGGGCTTGAATTTACAAGTTTCCGACCTGGAGGCAAGAGTCCTGACACTGAGCCAAGTTCACACTTCTGCATTGCCTTTGCCAGTAAGAAACTGCTATCTGGTTATCAGGTCTACAGAGCAGTAGTGATATCTGCCCTGCTGTATGCCTCAGAGACATGGACCATGTACAGCAGGCACCTCAAAGCACTGGAGAGGTACCACCAATGCTGCCTCCGCAAGATCCTGCAAATTCATTGGCAGGATAGGCGCACCAACATCAGTGTTCTCGCTCAGGCCAACATCCTCAGCATCGAAGCTTTGACCACGCTCGATCAGCTCCGATGGACGGGTCACATCGTCCGCATGCCCGATACGAGACTCCCAAAACAAGCGCTCTACTCGGAGCTCCGGCATGGCAAGAGAGCCCCAGGTGGGCAGAGGAAACGCTTCAAGGACACCCTCAAAGCCTCCTTGAAAAAGTGTAACATCCCCACCGACACCTGGGAATCCCTGGCCCAAGACCGCACAAAATGGAGGAGAAGCATCCGGGAAGGCGCCGAACACCTCGAGTCTCTTCGCCGGGAGCAAGCGGAAGCCAAACGCAAGCAGCGCACGTCAACCCAAGCACCCCACCCACCTGCCCCTTCAACCACCATCTGCCCAACCTGTGACAGAGACTGTAGGTCCCGCATTGGACTCATCAGTCACCTGAGGACTCATTTTTAATGTGGAAGCAAGTCATCCTCAGTTCCAAGGGACTGCCTAAGGAGAAGAAGCTATCAGGTTTGATTAAGCACACATGAAAGCCCTTTGTTACTGGGCAGGCATCAGAAAAGCATTTGTCACATCATTTAATCTTCATGGCAGTGAACATACAGTTGATGGAACAAATTATACTGCAGAGCTTCACCTGGTGCATTGGAATGCGGAGAAGTATTGCAAATTTACTGAGGCGGTCGAAGCACCTGATGGCTTGGCTGTAACTGGTGTCTTCCGAAAGATGTGGCGAAGAAAAGGGACTTTTGTTTTTTTAACTTTTGGTTAAAATTAGGGGTAATTGTAACTTTGGGCGATATCGAATTAGCCGCTCATTATACACCATGCATGATTTTCAACTCTGCTGAAGGCAATAGAAGGCAAAATCGGGTGGGATGTATAATGAGTGCCCAATTTGCTATTGCCCACCATCACCCAAAGTCAAAATTATCCCCACTATTTATGCTCAATCCCTTTTCCGAGCAGCTATAAATCTCAGAGATGCAACAGGTTTTTAAGCAAGTGCAGGGGCCGGGAAAGGGGGGAGAGGAGGAAAGAACTAAAGGGAAGGTCTGTGATAGGCTGGAAGGTGGCCGTGATTAAATGACAAAAGGTATGATTGTACAAGGCAAAAGGAGATGGTAATGGGACAAGTAAAGAAACAAAAGATGAGTCTAGAGGAGGTGTAACTGGGAATGGCGGCATCATCAACAGCTTTCATGTGAAAAAATAGGGGCCGAGGTTATGGCCTGAAATTGTTGAACTCAATGTTGAGTCCAGAAGGCTGTAAAGTGCCTAATCGAAAGATGAGGTGCTGTTCCTCGAGCTTATGTTGAGCTTTGTTGGAACAGTGTAAGAGGCTGAGGACAGAGAGGTCTGAGTGGGAGTGGAGCAGAGAATTAATGTGACAGGCCACCGGAAGCTCGGGATGATGCTTACGGACGGAGGAGGTGTTCCCCAAAGGTCATCGACCTGAAACGTTAACTCTGTTTCTCTCTCCACAGATGCTGCCTGACCTGCTGAGTTTCTCCAGCATTTTCTGTTTTTATTTCAGATTTCCAGCATCCGTATTTTGCATTTGGCAGGTATAAATCTCGTTCATTGTTATTCTGTTTGAAAAATAAATCCTACACCCTGAAATTTGCTCCCGCGCTGGGAATGTTGCCTTTCTGTTTGGGGCTGGCTGTCCAGCTCCCTTATCTTTGCCGTGTCGGGTAGATTGAATTAGAACTCCCAGACCAGAACTTCCCAGGACGGGGACACATATCGAACATAATGGAGAGTGCCCCTCTCCATCCATTCACTTTGGGGTTGGAAATTCCGCAAGATCCGCTCACTCCCCCTGCTGAAAAAAGAAATCCACTGTGCGCGGCAGTTGCGCAAAGCTTTGCGCTAGAAGCGTGGATCCGTTTTAAACCACCCCCATATCTTTTAACATTTAATCCCCAAAACGGTAGCTGCTGCCGAAATGACCACCCCGACTGTCGCAAAGGATTGTCGTGTAGCACAGACACCCTGGGCAGACTGCGTTACCCGTACTGTGGTCTTCCAACTTGGTACTGAATTCTCGGTTACATCTGGCGAGCTGTAACTGGGGGCTGTGTGTGGGCGGTGGGTGCCGAGCATCCCATTGTGTACACTAGTCCCCCAGAGATTCCCCCTGCCCTGATATTGTTGGTGAAATCACTGGGATTCTTGCAGTACTCGAATCATTCATGAACAACCTACTCACCACGATTCTTTAGCGAGGCTGGGAAGTTGTTGCAACTTTTTAGAGAATTGAGGACTTGCGAAAAGTCGCTTCTGTGGCACTTCAATTGAAAAGTTCGTGGAAATTCTGCAAAGTGAATTTCTTCTCTCCCTCGTAAGTCAATTCATTGAATTCAGAGATTCAAACACACACACACTCACACACACCGTGTTGCCTGCTCTACTCACCCTTGCGTGTTGCATACAAAGCGATCAAAGCGATGACTACAATGAGCAGTAAAACCACAATGGTGGTTAATCCAATCTCCAGAGAGGTCCATGATTTCAACGACTTCTTCGATTTTGGTGGGTTCCTTTCAACCATATCCATTTGGCTTTCAGACTTGCCCATAACAACAATCTGAAGAGCAAGCCATAGCACACCGTTAAACCGAGAACCGTCAGATTAAATCATATCCACAGCACAGCGTTAGGCTAAGGATCGGTATATTAAACCATGTACATGTACCGCCAAATAATTCACATTCGTGATCATATACACAATAATTTCAAAGAGTGCCTGGAAGTCAGTGCTCCCGCTGCGAAAGACACCCTCAACACACACAATTTTGGGGGGTTTGAGATGATTACAGTACCAGTACAGTTGAAATAAAATGTATAATTTGCCAAGTTTCGAACTAACAGTATTTTTGTTAGGCTCTGTTCACAGGCACGAACCTAAACTCGCTGTGAATCCGAGCTAAGAGACTTAAAGGATCCGCTAGCGATCATTCTCCTTCCCAGCCAACAGAGGAACTTTGCAATTCATAATTTCCCTTATCAGATTCCCCTCTATAAATAGCATTAACAAGAGCATACAGTAAGATTTTAACTGAAAAATATCATCACCTTATTTTAAAATTAAAATTGCAAATGAAACAAAAAACATATTCGACCTAGGACCTAAACTATCTCAAATAGGTAATTTAACTGAATATGCAAGTATATGCCCCATATTTTGTACAAAGTAATCACTGATCTCAGAGAATTTCATGGAATCTCCCTCCGATTAACGTTTTAATAAATTGGGCTCATGGTTTCGAATCTTGCAAAGTTAAATGAACCTAAAAGAAAGTTTGCAGCAAACTTATAGCCTGTTAAAGTTTAGGAAGTCACTCGGAGGCATTGGGAGTCGTGTATCATGTCGTGTACTTACACCGCACAGAGAATCGGCTGAACACTGGAGTGGGAAGAGTTGGGACCAGCGAAGGGCAACGAATTCCTCAACTAATTGGACTTGGTGTAATCATCGCCAGCTCAAGGAATCGAGAGGGAGGATAAAAACAGTCATTAAGCTTTTTTTTTTTAAATGTGCTGTTGGGGTTAAAGATCGGTCAGTGCTGGCGCCGAGATGTTGTCTGGTCAGCGTTTAAATGGCGTTGCAACAACTTGCGTAAAGTGCGCCGGCGGCGGAAAAGGCGAAAATGCCGGTTCAACTCAAGGGCGAGAGACAAGTTGGGGTGAAAAATGACTGAACCAACCAGCTCGGGGACTGTGAAAAGAATAGATCGGAAAAAGCACTTATTTAAAATAGCGATCACGCATGAATGGAAAGAAATCGATCTGGAATCCTAAAAAAAATGAACTTTGAATATGAAATTGATTTATTCGGAGGGGGAAGGGTAAGAGTCAGGAAATGGATGGAATGATATTGCTTGATTTTACTGGGCCGTTTATCAGTCTGCGTGAACCCGACAGAAATTCTTGCGCAAAGTTCTGATGAGGATTATTTGACCTGTTGCTCCCCTTAGTTCTACACGCATCCAGACCAATCGATGAAATTAACTTGAAATTGACATTTTTTGTTCCAAAAAATGCTATTGGTTGGACAGTACCCCAGATCTACATGGGAACAATTACTTTTTTTGAAGGAGGAAGAATTACTGTGACATAATTAGCACCTTTTATCCTATATTTATTACATAGATTAAAGAGCGGGGCGCGTCTACTCCAAGCAATACGGAAGTGACCTTATCCTACTTTTACGATCTTCCCTGTGGGAATACAAGTTTTAGATTCGGCGAACTGCTTCCTCGGCTTCCAAGAGCGAGGATGGATCTCTTCGAAGCGTGTCCTTTCCTTATTTTAGTGATAACTCGCGTCCAGGCCATCCTTATCCCAGCAAAGGCGGGGTTGGGAGGGACTTGGTTGGATCTCTAGCATCCCCAGCAAGATCCTCGGAGATCTGGCGAAGATTCCCGGGGAAGATCACTGCTCACCGACGCCAACCTGACCTAATGGAAATTTCCCAGCGCTCAAACTGCCCGCCGCGTTGTTCGGTTTCACGGCTCGGTTATGTCAATTTCAGGTCAATTCCAGAGACACACAGAGAGATACATGAACTGTGAACCGGACAAGTTGAGCAGAAGGCGTCGATAAAAAGATTAGTAAGACTTAAGTGAGGATACGGTTCAGGACGGGGAGTGTCAAGGCTGGCTTCTCCCGACGTGTGGTGGATTTGTAGACATGCCTTTTTTTTTCCACTGGCGCTGAGTATTTTGCCTCCCTGAGCTCGCCAATGAAGCCACGTCTAGCGGCCGGCTGGTCAATCGTCCGCTGACATTGACTCGTAACTTTGACTTTGCAACGGGAAAGACTGAGCGACCTCGCCAGCAAAGAGGTTCTAAGCGCCTCTTTAAAGGGGAAATACACATCACATCACCCCCACCTCCTCAACTTCTGACATATGTATATAATATAAATAAATTGGCTTCAGTTAACCTGCCTGTAGAAATCAATTTAGAGAGGGGTTGTAATTGAAAGACTTGCATTTATATAGCGCCTTTACACGACCACCGGACGTCCCAAAGCGCTTTACAGCCAATTATGTACTTTTTGAAGTCTGGTCACTGTTGTAATGTAGGAAATACAACTGCCAATTTGTGCACAGCAAGCTCCCACAAACAGCAATGTGATAATGACCAGAGAATCTGTTTTAATGATGTTGATTGAGGGATAAATATTGGCCCCAGGACACCGGGGATAACTCCCCTGCTCTTCTTTGAAATAGTGCTCATGGGATCTTTAACGTCTCATCCGAAAGACAGCACCTCCGACAGTGCAGCACTCCCTCAGCACTGCCAGCCTAGATTTTTGTGCTCAAGTCTCTGGAGTGGGACTTTGAACCCACAACCTTCTGACTCAGAGGCAATGGGTGCTACCCACTGAACCACAGCTGACACAGTGGGCTGACATACTGGGTTGCACAGGGCGAACGAAGCCAGCACTGGTTGAAGGGGTCAGGGTCTAAATAAATGAAGAGGTGGGTCCCAATAGGAGGAAGTGAAGCTGATTGACGCACAGGTAAATCTTCGGGACTCTGAACCCCACTTCAGTACAAGGTTCACTTCATACCACCTCCCCCTATTGCAAATGACTGCTGTAAATATAATCAAAATACTTAACAAACTGTTATATATTAATCAAATCCTTGACAAGCGGTTATAGATTAACGCTGCCGAGACTAGGACATTGAATGCTAATTAAAAATGGAATCATTATTAAATATTTAGTACACTTAATTCTACATCTTGGTTGTGCAACAAGTCTTTACAGAAATGGTGAAATATTAATGTACTGGAGTCTTTTAAAACAAATGTCACGACTCAAATTTCAGATATATTCATTAGTAATTTAGGTCCTTTTTAAAATGTATGTAGAATTAATATTTCTCTGTTCCCTTCATTAAGACAAACACATATAGAACTTACCAGGTATCTGTTGTGTGGCTTGCGCCAGTGTCATTGGATATCACTGACCAATCAGACCCAGGACATAGGTAATAGCAGGCATGGTGACCTTTCCCAGGTGATAATATCAGTCCCCAAATCCCAACGAGATATAAAGAGCGTTGCAGACACCACCATTAAACCGTGGTCCAGACTCGCTCTCTCGCCCTCTCTCTCTCTCCTCTATGGTCAGACGGGAGCTTGCGATCGTCCAGCACTTGTCAAACGAAATTTATTTCCCAACGGCAATCTGACACTATTTCCCCAGCACTGGCTCATGCTGAATGTGGTAAATATGATCGTGGAATCGTAAAGGAAAAGAGGAGGAGGGAGGGAGGAGGAGGAGGAGGGAGGGAGGAGGAAGAGGACGGTGGTCTGCTTTCAAGAATCCGAGAACAGCACGTAAGTTCCTTTGGTGATTGAATGACCTGAAGCTTTCAATTCGTGAAGGCCGTGCCGTGATCCAACTGTGCCGACTCCATCAGCTCTGGTCGTTTGTAAAATGACGATTTGCAGCCCGCTATCTAGGTATGAGCAGGCAGGCTGTGAAGAGTCCTTTGACAGTAATGCACACTAACTCATTTGCATCTGTGCATAACCTCTCCCTCTCGCTCTCTCGTCCTTGCTTGTGTTTTCGAACACGTTATTCGATTAAGGAGTCAATCATTACGAATGAATTAAGTGGGGATTGGTTTGGTTTGGTGCACACTGCTGTTCAATTTATGGCACCCACTTCATGGCATTGGCAAAGGTGGAACTTACACAGAGTCACATTTTCCAGCATTTGCTTTGCTCACTGGTTGTGGAGCACACATTTTACAGGGGCACTGCA
The DNA here is from genome assembly GCF_052327205.1 of Somniosus microcephalus. Taxonomy (NCBI): domain Eukaryota; kingdom Metazoa; phylum Chordata; class Chondrichthyes; order Squaliformes; family Somniosidae; genus Somniosus; species Somniosus microcephalus. Next base: position 14,041,920 of record NC_140992.1, read on the forward strand.
TAGGGAGGGCAGCGAAAGACCAGCTGGTCCACCAAGCCGGCCTTATACCTCCTGGTGGCTGGAGCATCATGAGTAGATGCTCCTCCACCCCACCCACCCAGCCATGTAATTTTCTGGGAGAGGCCAAAAAAAAACCACGGGCAATAAGAGGGGGAACATCTGGAGTATTCCTCTCCGACCCCGTCAGGCAATCAAAACTAGTAACCAGTCCAGGGTCTCACAGTGACCATGAGTAGGTTAACTGTGAATCCACGTACCTTCTATATGATGCAACCTCTGGCCCACCCAAGAACCGGCCCAGCTCCCGGTTGAAGGCAATGCAGAGAGTCAGCACCCAGCACACCAGCCAGCAATGTATTCCAGAGGTTCACTGCTCTCTGGGAAAAGAAGAACCACCCTATTCCTACTCCTGCATAGTTTAAACTCCTGTCCCCTGGTCCTCCCCAATTTGTCAAGCTGAAATAATCTATCGATACGCACGCATTCCAACCCTTTCATTATTTCATATATTGCTACCTGGTCGCCTCTAAGTCTACACCGCTCTAGTTTATAGTGACGGAATAAGTCGAATTCTGCTTCTATTCTAAGAGATTCCTGGAATTTTTCCCAGGGTTTTGGGTGATAGCAATCCACAAATCCATCCATTCATGATGAATGTGTCAGCCTTGGCTCAGTTTGTCGCTCTCTTGCTCCGAGTCACATGGTCATGGGAGCAAGCCCCACTGCAGAGACTTGAGTACAAAATTCAGGCAGACAACTCAGTTCAGTACTGAAAGAGTGCTGCACTGTTGGAGGTGCTGTCTTTTGGATGAGATGTTAAATTGAGGCCGCTGCCTGCCCTGCAGCTTGAGTTAAAAGATCCCACGGCACTATTCGAAGAAGAGCGGGGGCGTTCACCCCGCTGTCCTGGCCAACATTTAGCCCACAACTAACATCACTAAAATAGATTATCTGGTCATGTATCTCATTGCTGTCTGCGTATCTCTGCAACCTACTCCAGCCCTATAACCCTCTGAGATTTCTGCGCTCCTCCAATTCAGGACTCTTGCACACTCCTGATTTTAATTGCTCCAACATTGGTGGCCATGCCTTCAGCTTCTTAGGCCCTAAGCCCTGGAATTCCCTCCCTAAACCTCTCCGTCTCTCTACCTCTCTCTCCTCCTTTAAGATGCTCCTTAAAATCTACGGCCTAGAAATTGAGTTTGCGCTGCGCCAGGGCTTTAGCGCCGGAAGTTAGCGCCGGCGCTAAGTCCCTTTGCGCGCGCCAAAAATTCAGTAGCGCCGCGCCCAAATGGCTGCCGGCGCTACTGAAGGGTTTTAGCGCCTGAAAACTGGCGCAACGCGCCGCATTGCGGCGCTATTCCGGCGCTGCGGCGCCCGCTGCGGTGCGGCAGGCTCGGGAAGTGCAGGCCTCCTCCTTCCGTTAAGGAGGAGCTGCCTGCACCCGGCCGCGGCCCGCGCAAATCTCTGCAAAAATGAGCCCGGCACCTCGGACAAGTGCCGGGCTTGCATCTGTTCCGGGGGTGGGGGGAGAAGTCCGGGGAGGGAGCTGCGGGCAGGCGGCCGGCGGGAAAGCGGCCAGCCGCCGCGCCTCCTTAAAGCGCCGGCGCAGACTCCGGCAACACTCGTTTGCCGGAGTCTTAGTTGCGGCTGCCACTGGCGAGGCGGCCGCAACTGAATTTCGGCTTGGGGCCGGGTTACCACGGCAACCGGGACGCTGCGCACACCGATGACGTCATCGGTGCCGGCGCAGCGCTACCGGTCTACCGCCGCGGAAGGGCCCCAGGCAATTTAGGAACCGGCGCCAATTGCAGCGCTAGGCCCTCTCGCGCTGCAAAATCGGTGCTAAGGGCACTGAATTTCTAGGCCTACCTCTTTGACTAAGCTCTTGCTCACCTGTCCTATGATATTCTTGTGTGGCTCGTTTTTAAAAAAATTTGTTTATGGGATATGGGTGTTGCTGGCAAGACCAGCATTTATTGCCCATCCCTAATTGCCCTTGAGAAGGTGTTGGTGAGCCGCCTTCTTGAACCGCTGCAGTCCGTGTGGTGAAGGTACTCCCACGGTGCTGTTAGGGAGGGAGTTCCAGGATTTTGACCCAGCAACGATGAAGGAACTTGGAGAGGAACTTGGAGGCGGTGGTGTTTCCATGTGCTTGCTGCCCTTGTCCTTCTAGGTGGAAGAGGTCGCGGGTTTGGGAGGTGCTGCCGAAGAAGCCTTGGTGAGTTGCTGCAGTGCATCTTGTAGATGGTACACACTGCAGCCATGGTACGCCGGTGGTGGAGGAAGTGAATGTTTAAGGTGATGGATGGGGTGCCAATCAAGTGGGCTGCTTTGTCCTGGATGATGTCAACCTTCTTGAGTATTGTAGGAGCTGCACTCATCCAGGCAAGTGAAGAGTATTCCATCACACTCCTTGCTTGTCTCTTGTAGAAGGTGGAAAGGCTTTGGGGAGTCAGGAGGTGAGACACTCACCACAGAATACCCAGCCCCTGACCTGTTCTTCTTGCCACAGTATTTATGTGGTTGGTCCAGTTAAGTTTCTGGTCCATGGTGACCCCCAGGATGTTGATAGTGGGGGACTCAGTGATGCTAATGCCATTTAAATGTCAAGGGGCAGTGGTTAGACTCTCGCTTGTTGGAGATAGTCATTCCATGGCACTTCTGTGGCGCGAATGTTATCTGCCATTATCAGCCCAAGCCTGATCGCCGTCCAGGTCTTGTTACATGCGAGCATGGAGGCTTCATTATCTGAGGAGTTGTGAATGGCACTGAACACTGTTCAGTCATCAGTGAACATCCCCATTTCTGACATTAAATTGGAGGGAAGTTCATTGATGAAGCAGCTAAAGATGGTTGAGCCTAGGACACTGCCCTGAGGAACTCCTGCAGCGATGTCCTGGGGCTGTGATAATTGACTTTCAACCACCACAACCATCTTCCTTTGTGCTAGGTATGACTCCAGCCAGTGGAGAGTTTTCCCCCAGATTCCCATTGACTTCAGTTTTACTAGGGCTCCTTGATGCCACACTCGATCAAATGCTGTCTTGATTTGAAGGGCAGTCACTCTCACCTCACCTCTGGAATTCAGCTCCTTTGTCCATGTTTGGACTAAGGCTGTAATGAGGTCAGGACCCGAGTGGTCTTGGCAGAACCCAAACTGGGCATCGGTGAGCAGGTTATTGGTGATTAGGTGCCGCTTGATAGCACTGCCGATAACACCTTCCATCGCTTTGCTGATGATTGAGAGTAGACTGATGGGGCGGTAATTGGCTGGATCGGATTTGTCCTGCTTTTTGTGGACAGGACATACCTGGACAGTTTTCCACATTGTCGGATAGATGCCAGTGTTGTAGCTATACTGGAACAACTTGGCTAGAGGTGCAGCTAGTTCTGGAGCACCAGTCTTCAGCACGATAGCCGGGATGTTGTTGGGACCTACAGTCTTTGCTGTACCCAGTGCGCTCAGCTGTTTCTTGATTTCATGTGGAGTGAATCAAATTGGCTGTAGACTGGAATAACAACAGGAAACACTGGAAAAACTCAGCAGGCCAGGCAGCATCGGTGGAGAGAGAAACAGATTTAATGTTTCAGGTCGATGACCATTCGTCAGAACTGGGGAAAAACGCAGGAAATGGAAAGCAAGTTTGGGGGCTGGGAAAAGGGGGAGGGGATGAAAGAACAAAAGGGAAGGTCAGTGATAGGATAGAAAGCAGGAGAGGTTAAGAGACATTGAGAGACATTAAGAGATATTCAAGGCGAGAGGAGGTGGTAATGGGACAAGTTATGGAACAAAGGATGGCTCTAGATGGGGTGTGAATTGCACTGGCAGAATGAAGGACAGCTGAAGGGAGGGAAGAAAAAACAAAAAGTGTGGATAAAAAAAAGAAGAAAATACATATATGTGATAGGGGCCGAGGTTATGATCTGAAATTGTTGAACTCTATGTTGAGTCCAGAGGGCTGTAGGGTGCCTAATTGAAAGATGTGGTGCTGTTCCTCGAGCTTACGCTGAGCTTCCGTGGAACAATGCAAGAGGCCGAGGACGGTGAGGTCCGAGTGGGAATGGGGTGGTGAATTAAAGTGACAGGCCACCGGGAGCTCGGGGTCCCCCTTATGGACTGAACGGAGGTGTTCCGCAAAGCGGTCACCCAATCTGCATTTGGTCTCCCCAATGTAGAGGAGACCACATCATGAGCAGCTGAAGACTGGCTTCGGTGATGGTGGGGACCCCAGGAGGAGGCCGATATGGATCATCCACTCAGTGTCCAATTTTGTTTGATAACGCTCCTATGAAACGTCTTGGGGATGTTTTACTACATTAAAGGTGCTATATAAATACAAGTTGTTGTTGTGGGATCTTGCTGCACTCAAATTGGCTGTCGCATTACCTACATTACAACACTGACTATACTTAACAAAAGTACTTTATTGACTGCAAATGCTGTAGGATGTCCTGAGGTGATGAAAGGCCCTATTTCAATGCTAAATCCAAGTTCAAGCATATCTGAATTATGACGACTGAATAAATGTAATTCTGCTTTTATTACTTGGAATTTTATTCCCAAATTCTCTTCTATGATTCCCCCCATTTTTCTGTGAAAATTGTAAATTGGGACAATTTCCTGTTTAGCTGCTACTGGGCAAAATTGGGATAAAATGATAGCACAGTTAAAGGGACATGGCCATCCATTTAACTTGCTTGAGAAAGTATCCCGTCTATGTTTACAAACAAGGTAAACGACGATTTGGCTTGTATTGCAAGATATGATTTGGGGTGCAGAAATTGCAATTATCCGCGCACTCCCAGGGACCTGCTGCAAGTTGAGGCAGACTTTCGGAAGTCACTGTCAGAATGATAGTGTTAGCTGCCGAAAGCCAAGCAGCACTCTTATGACAACAAACATTCTTCTTGGTATATAGCATCAGAAATAGGAAAGGAAGCAAGAACTTGCATTTATACCGTGTTTTTCACAACCTCAGGACCTCCCCAAAGCGCATGAAGTACTTTTTAAAGTGTAGTCACTGTTGTAATGTTGGGAATGTCAATTTGTGCACAGCAAGCTCCCACAAACAGTGTAACTTTTGCATATTGAATTATCATTGGCCCGCAGGCATCTGTAAGGAATACCTATTATATTCACATGTGATCACATGCTGAGTTGTCATTGGCCTGCAGGCATCTGTAAGGACTACTATTGTTTTGAAGACCCAGGCTAGGGGTCCTAATGCCATGCTTTCTGAACGGTTCTGCTATGAGTAAGATCACAGACTGAATGCTTAATAAAGGAGTTAAACTGTAATACTCTGTTGTCCTACGATTTATTATTTTATACAAAGTGTGTAAAACAAGACATGGTGTCAGAAGTGGGATTTCAAATGGACATCGTTGGAGCTCTCTTGCCCCGAATGGATTGGGAATCTTTGAACTTACCTGGAGAATGGCGCAAGTTTAAGCAATATGTGGAGTTGATGTTCTCGGGTCCACTGAAAAGCAACGGGGGGGAAGAAAGATGCAGTTACCTACTCCTGTGGATTGGAGAAAAAGGGAGAGACATTTTTAACACATGGTGTCTCACCACGGATGAAGCAAAGGTACTGAAAAGTTATTTTGGCCGTTTTGAATCAAATGTGATGCCCAAGACAAATATGATATTCGCTAGGTACAAGTTTCAGGAGAAAGTACAAGGAGCTAGTGAGTCGTTTGAACAGTTCGCAACTGAGTTAAAACTGCTGGTAAAAGACTGTGAATATGCAGATAAAGATGAGATGGTCAGAGACCGCATCATGTTTGGAACACATTCAGCTAAAGTGAGAGAGAAACTTTTGAATGTTGGATCCGGGCTAATGCTGGACAAAGCTATGGACATAGCTAGATCGTACGAGATAGCCCAAGCACAGTTGAAAACCATAACCGGTGCCACGAGCAGCTCGCGTGAACAGACAGTGCACGCAGTTAATAGACACACACCAAAGAACACCACCCAGAGAGCGTGTTTCAGAACAGAAAGAACAGAGAGAGTTCTAAAAATGAGTGACACAGACATAAAACGCTTTAAAAACTGTGGATATTGTGGAAACAAGGTGCATGGGGAAAAGGAGCACTGCCCTGCCAAAGGAAGGCAATGTGCTAAATGTGGCAAACGGAACCACTTTGCTAAAGTTTTCAGGACTGTTTTTGGAAATGCAGTACACACAGTGAGTGACAGCCAAATGCCAGATAGAGAGCCAAATGCAAAGGAACTGTTTATTGATTCTGTGTCACAGAAAAGACAGATTTCAGAGACTGAGTAAGCCTTTGCAGATATTGAGATAGGAAAACAGGGCACAGAGCTTAAGTTTAAACTAGACACTGGAGCTCAGGTTAATGTAATTCCTCTGAGTGAGTATCACAGCTTGAAGGATGAGTGTGAGCTACAGCCCACCTCATGCAGACTGACCGGCTATGGGGGTGAGCAGCTCATTGTAAAAGGCACATGCATGATGAAATGCAAGTACAAAGAAAGCGACATGATGTTGGACTTTTACATTGTTGACACTCGAGCACCTCCAGTGCTAGGTCTAAAGGCATGTTTAGACATGGACCTCGTCAAGCTAGTGCTATCATTGACAGCACCAGTTGAGAAGCAGACAGTCATGGAGGAGTTTGCTGATGTTTTCAAAGGAATCGGACTATTCCCAGGTGAATGCACTATTCACCTTGACCCAGCAGTAACCCCTGTGGTTTGCCCACCGAGAAGGATACCCCTTGCTCTACATAGTTGCCTGATGGAGGAGCTGCAGAGCATGGAGAATACAGAAATCATCGTCTGGGAAACAGAACTGACAGAGTGGGTCAACGCGTTAGTAGTGGTTGAGAAACAATGTACAGGCAAGCTCAGAGTCTGTCTCGACCCCAGAGATTTGAACAAGGCTATCAAACGCCCTCACTACCTTCTACCAATGCTAGATGACATCACACCCAAGCTAGTGGGAGCACGTTACTTCAGTGTAATGGACGCACGATCAGGATACTGGACTATCAAGCTCACGGAAGTGTCATCTAAGCTAACAACATTCAACACACCATTTGGACGCTACCAATTTCTGCGTTTACCATTTGGTCTTATCTCAGCTCAGGATGAATTCCAGTGGAAGATCAACGAAACCTATGAAGGCCTCGACGGAGTAGTCGCAATCGTAGACAACATCCTCATCTATGGCAGGAATAGAGAGGAACATGACAGGAACCTCCGTGCGATGCTACAAAGATCACAGGAGAAAGGTATCCAGCTGAACCCCGAGAAAAGCATAATCAGATCCACCGAGATCAGTTATTTCAGGCATCGCCTCTCAACTGATGGCATTAAGCCAGATCCAGAGAAAATCTCCGCCATCAAGAAGATGGAGCCGCCGAAGAACCGCGCAGAGCTAGAGACAGTACTAGGCATGGTTAACTACTTAGCCAAGTTTGCCCCGAGCCTCTCCAAAATCAACGCACCCATGCGTCAGTTGCTCAAACAATCCAATGAGTTCCTGTGGGACAAACAACATGACACAGCATTTCAGAAAATGAAAGATGTAATCACCAGAGAACCAGGACCAGTTTTTGCCTACTTCGACCCCAACAAAGAGCTCAGACTACAAGTGGATGCGTCAAAGTATGGACTAGGTGCAGTATTACTGCGAGAAGGAAAGCCCATTGGCTATGCTTCCAGATCTCTCACAGACAGTGAAATCAACTATGCTCAAATCGAGAAAGAGCTATATGCAATTCTGTTTGGATGTAAGTGTTTCCACCAGTACGTCTATGGCCGACAAGTCATTGTGGAATCCGACCCCAACCCCTCGAGTCAATCATGAGGAAACCACTAGCCGCAGCCCCACCAAGGCTACAGAGAATGATCCTTCAGCTACAGAAGTACGACTTCACAATCATTCACCATCCAGGCAAAGACATTCCTGTCACAGACACGCTCTCCAGAAAGTCTCTTCGCTACCAGGACAGCAGTCTCAGTGAAGGCATGGATGTGCAGGTGCACATGGTGTACAACAGCTTACCTGTGAGTGACTCAAAACTGAAGGAGATCCAAGCAGGAACAGAGAAAGATGCACAACTCACACTGCTGAGCAAAGTCATACATGAAGGATGGCCTGAGGAAAGGAGGAAATGCCCTCAGAGCATAGCTGAATTCTGGAACCACAGAGACGAACTGTCACAAATCAACGGAATCATCTTCAAAGGGGAGAAAATCATCATTCCTACCAGTCTCAGAGAAGAGATGTTGACAAAAATTCATGCTGGCTATATGGGCATGGAAAAATGCAAACAAAGAGCACGTGACATTATGTTTTGGCTCAGAATGTGCAAACACATTGAGGACATTGTTGGAAAATGTTCCATTTGTCTAGAACGCCACCCATCAAATGTCAAAGAGCCCATGATACCTCACCGTATCCCAGACAGGCCCTGGCAGGTCGCGGCAATGGATCTGTTCACATGGAACAACGAGGACTACATAGTGACTGTTGATTACTACAGCAGATTTTTTGAACTGGACAGGCTTCACAGCACCACATCTGCAGCTGTGATCCACAAGCTAAAGGCAGCCTTTGCCAGGCATGGCATAGTAGAGACTTTAGTCTCAGACAATGGCCCCCAATACAAATCAAAAGAGTTCGACTCGTTTGCCAAGGCATGGGATTTCACACATGTCACATCAAGCCCACATTACCCTCAAAGTAATGGCCTTGCTGAAAAAACAGTCCAGATTGCAAAAACGCTCATGGACAAAGCCAAAGCGGACAAAGGAGACCCCTACATCAGTCTCCTTGAGTACCGCAACACTCCGGTTGACAACTTCAAGTCACCAGCACAGCTGTTGATGAGCCACAGACTTTGCTCAATCCTTCCAAGCACCAACCAGCAGCTGCAGCCAGAGGTTGTCAGCTGCAAGCAAGTGCATGCAAAACGTGTACAGAGACAGCAACACCAAAAGAGATACCATGACAGGTCAGCTAGACTACTGCCGCCGCTGCACAATGGAGAACCCATCAGAATCCAGGAGCATGACTACTGGAAGCCAGCAGTCGTCATCCAGCCAGCTGACACTGAGCGATTGTATCACGTCCACACCCCAGAAGGACAGGTGTACCGCCGCAATCGCAGGCACCTCCTGAACACCAAGGAACAACACCGTCATTCCGATGAGAGGATCAGTTCAACAGAGTGTGATGAACAGAGCAATACACAAAACACATCATGCTTATCTGAACCTAAACTTGAACCTGAATTGTTGACCGATTCAGGAGCATGCTCAGTTTCATACCACACAAGGTCTGGACGAGAGGTCAAGCCTAGAGTTATCCTTGACTTGTGAACTGTCAAAGGGTGTAGGCGGATCGCTGCCCTAAAAAAAAACTGTACATCGTTATTGAAACGTTGAGATGTTTTCAGTGCTAGTTAAATGCTGAGCTTACTTATATGTTTATGCTACCGAGAACATTATGTAGAAGAAAGGTTTAAAAGTAATGCATAACATTTTTCTTTTAAAAAGAAAGGGGATGTAACATTTGCATATTGAATTATCATTGGCCCGCAGGCATCTGTAAGGAATACCTATTATATTCACATGTGATCACATGCTGAGTTGTCATTGGCCTGCGGGCATCTGTAAGGACTACTATTGTTTTGAAGACCCAGGCTAGGGGTCCTAATGCCATGCTTTCTGAATGGTTCTGCTATGAGTAAGATCACAGACCGAATGCTTAATAAAAGAGTTAAACTGTAATACTCCGTTGTCCTACGATTTATTATTTTATACAAAGTGTGTAAAACAAGACAACAATGTGGTAATGACCAGATCATCTGTTTTTGGGGCATTGGCTGAGGTATAAATATTGGCCAGGTCACCAGGGAGCAGTCCCCTGCTCTTCTTCAAAATAGTGCCATGGCATCTTTTATGGCCAAATGAGAGGGAAGACAGGGCCTCAGTTTAATGTTTCATCTGAAAGACAGCACCCCTGACTGTGCAGTGCTCCCTCAGTACCGTACCGGAGTGCCAGCCTGGATTTTGTGCTGAAGTGGGACCTGAACCAATAACTTTCTGACTCAGAATCTCAGCAGAGTGCTGCCGACTGAGCCACGGCTGACACCTCACACAGAATCTAGAATCTAGAATTCTTGATATACCATGGAACACAGGGACAGGAGTCGCCCATTCAGCCCCTCAAGCCTCTTCTTCCATTCAATCAAATGATATCTGATCTGTAGCTGACTTCCATTTACCTGCCTTTGCTGCATATCTCTAGATACCTTTACCATACATGGATACCCTTCTGGACCCCAGATTGAGCGAGAGGAAGAGAAGCAGCTAGATTGCAGGGATACACATTGGCTGTACTCTTGTCTCTGAGTTACAACAACAACTTGCGTTTATGTAGTAAAATGTCCCAAAAGGCGCTTCACAGGAGCGTTATCAAACAAAATTTGACACCGAGCCAAATAAGGCAATGTAAGGACAGGGGGCTAAAAGCTTGGTCAAAGAGGTGAGTAATAAGGAGCGCCTTAAAGGAAGAGAGAGAGGCAGAGAGGTTTAGGGAGGGAATTCCAGAGCTTAAGGCCTAGGTAGCTAAAGGCACGGCCGCCAATGGAGGGGTGATGGAAATCGGGGATGTGCCAGGGGCCAATATTGAAGGATATGGGATTAAGCCCCACTCGAGCATTTGAGGAATGTGTGTAGTACTAAGGGAGTGCTACACTGTCAGAGGCACCACCCTTCGAATGAGGTGTTGAACTAAGGCCCCATCCATCTATCTATCAGGTGATCCTTACAGATCCCAGGACATTGAAAGAAAAGCAGGAATTTCTCCTGCTCTCCTGGTTAACATTCTTCCCTCAACAGCACCACCAAAAACAGATTAACTACTCATTCATCTCATTACTATTCATGGGATCTTTCTGTTTGTAAAACGACTCTTGTGTTTGCCTACAACACAACAGCCGCTGTAACCCACTGTATGTGAAGTGCCTTAAGATGTTTCTGGGAGATGTGATAAAGTGCTATTTAAATGCAAGTGTTTCTATTTAAAGAAGGCAGATATGGAAATGTAGCTTATGATAAAGACTGTAGCATAATAATTTGATGTGTTTGTTTGTATCTGATCTTCTCTACTTAATTTCCCACTCCAAAACGATGGCAATTTTAGTTTCAGATGAGAATCCTCCACACACTGAACTATTTCCATTTAATGCAGCGATCTCGATGATAAAATGCTCCTTAAACATTTTAGACCAACATTTCACTCCACGCTTATGTTGTAATATAAAATTGCCTGCTTTCCTCTCCATACCACAATGACATAATCAAGTCACAGTGTGAAAAGCGTTTTCGTGGCTGTGATTCAAGTATTTAACAGTTCTAATTAGTTAGCAGTACCAAAACAAACATTAGCTAGCACACCACTAATTGTTTGTTTGGAGGGGATGCTACAGGCAGAGTGCCTTATTGTTAAAAGATCATCTTTCTGTGTAATTGTTGATAGAAGGTGCAGATGCATCAAAAGCTGTTTGGTTAAAATGTGCTGAAATCGCCGAACGATGCATTGAGCCATGCGAGTTACATAACAGTTATGCAACTAGAATGGTCAGAGCCAGAAAGGTAATTCTTGTGACTGAAAAGATTTTGATTAACAAAGGGAAAATGGAGCATTTTAATCCTTGTGGCGCATGAATTTTGTTGAAAAATACAATAAAGTGGAAGTCAATTATAATTCCCCCAACCTCACAAAAAGGAAGCAAACTCCTTTCACATTGCAAAGCATGGTCCTTCACAGTGTTGGCTAATTTGCAAGCATATTCACATGTCTTAAAAGCAATAAGAGCCTTTCCTGTGCATCATTTATAGAACCCCCGCATCCCCCCCACCCCCACCCCTGCCCCTGTGTGGCATTGAGCATGGCAAGAATACCTGCTGTTTTATAAGGAACGTAGCTAACACCCTGAAACTCCCGCTAAGGTAGACAGCTTCATTTCCATGCCTGGCTCCAAGCTATTCATATACATTGTAAACAACAATGACCCCACCACTCCATCCATAACCCCATGTCTCTTTAATGCAACTCCGTTCACAGCTTACGTCGTCTTTCGGATGAGATGTTAAGCCGAGTCCCCATCTGCCCTCTCAGGTGGAAGTAAAAGATCCCATGGCTCTCTTCGAAGAAGAGCAGGGGAGTCCTCCCCAGTGTCCTCGCCAATATTTATCCCTCATGCAACATCGCTGAAGCACTGTAGTTCGGCGAGAACTTTGGGAGAGAAAATTGGAAGAAAAATAAATCCTGTTGAAGATCAGCCTTTCCTATGACAATGAGGAATTGATTATAAAAGACTTGCACGGTGCCAGTCACCTGTGAGGAAGCATCAAAGTACATCCGGGATCCAACACGCAGCAACAACAACAATAACCTGCATTTATACAGCACCTTTAATGTAGTCAAATATCCCAAGACACTTCACAGGAGCTGACATGAATCAGTCATTCATGAAAGAAAGACTTATGAAATAATACTGAGCGGCCTGCGGATGGCGCTGTCCAGGGAGAGTATAAATACTCGGGCACGGGCCCAGCTTGCGCAGGACATTCTTAACAGAAACTAGTGAAGGACACAACTAGACCTCCATGTTAAAAAAACAGTTGATTAAAGCTTTGTTTAACGCTTAGACCAAGTGCCTAGTAGTTTTCTTACGTCAGGAGTGTTCTCAAAAAAAATTTGATGCCGAGCCACATCAGGAGTTATTAGGTGTGGTGACCAAAAGCTTGGTCAATGAGGTAGGTTTTAGTAAGTGACTTAAAGGAGAGCGAGGCGGAGAGGTTTAGGGAGGGAATTTCAGAGCTCAGGGCCCAGGCGGCTGAAGGCACGGCCGCCAATGGTGGAGCGATGGAAATCGCGGATGCGCAAGAACACAGAATGGGAGGAGCGCAGGGACCTTGGGCGGTTGTGGGTCTGGAGGAGGTTACAGAGATAGGGAGGGGTGAGACCATGGAGGGAACTGAAAACAAGGATGAGAATTTTAAAATAGAGGGGTCGCTGAGTGTCCGAATGCGGATCTGTACCCGTGGCCTCCATAATCGCTGGACCCCTTCATTACCTGTGAGGGATAGACATTCTTCAAGGTTGAATTGCTCTCCAGCTTTGGTGACCTAAAGAACAAACAGACTGACTGACCTGCTCAATATGGATTGAGAGACTCATGTTGCCCTCAATGCTCTTTGTAATGACCTGCTCAAAATGCCACTGCTGAAGATCAGGAGCAGAGTGACCCATCCCCTCTCAGGTGCTGTAGTTGGTGCATAACCAGGCATAAAGCGAGAAATAGAGATAGTTTTATCGATGTAAGAGTGGGGATAGACTGGATGTTGGGTGGTTCCTCTTTTCCCGGGGAGCAGTGAGCCTCTCGGATGTGTTGTTGGCTGGTGTGCTGTGTGTTGACTCTCTGCCTTCAAGAGGGAGCGGGACCGGTTCCTGACTGGGGCAGAGATCGCATCACATAGTAATTCAGTGTCTGTTTTCCCTTATTGGTCCTGGGTTTTCTCTCTGCATGTTTTGCCTCTCCTACGAGATTACATGGCTGTGGGTTCAAATCCCACTACAGAGACTTGAGCGCAAAAATCTAGGCTGACGCTTCAGTGCAGCACTGAGGGAGTGCTGCACGGTCGGAGGTGCCGTCTTTTGGATGAGACGTTAAACCGAGGCTCCGTCTACTCTCACAGGTGGACGTAAAAGATCCTATGGCACTATTTCGAAGAAGAGCAGGGGGGAGTTATCCCCGGTGTCCTGGCCAATATTTATCCCTCAATCCAACATCACTAAAACAGATTATCTGGTCATTATCACATTGCTGTTCGTGAGAGCTTGCTGTGCGCAAATTGGCTGCCGCTCTTCCTACATTACAACAGTGACTACACTTCAAAAAAAGTACTTCATTGGCTGCAAGTGCTTTGGGAAGTCCTGAGGTGGGGAGTGCAAGTCTTTCTTTTTCTTTTTTCTGGGGTGGGGCGTAGGGATGGATGGGAGGGAAGAATTATTTCGTCAACGATGCTCTGGCCAGCATGAGCTGGCTTGAGGCACCAGCTGGTCTTTCCCTTCCCGTCAATTTTGTACGGTCGCATCTTTATCACCTCTGAGAAAATCAGTGCTGACAGTACTGCAGCAGGCATCCCACAGCTGTCCATCAAGCTCAATATTTAATATGTATTTTAGTTACTTCTGTCAGTTTAGATCGGTGATGTTCCCCCTATACCCACCTTGCTGCAAAGTGGTTAGTGTCTCATAAATTTTACACAGCCTTGTGAATGCAAAACTCTCAAAATCCACAGTGGGGCTTCACAGTCTGGATCCAGGCAGTTATGTCCTGTTCCTCCTTTGCCTATAATTGTAATTTAAAAAAAAATAATTTAAAAAATCTCCATTCCCTGTTGGGTAACAATAGTCACCGAACTTCAGCCAGACCTTCTTGGGCTGGATTTTGCTGTGAGGCAATCAGCTCTCACCGTTATTTATGCGCAACTTCCGGCGCGCGCAGATGTGCAGTTAAACCCAAAAATGTGGAAGTTGCTGCCTGAGATGTACCGCTCCTCCGTAAGCTTCCCGAAAACAGCATCTCGCCATCTGGCTCCCCATTCAAATGCATTGAATGGCATGAAGTTCCTGTATTTACATCATAGATATGGACTAAACTCACCACAGAAAGTTAGGGCTTGTCCATTTCGGTCTAACTACCCTTTTTTAACGGCATGATAAGTCTTAATTGCTGCCAAACAACCTCTCTGGCACTGAAAATTAACTTTTACAAGTGTGGAGTCTCATTCCTTCAGCTTTTAATTATTGTTGGTGATTTAAAAAATATTTTTTTAACTCTTTCTGTCTATTTTTTTCTTGCTCTCTTAATCTAATTTTTCTGTCCCTCTCTTTATTTTGCTTTCTGTACCTAATTCGATATTGAATTAAATATTATAATTTACACTTTCTGGTTTAGACTCTGCACTGCTTATTAATCATTCTTCAGATCTGATTGGTTAAGGAGATACACAGTTGCTTACCCTGTTCACACAGGTCCTAGCTGCCCTGCAGAGGGTGCCGCACTGTTTGGCTGACAGCAACTTGTCGTGCAACAGCCAATGGAAAGTCAATGGGCAAGTGCAGGACTATTGAATGGCGGGCACGGTTCGCTCGTTGCTCACAGCAAAATCCGGCCCAGCATTTTGAGACATTTCGATGAGATAAGGCACTGAGCTGTCCCGAAAATAAGGAGGCAAGCCACTCATTTGAGGTGGCGACTTAAAGTCAATTCTAGCTGGCAGCGATGGAGAAATTGCCCAGACCCCAAATTTACATCAATGCAAACAGTGTGCAGCATAACTAGATTATATTAGTCGAATAACATAATGGCCCAGAAATTCGGGTCTCCACGGGTGAGTACGCATGGGGTACTCACCCGTAAGCCCAATGGAAGTGCCGGTTTCGCGCATGCATTGCGCATGTGCAGGAAACCGGCACTTCTGATCCCCTGCTTTAAGGGGTTCAGAGGTGGAACGCGTGCACAGGAGAGGCTGCACGTGCGCATCGAACTTATGGTTTTTTTGCAGGTTTTCCCGGGAGGGTAAGTCTCCAGGAGCTACACTTTTAAAAAGCAGGCGCAAGGCCTGCTTTTAACAAGGTAAGTGGTGAATTAATTAAAATTAAAACATTTTTTCCACAGTTTTATTATTTTTAAATACTTTAAAGAAAGGTAAGTTTATTTTTAGCCCCATTAGAAAATGTAATTAATTTTTTCAAAAATTTAAATTATTGTTTAAAATAGTTATTTCATGTAATTTATGGTTTATTTTAAAAATGTGATTTAAAAAAAATGTATTTGAAGATTTAGTGATGTTTTGGGGCTTATAGTATTTATAGGTTTGACAGCCCTTCCTGTTAAACTTATGAATGTAGCATTCCCTGCTACCATTGGCTCTCCATGGCGCACGTGATCCCAGGGGACACATCGAACTAACTGCGCCCCTGGGATATGCAAGCACTGCGCGCCGGCAGCTGGACCAGGCCCAGGATCGGAATCCCACGCGGGCCCACAGCTCAATGGCCGGCACGCTAGGTAAGTGCAGGTCGGGGGCTTGCACCCGCGGGAAGCCCCCGACCCGAATTTCTGGGCCATTAATAAAATCTAATCTTTGTATTGAATGAATTGCTATAATACATGTAGGAAAGGTTCTCTTGTTCCAGCACCTGGGTGTATTGGTGCTGGTGTAAGATAATTGGCAAAAAAAGGCAGAGGGGAGATGAGGAGAATTGTTTTTACGCAGGGAGTTGTTATGATCAGGAATACGCTGCCTGGAAGGGCGGTGGAAGCATATTCAATAGCGACTTTCAAAAAGGAATTGGATAAATACTTGAAAAGGAAAAAAATTGCAGGGATATGTGGAAAGAGCAGGGGGAGTGGGACTAATTTGTAGCTCTTTCAAAGAGCCGGCACAGGAATGATGGGCCGAATGGCCTCCTTCTGTGCTGTATCACTCGATGCAGTGAGTAGAAAAGAATCAGTCAGAAAGGAAAACACACTTGTAGGGAACCTGTCTAATTTCCCTTCCCACTGTCCAGGGCCCCAAACACCGCTTCCAGGTGAAACAGCGATTTACTTGTACTTCTTGCAATTTAATGTACTGTATTCGCTGCTCACGATGTGGTGGTCTCTACATTGGGGAGACCAAACGCAGATTGGGCAACCGCTTTGCGGAACACTTCGGTTCAGTCCGTAAGGGTGACCCCGAGCTTCCGGTCGCCTGTCACTTTAATTCTCCGCTTCACTCCCACTCTGATCTCTCTGTCCTCGGCCGATTACACTGTTCCAATGAAGCTCAACGTAAGCTCGAGGAACAGCACCTCATCTTTCGATTAGGCACTTTACAGCCTTCCGGACTCAATATCGAGTTCAACAATTTCAGATCATAATCCCTGCCCCCATTTTTCATGCTGTATGATTTTGCCATTCCCATTTACAACATTTTCACAGTATGTTCTTTCAATTCCTTCCTCCCCTCCTAAACGCCCCCCCCCCCCCCGCCCTGTCTCTGCACCTGCTTAATATCTGTTACATTTCCAGCTCTGTTGAAGGGTCCCAGACCTGAAACGTTAACTCAAATCAAATTCAAATTCAAATGCTTTATTGGCATGAAAGTTTACAGAGAACCATATTGCCAAAGCTTACATAGCAAAAAGGTATATTTTCAAACATTCTGTAGGTGTCAATCGATTTGACATTTGTTGGGTACATACAATATTACTTTTAAACAATATTAATTTTAAACAGTCTTTGTACTTCATTTGGTACGTTCAATATTAATTTTAAACAGTCTTAATTTTAAACAGTCCTCAGGTTGTGACATGTTGTTACATATTTGGCCCCAAGGTATGGTCTGTCTCCTTCTCCCAGGACTAATCTCAATTTTGACAGGTCATCCAATTCCTTGAAATCTGGGGTTGTTTGGCTTAGCTTGTTGAATAATATGTTTCTTGATGTGTTGAATTTTTCGCATTTTAGGAGGAAATGCATTTCTGTTTCAACCTCGCCGGCCAGACATTGATCGCATATTCTATTCTCTCTAGGCTGCCAGGATTTCTTGTATCTGCCTTTTTCAATTTCCAGTTGGTGGTCGCTTAGTCTGTACCTGGTGAGGGTCTGTCTCTGTTTTGTGTCTCTGATGGTCGTGAGGTAGTCTGCCAGTTTATATTCTCTTTTTAGGGCCCGGTAACATTCTAATCTGCTTTGGCTTTCGGTTATTTTGTTCCAATGTTCCAGGTAGGTTTCTTTGCATTGTTTAATGATTTGGTTCACTCGGATTGGTGTTTGGACGGCTGTGTTGGTCTGGGGCTGGTCAGGGTCCGGCTGAGTACTTAGTTTCAGTAGCAGCTGACTCAGGGGACTCTTTTCTGGGTTTAGCTCTTGGGTCTGAAAGGCTTTGAAATGAAGGGTGTCTGGGGAGCTAGATTTGAGGTGATTTAGGAAGTTTAGTGCTCGTATTTGGATGTTTATTATCAGTGGGTATCTGCCTAGTTCGGCTCTGCATGCATTTGTTGGCGTTTTTCTTTGGATGCGAAGGATGCTTCGGCAGAATTCTGCATGTAGGGCTTCTATTGTGTGTTTTTCCCATTTAGTGTAGCTTTGGTGATTTAGCGGGCCCCATACTTCACTACCGTACAGTGCAATGGGCAGGATTATGCTGTCAAACATTTTGAGCCAGATTTTGATTGGGATTTGGATGTTGTAGAATTTTCTTTTTATTGCATATAGGGCTCTTCGGGCTTTTTTTTTTAGTGCATTCACTGCTATGTTGAAGCTCCCTGATGCTGTAATAGTTAGACCAAGGTAGGTGTAGCTCATAGTGTGTCCTATAGTGGTATCACTGAGGGTAAACTGGTATTTGTTTTCCTGACATCTGGGCCTTTTTTGAAAAATCATGATGTTGTTTTTTTTTAGATTTACTGTTAGAGCCCAATTTTGGCAGTATTTGTCGAGTAGGTCTAGTTGTTGCTGTAATCCCTGTTCTGTGGGAGACAGCAGAACCAGGTCATCCGCATAGATCTCCACGGATGCTGCCTGGCCTGCTGAGTATTTCCAGCATTTTCTGTTGTTATTTCTGTCTAATTTACTAGTTATTTAAATGATCAGACAGTAAACAATATCCCCAATTTATTTTCCTCTATTTGCTGTGCTCAGGCAATCCAATACACCTCGATACAAGAACAGGAAAATCTGTTCCCTAATTTCTTGGGTTGTTAATCAATGAATGATGTGTACAAGTAGATTAGGCACAGTTTTGGCCCCTACTGGTGACAAGTAATCTCTCTATCCGTTTAGTGGGAAGCCCTGATGTGAAGACCTTTTAAGCTCCCATGATAGCTCACTTCCCAAAAGCAGCGTGCAACCAAAGCTTTGATTCCCAGTCTGTGTTGAAAAGACTGAGATAAAGGAACGATGTGTTAGTATGGACAAAAAAAACACAGAAGGAATAACTTTAAACGGGAACAAAAGAAAGTGCTCAGGGTGTGGGAAGCAAACTGCGGAAATTGGAAGCAATTATGCCAAAGGAAGGTATAGATTTTTAAACATCAACAGAAGCTTGACTGCAAACGGGGCAGGAGTGGAAAGAACACAGATTGGGTTATAATATTCTGTGGAATGATAAAATAGGTAAGATAGGAGGAGAAGTGGGAATATTGGTAAAGGAGGATTTACCTGCTGTAGAAAGGACTGATTAATACCCCCCAAAAAACGAGACAGAGGCAGCGTCGATATGGTTCGAGATCAAATATTAAAAGAAGGATTGTTCAGTTAGTGGGGTTGTCCTACAGACCCCCGAATTGTGAGAGGGAAATGGAAGAGAAAATCTGCAGACTGATCAGGGAGAGGAGCAGGAATAATGAAAACGTTGTTGGAGGAGATTTTAACCACCCGCTCAATGATTGGGACAGGGAGTGAATAAACAGGTAAACAGGAATGGAATTGTTAAAATGTGTGCGGGACTCCTTCCTCAAGCAGAATGATTATATCCTTACAGGGAGAACAGCACGGCTAGATCGAGTAGTGAGTAACAACCGAGATGAGTTAAAAGTGGGTGACTACCTCAGGAGGAGTGACCTTAATAGGAGAAGGTATCAGATCCAAATAGACTGGGGAACAGTTAGCACAAAAACCAGGACATTATTATGGAAAGGTTTACACTAAAACAAGAGGAAGGGGCAAAAATCAAATTCGGCAGATGCGCAAAACGGGCGGATCGGCCGCCCGTTATATACCCGTTATACACCCGCCCGTTATACACCCGCCCGTTATATACCCGTTATACACCCGCCCGTTATACACCCGCCCGTTATACACCCGCCCGTTATATACCCGTTATACACCCGCCTGTTATACACCCCGCCCGTTATATACCCGTTATACACCCGCCCGTTATACACCCGCCCGTTATACACCCGCCCATTATACACCCGTTATACACCCGCCCGTTATACACCCGCCCGTTATACACCCGCCCGTTATACACCCGCCCGTTATACACCCCGCCCGTTATACACCCGCCCGTTATACACCCGCCCGTTATACACCCGTTATACACCCGCCCGTTATACACCCGCCCATTATACACCCGCCCGTTATATACCCGTTATACACCCGCCCGTTATACACCCGCCCGTTATACACCCGTTATACACCCCGCCCGTTATATACCCGTTATACACCCGCCCGTTATACACCCGTTATACACCCGCCCGTTATACGCCCGTTATACACCCGCCCGTTATACACCCGCCCGTTATACACCCGCCCGTTATACACCCGCCCATTATATACCCGTTATACACCCGCCCATTATACACCTGCCTGTTATACACCCGCCCATTATATACCCGCCCATTATATACCCGCCCGTTATACACCAGCCCGTTATATACCCGTTATACACCTGTCTGTTATACACCCGCCCATTATACACCCGCCCATTATATACCCGCCCGTTATACACCCGCCCGTTATATACCCGTTATACACCCGCCCATTATATACCCGCCCATTATATACCCGCCCATTATATACCCGTTATACACCCACCCATTATATACCCGCCCATTATATACCCGCCCATTATATACCCGTTATACACCCGCCCGTTATATACCCACCCGTTATACTCCTGTCTGTTATACACCCGTTATACACCCCGCCCGTTATACACCCGCACGTTATACACCCGTCTGTTATACACCTCGCCCATAATATACCCCGCCCATTATACAGCCGCTCGTTATATACCCACCTGTTATACACCCGCTCATTATACACC
The DNA here is from genome assembly GCF_052327205.1 of Somniosus microcephalus. NCBI lineage: Eukaryota > Metazoa > Chordata > Chondrichthyes > Squaliformes > Somniosidae > Somniosus > Somniosus microcephalus. The sequence continues at coordinate 14,062,795 of NC_140992.1, forward strand.
TGCCTGTTATATATCCCGCCCTTTAAATATCCAGCTCATTATACACTCGCCCGTTATACACCCACTAATTATACACCCCGCCCATTATACATCCGCCCGTTAAACACCCCGCCCATTATATACCTGCCCTTTATACACCCCGCCCATTATATACCTGCCCGTTATACACCCCGCCCGTTAAACTCCACGCCCGTTATAAATCTGCCCGTTATACACCCGCCCATTATACACCCGCTCGTTATACACCCACTCGTTATACACCCGCTCGTTATACACCCGCCCGTTATACACCCCGCCCGTATATACATCGCCCGTTCTACACACACCTGTTATACACTCGCCCGTTAAACACTTGCCCGATATACACCACGCCCGTTATATAACCGCCCGTTATATATCTGCCCGTTATACACCTCGTCCGTTATACACCCTGCCCGTTATACACCCCGGCCATTATACACCCCGCCCATTATACACACCTGCCCAATATAACCCCGCCCGTTATATACCCTGCCCGTTATACACCTGCCCGTTATACACCCGCCCGTTATACACCCCGCCCATTATACACACCTGCCCATTATACACCAGCCCACTATACACCCGCCCGTTATACACGCCGCCCGTGATACACCTGCACGTTATAAACTCGCCCATTATGCACCCCGCCCATTATACACCCGCCCGTTATACACCCGCCCGTTATACACCCACCCGTTATACACCCCGCCCATTATATAACCGCCCGTTATACACCACGCCTGTTATACACCGGCCCGTTATGCACCCGCCTGTTATACACTCGCCCTTTATACACCCCGCCCGTTATACACCCCCCGTTATACACCCCGCCCGTTATACACCCGCCCGTTATACACCCCGCCCGTTATACACCCGCCCGTTATACACCCCGCCCGTTACACACCCGCCCGTTACACACCCTGCCCGTTATACACCCCGCCCGTTATACACCCGCCCGTTATACACACCGCCCGTTATACACCCCCCCGTTATACGCCCCGCCCGTTATACACCCACCCGTTATACACCCTGCCTGTTATACACCTGCCCGTTATACACCTGCCCATTATACACCCGTCCGTTATAAACCTGCCCATTATACACCCGGCCGTTATACACCAGCCCGTTATACACACCGCCTGTTATACACCAGCCCGTTATACACTCACCCATTATACACCCGCCCGTTATACACCTGCCTGTTATACACCCCGCCCGTTATACACTTGCATGTTATACACCCCGCCCGTTATACACTTGCATGTTATACACCCCGCCCATTATACACCCGCCCGTTATACACCCGCCTGTTATACACCCCGCCCGTTATACACTTGCATGTTATACACCCCGCCCATTATATACCTGCCCGTTATACACCCGCCCATTTTACGCCCCGCCTGTTATACACCCCGCCCGTTATACACCCACCCATTATACACCCGCCCATTATGCACCCGCCCGTTATACACCCACCCATTATTCCTTCGCCCGTTATATACCCGCCCGTTATACACCCGCCCGTTATACAACCGCCCATTATATACCTGCCCGTTATACAACTGCCCATTAAACACCCGCCCGTTACACATCCCACCCATTATACAACTGCCCGTTATACACTTGCCCGTTATACACCATCCCGTTATACACCATCCCGTTATACACCATCCCGTTATACACCATCCCGTTATACACCAGCCCGTTATACACCCTGCCCATTATACATCCTGCCTGTTATACACCCTGCCCATTATATACCTGCCCGTTATACACCCCGCCCATTATACACCCGCCCATTATATACCTGCCCTTATGCAACCGCCCGTTATACACCCCGCCCATTATACACCAGCCCGATATACACCTGCCCATTATACACCCCACCCGTTAGACTCCCCATCTGTTATACACTCCCCTGTTATACACCCTGCCCGTTATATACCTGCCCATTATACACCCCACCCGTTAGACTCCCCATCTGTTATACACTCCCCTGTTATACACCCTGCCCGTTATATACCTGCCCATTATACACCCGCCCATTATACACCCCGCCCATTATACACCCGGCCATTATACACCCGCCCGTTATACAGACCACCCGTTATACACCAGCCCGTTATACACCCGCCCGTTATACACCCGCCCGTTATACACCCGCCTGTTAAACTCCCCACCCATTATATAACCGCCCGTTATACATCCTGTCCGTTATACACCCGCCCGTTATAAACTTGCCCATTATACACCCGCCCGTTATACACCAGCCCGTTATACACTCACCCATTATACACCCTGCCCATTACACACCTGCCCGTTATACACCCCGCCCATTATACACCCGCCTGTTATACACCCGCCTGTTATACACCCCGCTCATTATACACCCGCCCATTATACAACCCGCCCATTAAACTCCCCGCCCATTAAAATCTCCGCACATTATACACCCCGCCCGTTATACACCCACCCGTTATACACCCGCCCGTTATATACCTGCCCGTTATACGCTCGCCCGTTATATACCCGCCCGTTATACACACACCCATTATTCCTTCGCCCGTTATATACCCATCCGTTATACACCCGCCCGTTATACAACCGCCCGTTATATATCTGCCCATTAAACACCCGCCCGTTACACATCCCACCCGTTATACAACTGCCCATTATACACTTGCCCGTTATACACCATCCCGTTATACACCATCCCGTTATACACCAGCCCGTTATACACCCGCCCATTATACACCCCGCCCATTATACACCAGCCCGATATACACCTGCCCATTATACACCCCATCCGTTAGACTCCCCATCTGTTATACACTCCCCTGTTATACACCCTGCCCGTTATATACCTGCCCATTATACACCCCGCCCATTATACACCCGACCGTTATACACCCGCCCGTTGTACACCAGCCCGTTATACACCCGCCTGTTAAACACCCCACCCATTATATAACCGCCCGTTATACACCCGCCCGTTATACACCCGCCCGTTATACACCCCGCCCGTTATACACCCGCCCGTTATACACCCCGCCCTTTATACACCCGCTAGTATACACCCGCCCGTTATACACCCCACCCGTTATACACCCGCCCGTTATACACCCCGCCCGTTATACACCCGCCCGTTATACACCCGCCCGTTATACATCCCGCCCGTTATACACCCGTCCGTTATACACCCCGCCCGTTATACACCCGCCCGTTATACACCCCCCCGTTATACACCCCACCCGTTATACATCCCGCCCGTTATACACACCGCCCATTATACACCAGCCCGTTATACACTCACCCATTATACACCCTGCCCATTACACACCTGCCCGTTATACACCCCGCCCATTATACCCCCGCCCATTATACACCCGCCTGTTATGCACCCCGCTCATTATACACCCGCCCATTATACACCCCGCCCATTATACTCCCGCCCATTATACACCCGCCTGTTATGCACCCCGCCCGTTATACACCCACCCATTATACACCCGCCGATTATATACCCACTCGTTATACACCCGCCCATTATACACCCCGCCTGTTATACATACCGCTTGTTATACACCCCGCCCGTTATATACCTGCCCGTTATACACACCGCCCGTTATACACCCCACCCGTTATAAACCTGCCCATTATACACCAGCCCGTTATACACCCCGCCCCCCCGCCCGTTATACACCCTGCCCGTTATACACCCGCCCATTATACACACCGCCCGTTATATACCCCGCCCGTTATACACTCGCCCATTATACACCCCGCCCATTATACTCCCGCCCGTTATACACCCGCCTGTTATACACCCTGCCCATTATGCACCCTGCCCATTATACACCTGCCCGTTATACACCCGCCCGTTATACACCCGCCCGTTATACACCAGCCCATTATACACCCCGCACATTATACACCCTGCACGTTATACACCCGCCCATTATACACCAGCCCATTATACTCCCCACCCGTTAAACTCCCCGCCCATTAAACTCCCTGCCCGTTATACACCCACCCATTATACACCAGCCCATTATACTCCCCGCCCATTAAACTCCCTGCCCGATATACACCCACCCATTATGCACCAGCCCATTATACTCTCCGCCCATTAAACTCCCCACCAATTAAACTTCCTGCACATTATACACCCCGCTCGTTATACACACGCCCGTTATACACCCGCCCGTTATACACCATGCCTGTTATACACCCCGCCCATTAAACTCACTGCCCGTTATACACCCGCCCATTATACACCAGCCCATTATACTCTCCGCCCATTAAACTCCCCACCAATTAAACTTCCTGCACATTATACACCCCGCCCGTTATACACCCGCGCGTTATACACCCGCCCGTTATACACCCAGCCCGTTATACACCCGCCCGTTATACACTCCACCCGTTATAAACCCGCCCGTTATATACCTGCCCGTTATACATCCCACCTGTTATACACCACGCCCGTTATACACCTGCCTGTTATACACCCCACCTGTTATACACCTGCCTGTTATACACCCCACCTGTTATACACCTGCCTGTTATGCACCCCACCCGTTATACACCTGCCTGTTATACACCCCACCTGTTATACACCTGCCTGTTATACACCCTGCCTGTTATACACCTGCCTGTTATACACCCCACCCATTATACACCTGCCTGTTATACACCCCGCCTGTTATACACCTGCCTGTTATACACCCAACCCGTTATACACCCGCCCGTTATACACCCTGCCTGTTATATACCTACCCGTTATAAACCCTGCCCGTTATACACACGCCCATTATAAGCCCTGCCCATTATACACCCGCCTGTTATACACCCGCCCTTTATATACACCCGCCCGTTATATACCCCGCCCGTTATACACCCTGACCATTATACACCCCGTCCGTTATACACCCAGCCCACTATACACTCGCCCGTTATAAACCCTGCCGCTTATACACCCGGCCATTATACACCCGTCTATTATACACTCACCCATTATTCAACCGCCCGTTATATATCTGTCCGTTATATACTCCGTCCATTATACACCATGCCTGTTATACTCCCGCCTGTTATATCCCCAGTTATACACCCGCCCATTATACACCCCGCCCATTATACACCATGCCCATTATACTCCCGCCCGTTATACTCCCGCCTGGTAGACACACGCCCATTATACACCCCGTCTGATATACACCCCGCCCGTTATACTCCCGCCTGTTATACACACGCCCGTTATACACCCACGCATTATACACCCCGCCCGTTATACATTCGCCCGTTATACTCCCGCCTGTTATACACCCTGCCCGTTATACACCCACCCGTTATACACCCGCCCATTACACACCCCGCCCATTATACAACCGCCCATTATACACCTGCCCGTTATACAACCGCCCGTTATACACATCGCCCGTTATACACAAGCACATTATACACCCAGCCCATTAAATTCCCCGCCCATTAAACTCCCCGCGCATTATACACCCTGCCCGGTATACACCCGCCCGTTATACACCAGCCCATTGTACACCCCGTCCGTTAAACTCCCCGCCCATTGAAATCCCCGCGCATTATATAGCCCGCTCGTTATACACCCGCCCGTTATACAGCCGCCCTTTATACACTCGCCCGTTATACACCTGCCCATTATAAACCCCACCCTTTATATAGCCCACCCATTAAACTCCCCGCGCATTATACACCCCGCCAGTTATACACCCGCCCATTATACACCTGCCCATTATATAACCGCCCGTTATACACCCGTCGGTTATACACCCACCAATTATACACCCGCCTGTTATACACCCGCCCGTTAAACTCCCCGCCCATTGAAATCCCCGCGCATTATATAGCCCGCTCGTTATACACCCACCCATTATACACCCGCCCGTTATACACCCGCCCGTTATACACCCGCCCGTTATACACCCACCCGTTATACACCCGCCCGTTATACACCCGCCCGTTATACACCCGCTCGTTATACACCCACCCGTTATATACCCGCCCGTTATACACCCGCCCGTTATACACCCGCCCGTTATACACCCACCCATTATACACCCGCCCGTTATACACCCGCCCGTTATACACCCGCCCGTTATACACCCGCCCGTTATACACCCGCCCGTTATACACCCACCCGTTATACACCCGCCCGTTATACACCCGCCCGTTATACACCCGCCCGTTATATACTTGCCCGTTATACACTTGCCGGTTATACACCCGCCCGTTATACACCCCGCCCGTTATAAACCTGCCCATTATACACCCACCCGTAATACACCTGCCCATTATACACCAGCCCATTATACACCCCGCCCGTTAAACTCCCTGCCCATTGAAATCCCTGCGCATTATATACCCCGCTTGTTATACACCAGCCCGTTATACACCCGCACATTATATACCCACCCGTTATAAACCCGCCAGTTATACACCCGCCCGTTATACACCCGCCCATTATATACCCACCCGTTATACACCCGCCCGTTATACACCCGCCTGTTATACACCCGCCCGTTATATACCCGCCCGTTATATACCTGCCCGTTATACATCTGCCAGTTATACAGCACGGCCGTTATACACCCGCCCGTTATATACCTGCCCATTATATAACTGCCAGTTATACAGCACGGCCGTTATACACCCGCCCGTTATACACCCGCCCGTTATACACCCCGCCCTTTATACACCAGCCTGTTATATACCTGCCCGTTATACACCCCGCCCGTTATACACCAGCCCGTTATACACCCTGCCCGTTATACACCCGCCCGTTATACACCCCGCCCGTTATACACCAGCCCGTTATACACCCGCCCGTTATACACCCGCCTGTTATACACCCCGCCCGTTATACACCCCGCCCGTTATACACCCGCCCGTTATACACTCGCCCGTTATATACCAGCCCGTTATATACCCGCCTGTTATACACCCCGCCCGTTATACACCCGTCCATTATACACCCTGCCCGTTATACACCCCGCCCGTTATACACCCCGCCCATTATACACCAGCCCGTTATACATCCGCCTATTATACACCCGCCCGTTATACACTCCGCCCGTTATACACCCCGCCCATTATACACCCACCTGTTATACACCCGTCCGTTATAAACCCGCCCATTATACACCCGCCTGTTATACACCCGCCCGTTATACACACCACCCATTACACACCCGCCCGTTATAAACCCTGCCCGTTACACACCCGCCCATTATATACCCGCCCGTTATATACCCTGCCCATTATACACTCGCCCGTTATACACCCCGCCCATTATACTCCCGCCCGTTATACACCCACCCGTTATACACCCACCCGTTATACACCAGCACATTATACACCCCGCGTGTTAAACTCCCCACCCATTGAACACCCCGCACATTATACACCCCGCCCGTTATACACTCGCCCGTTATACAACTGCCCGTTATAAACCCCGTCCCTTATACAGCCCGCTCGTTAAACTCCCCGCATATTAAACTCCCCGTGCATTATACACCCCGCCCGTTATACACCCACCCATTATGTACCCACCTGTTATACACTTGTCCATTATACAACCGCCCGTTATATACCTGCCCGTTATACACCCCGCCCATTATATACATGCCCGCTATACACCCGCCCGTTATACACCCACCCATTATACACCCTGCCTGTTATACACCCGCTCATTATACACTCGCCCTTTATACACTCACCCATTATACACCCGCCCATTATACGCCCGCTCGTTATACACCCCGCACTTTATGCACCCCACCCATTATACACCCCACCATTTAGACACCCGCCCGTTATACTCCTGTCCGTTATACACCTGCCCGTTATACACCCCGCCCGTTATACACCTGCCCGTTATACACCCCGCCCGTTATACACCTGCCCGTTCTAAACCCACCCGTTATACACCCGCCCGTTATACTCCTGCCCGTTATACACCCGCCCGTTATACACCCACCCGTTATACTCCTGCCCATTATACACCCGCCCGTTATACATGCGAACATTATACACCCCGCCCGTTATACAACGCGCCCGATATACACCTGCCCGTTATACACCCCGCTCGTTATACACCCCCCCATTATACACCCTGCCTGTTATACACCCCGTACGTTATACACCCCCCTGTTATACACCCTGCCCGTTATACACTCGCCCATTATACACCTGCCCGTTATAAACCCCATCCCTCATACAGCCCGCCCATTAAACTCCCCGCGCATTATGCACCCCACCCGTTATACACCTGCCCATTATGTACCCGCCAGTTATACACCCGCCCGTTATACACTTGCCCATTATACAACCGCCCATTATGCACCCCACCCGTTATACACCCGCCCGTTATACACCCGCCCGTTATACACCCGCCCGTTATACACCCGCCCGTTATGCACCCAGCCCGTTATACACCCGCCCGTTATACACCCGCCCGTTATACACCCGCCCGTTATACACCCGCCCGTTATGCACCCAGCCCGTTATGCACCCAGCCCGTTATACACCTGCCCGTTATACACCCGCCCGTTATACACCCGCCCGTTATGCACCCTGCCCATTATACACCCACCCGTTATACACCCGCCCATTATACACCCCGCCCGTTATAAACCTGCCCGTTATACACCCGCCCGTTATACAACCGCCTGTTATACAGCCGCCCGTTATGCACCCCGCCCGTTATACACCCGCCTGTTATACACCCTGCACATTATGCACCCCACCCATTATACACCCCACCATTTAGAAACCTGCCCGTTATACTCTCGCCCGTTATACACCCTGCCTGTTATACACCCACCCGTTATACACCCCGCCCATTATGCACCCGCTCATTATACACCCACCTGTTGTGCACCCGCCCATTATTCACATGCCCGTTATACACCTGCCCGTTATACACCCGCCCGTTATACACTACGCCCGTTAAACATCCCGCCAGTTATACACCCACCCATTATATACCCGCCCGTTATACACCCCGCCCATTATACACCCCGCCCATTATACACCTGCCCATTATATACCTGCCCATTATACACCCCGCCCATTATATACCTGCCCATTATATTTCCGCCCGTTATACACCTGCCCTTATTACACCCGCCTGTTATACACCCCGCCCATTATACACCTGCCCATTATATACCCACCCATTATACACCTGCCCATTATACACACCAGCCCATTATACACCCCGCTCATTAAACTCCCCACCCATTAAACTCCCTGCACATTATACACCCGGCCCGGTATACACCCGCCCGTTATACACCCGCCCGTTATACACACGCCTGTTATAAACCCGCCCGATATACACCCGCCCATTATACACTTGCCCGTTATACAACTGCCCATTATACACCACGCCTGTTATACACCCGCCCGTTATACACGCGCCCGTTATATACCCGCCCGTTATACAACCGCCCGTTATACACCTGCCTGTTATACAACTGCCTGTTATACACCACGGCCGTTATACACCAGCCCATTATATACCCGCCCGTTATACACCCCGCCCATTATACACCAGCCCGTTATATACCCACCCATTATACACCCCGCCCGTTATACACCCGCCCATTATACACTCGCCCGTTATACATCCTGCTCATTATACACCCGCCCGTTATACACCAGCCCATTATTCACCAGCCCGTTATACACCAGCCCATTATACACCCTGCCCGTTATACACCAGCCCGTTATACATCCGCCCATTATACACCCGTCCATTATACACCCCGCCCGTTATACACCCCGCCCGTTATACACCCGCCCGTTATACACCCCGCCCGTTATACACCCCGCCCGTTATACACCCCGCCCATTATACACCCGCGCGTTATACACCCCGCCCGTTATAAACCCACCTGTTATAAACCCTGCCCGTTATACAACCGCCCATTATACTCCCGCCCGTTATACACCCGCCCGTTATACACCAGCCCATTATAAACCCCGCCTGTTAAACTCCCCACCCATTGAACTCCCCGCACAATATACACCGCACCCGTTATACACCCGCCCGTTATACACCCGCTCATTATACACCCACTCGTTATACACCCCGCACATTATGCACCCCACCCATTATACACCCCACCATTTAGACAGCCGCCCGTTATACTCCTGCCCGTTATACACTCGCCCATTATACACCCCACCCGTTATACACCCCGCCCGTTATACACTACCTGTTGTACACCCGCCCGTTATACACCCTGCCCTTTATACACCTGCCCGTTCTTAACCAACCCGTTATACACCCGCCCGTTATACTCCTGCCCGTTATACACCCGCCCGTTATACACTCACCCATTATACACCCCGCCCATTATACAACGCGCCCGATATACACCTGCCTGTTATCCACCCACCCGTTATACACCCTGCCCGTTATACACCCCCCGTTATACACCCTGCCCGTTATACACTCGCCCATTATACACCTGCCCGTTATAAACCCCATCCCTATACAGCCCGCCCGTTAAATTCCCCGCCCATTAAACTCCCCACCCATTATACACCCTGCCCGTTATACACCCGCCCATTATGTACCCGCAAATTATACACCCACCCGTTATACACCCGCCCATTATGTACCCGCCCGTTATATACCCGCCCTTTATACACTCGCCCGTTATACACCCGCCCGTTATGCACCCCGCCCGTTATACACCCGCCCGTTATATACCCGCCCTTTATACACTCGCCCGTTATGCACCCCGCCCGTTATACACCCGCCCGTTATACACCCCGCACATTATGCACCCCACCCATTATACACCCCACCATTTAGACACCTGCCCGTTATACACCCCGCCTGTTAAACACCAGCCCATTATACACTCGCCCATTATACACCCGCCCGTTATACTCCTGCCCGTTATACACCTGCCCATTATACCCTTGCCCATTATACACCCCGCCCATTATACACCCCGCCCATTCTACACCCACCTGTTATACACCCACCTGTTATACACCTGCCTGTTATACTCCTGCCCGTTTTACACCCGCCCATTATACACCCCGCCCATTCTACACCCACCTGTTATACACCCACCTGTTATACACCTGCCTGTTATACTCCTGCCCGTTTTACACCCGCCCATTATACACCCCACCCGTTATACAACTCGCCCGTTATACACCTGCCTGTTATACACCCGCCTGTTATACACCCTGCCCGTTATAGACCCCGCCCATTAAACACCTGCCCGTTATAAACCCACCAGTTATACACATCGCTCGTTATACTCCTGCCCGTTATACACTCGCCCATTATACACCCCGCCTGTAACACAACACGCCCGTTATACACCTGCCCGTTATACTCCCGCCTCTTATACACCCTGCCCGTTATAGACTCACCCATTATACACCACACCCATTATACACCCCGCCCGTTATACACCCGGCCATTATACACCCGCCCGTTATACACCCTGCCCATTATACACCCACCTGTTATACACCCGCCCATTATACATCCTACCCGTTATACACCCCGCCCATTATGCACCCACTCGTTATACACCCACCTGTTGTACACCCGCCCATTATACACCTGCCCATTATACACACCACCCGTTATACACCCCACCCGTTATACACCCGCCCGTTATACACCCTGCCGTTATACACCCACCCGTTATGCACCCCGCCGTTGTACACCCGCCCGTTATACACCCACCCGTTATACACCCCGCCCGTTATACATACACCCGTTATACAACCCGCCCGTCACTCACCCGCCTGTTTAAAAACCAGGTAGGGTGTCATCCTCGGGGGAGCGCAGAGTGTCGGCCTCATCCCCGCGGGTCCCTCCATCAGCTGGGTCCACGGAACCGGCTGGACAGGGAGCCAGGTTCCGGAACGAAACGGTGGACTCCCTGCCATCGGGGTATCGCACATGTGCGTACGTGGGGTTGACGTCCGTACGTTCTATGTCATCGACTAGAGGATCGGTTTTCGATGATCCGACAAATCTTCGGAGCAGAACGGGGCCAGGAGCTGCTAACCATGTAGAGATGTCCCATGGGTGGAGCGATGCTGGAAGCTGAAGAATCGCTCGTGAGGTGTGACATTGGTAGAAGTAGAAAGGAGAGACCTGATGGAATGCAACGCGTCAGGGAGCATAGTTTCCTACTGCTGGTCTGGTAGGTTGCGTGACCTCAGCGCAAGATGAACAGCGTTCCAAATGATAGCGTTGTATCTCTCAACCTGTCCATTACCAATGGGATGGTACGGTGTTGTTTTACTTGTGGAAATTCCCCGTTGGGAGAGATAACTTTTGAGTTCGCTTGACATGAAGGAGGGACCCCGATCAGAGTGGATGAAATTGGCCATACCGCAAAGGGAAAAGACCTGATCAAGGCATTTGATCACTGTGGAAGTAAGCATATTGGGACAGGGGAAAGCAAAGGGATAGCGTGAATATTTGTCCACCATAGTCAGTAAGTAGGTATTCCGCGTTGAGGAGGGCAATGGCCCTTTAAATTCAAAGCTGAGTCGCTGCATAGGCTGCATAGCGTGTATGAGCGAGCCATCCGATGGACGGAAGAATTACGGTTTTAATTCCGCACAAATTCTACAGGAGGAGCATGTTCTTTTCACATCTTCCGTAGAAAATGGGAGATTTTTAGATCGCACAAAGTGCAACATACGGGTAACGCCAGGATGGCATAAGTCAGTATGAAGATCCTCAAGAGTCGAAGTTGACATAGAAGAGCAGAATGCCCGCGTGAGGGTATCTGGGGCCACATTCTCTTTGCCGGGTCGATAATGTATGGTGTATCCAAAGGCAGCCAATTCCATCCTCCAGAGTTGTATTTTGTTATTCTTGATCTTAGTGCGTTTCCGGTTATCCAGCATAAAGGCCACGGAGCGTTGATCGGTTATAAGTGTGAAATGGCGACGAGCGAGAAAATGACTCCATTTACGTACCACTTCGATGATGGCCGTAGCCTCCTTCTCGACAGGAGGATAATGGAGCTCGCTACCCTGCAAAGTTCTGGACAGAAATGCAACGGGTCGACCACCTTGATTCAAGGTAGCCGAGATCGCCACATCCGATGCATCGCACTCGACCACGAAAGGAAGATTTTCATCAATGGAACGAAGCGTGGCTTTTTCCAGTTGTCGCTTGAAGAGGTTGAAAGCTGAAATAGCCGTTGCCTCCAATGAAAATGACTTAGCGTGAAGCAGGGGCTGGATCTTGTCGGAGAAGTGGGGTATCCATTTCGCATAATAGGCGAACATGCCGAGTGCCCGACGAAGAGTGCCGAGATTCGTAGCGGGAGGGAACTCCTGAAGTGGACGAAGTCACTCCGGATCCAGTTTGATGACACCGTTACCCACCCAGTAGCCAAGGATGTTGACTGATGGTACTGATTTCACAGATTTGGACTCATTTAAGGTTAAGTTGCGACGACGGAGAACGTCAAAAAATTTCTGGAGGTTGGCATCATGCTCCTTCTGGTCATGACCAGCAATGGTGATATTATCCAGATATGGAAAAGTGTCCGTTAAGTTCTCCTGTTTGACTAGGCTATCCATTGCCCATTGACAGATGGCCACCCCATTGGTGACCCCAAATGGAAGGCGACAAAACTGGTAAAGCCGACCATTGGCCTCAAAGGCTGTATACTTTTTGTCAGAGTCCTTTAACGGTACTTGATGATATGCGCTCTTTAAATCAAAAGTTGAAAATACCTTGTAATTGGCAAGGTTATTGACCATGTCATCGATGCGTGGTAGTGGGTAGGCATCCAGGTCGGTATACTGGTTAATAGTTTGCAAGTAATCGATGCAAAGACGTTTCTTGTATTGCTTCAGAGGATTTTTAACAATGACGACTTGAGCCCGCCAGGAAGATGAACATGGCTCAATGATACCATCAGCTAGAAGGCGAGAGATTTCTGCCTCGATAAAGGCTCGATCATCTTGGCTGAAACGTCATGATTTAGTGACTATGGGCTTACATTGGGGCAAAGATTGGCAAACAAGGAGGGCTTGTCGAGCAAAGCCACCGAAAGCGCACAAAATGGTACTTTGGAAATATTAAGCTCTGGCTTTGAACCTCCAAACTCGAAAGTGAGTCTTTTGTGTTGTTTCTGGAAATCCTGTCCCAGGAGCACATCACTGCATAGGTTCTTGAGCACCCTGAGCTGGGTTGAGAAATAAGTGCGGCCATTGAGGATAAGGTCGACAAGACAAAAGCCGGAAGAATTGGTGGTCAGTGTCGTCAGAGCCATTGCAATTTCCCTGTCCGAGGGGTAAATACGCAGTTTTAACTTACTGACAGCCCGCTCACTAATGAAGCTGTCAGAGCTGCATGAGTCGGTTAGTGCACTCAGAATGTGTCCATTTACCAAAACCTTCGTGGCTGCATGGGACAGACTTTGGGGAAAAACAGCTGTGATGGGAGGAGGGGCAGTTTTACCCTTGACAGCTGTAACCTTAGTAGTGGTTCTTGGGGGAGGAGCAGTTTTATAGATTGCAGCTGTAACCTTAGTAGTGGCTCTCGGGGGAGGAGCAGTTTTATAGATAGTAGCTGCAAAACTAACAGGAACTCTCGACCAGTATACCTTAGAGAAGTGGCCTTTCTCACTAACAGTGGCTCTTGACTGGCATACCTTAGAAAAGTGTCCTTTCTTGCTGCAATGATTGCAGGTTGCGTTACGAGCAGGAAAACATTTCCTATAATGGAACGCACCTCCACAGAAGAAACACTTCCTTCCGGATTGCCAAGATGCCGCTAGGGCGGGGTTGTCATCAGTGTAGGTTTCTAGGGTAGGGTTGCCATCAACCAGGTTGGAGTCATCATCCGTGAGGGCTTCCGCCCGAGGCCTATCAAAGGAGTCACTAAAAGTGATAGCAGCAGCCCGTGCACATGGTGAAAGATAGGTATCTGCATTCCTCTTTGCTAAATCCAGAGAACATGCCTGGTCATAGGCAGCCTGTAACTTGAGGGTTTTATTCTCCAACAGACGCTGACATATGAAGGGAGACGCAATCCCATTAATAAAGGAATCACAAATTAACTCCTCCTGGTACTGCTCGGCTGTAACAGCTTTAAGATTACAATCCTTGCTGAGCCTGCGAAGTTTCTGAAGGAATTCGTCAAGTGATTCCCCGGGTTGTTGTCGAGTTGTGGCCAGTAGATGCCGAGCAAAGATTTCATTTGGGGACTTGACATATAGTTGCTGTAGTATTTGGATAGCGGCGTCATAGTCTACACAGTCTTCGATATAATCAAACACATGAGGGGATACATAATTCACAAGTATCTCTAATTTATCAGGAACATTTTCACCACACACCCTGAGGAAGTTGCTGAAAGTACGATACCAGTGTTTCCATACCTTAGCAGCTGCAAGTGAATTCGGGTCCAGGTCGAGACGGGCGGGGCTGAGTAGTTTCTCCATGATGGATTGATTACTTGTCTGAGTTCCCTTCTATGGTTCGAGTCATAGTTGGCTGTTCCCGAAATCACCCAAAGCACGGAGTCGATATCAAGTTGATTAAATTGACGTAATATAAACTCACTACACACTTGGTTTGAGTATAAAGCAAGGCTTTAATCAACTTGTTTCAGAACATGGAGGTCTAGTTGTATTTCACTAGCTCCTTGTCTTACAAAATGTCCCTGCCAAGCTGGGCCCACGCCCGAGTATTTACACTCCTTGGACGGTGCCACCAGCTGGCCGTCCAGTGTTATTTCATAAGTAGTTTCTTGATGATGAGATTCATAACACACCCGTTATACACCCGCCCATTATACACACCACCCGTTATATACACAACCGTTAAGCATCCCGCCCGTTATACACTCGCCCGTTATACACCCGCCCGTTATACACCCGCCGGTTATATACACAACCGTTAAACATCCCGCCCGTTATACACCCACCCGTTATATACCCCGCCCATTATATACCCTGCCCGATATACACCCCGCCCGTTATACACCCCGCCCATTATACTCCCCGCCCATTATACACCCGCCCGTTATACACCCCGCCCGTTATACACCCCGCACGTTATACACCCGCCCATTATACACCCGCCCATTATACACACCGTCCATTATACACACCGCCCATTAAAAAACCCTGCCCGTTATACACCCCGCCTGTTATGCACTCACCAATTATACACCCGTCCGTTATACACCCGCCCATTATACACCCGCCCGTTATACACCACGCCCGTTATACACCCGCCTGTTATACACCATGCCCGTTATACACCCGCCCGTTATACACCTGCCCATTATACACCCGCCCATCATACACCCCGCCCATTATACACCCGCCCGTTATACACCACGCCCGTTATACACCCGCCTGTTATACACCATGCCCATTATACACCCGCCTGTTATACACCTGCCCATTATACACCCGCCCATCATACACCCCGCCCATTATACACCTGCCCGTTATACACCTGCCCATTATACACCCACCCGTTTAACACCCTGCCCATTATACACCCCGCCTGTTATACACCCCGCATGTTATACACCCGCCCGTTATACACCCGCCCGTTATACACACCGTCCATTATACACCCCGCCCATTAAAAAACCCTGCTCATTATACACCCCGCCTGTTATGCACTCACCAATTATACACCCATCCGTTATACACCCGCCCGTTATACACCCGCCTGTTATACACCCGCCCGTTATACACCCGCCCGTCATACATCCCGCCCATTATACACCCACCCGTTATATACCCCGCCCATTATATACCCTGCCCGATATACACCCCGCCCGTTATACACCCCGCCCATTATACTCCCCGCCCATTATACACCCGCCCGTTATACACCCCGCCCGTTATACACCCCGCCCATTATACTCCCCGCCCATTATACACCCGCCCGTTATACACCCCGCCCGTTATACACCCCGCACGTTATACACCCGCCCATTATACACCCGCCCATTATACACACCGTCCATTATACACCCCGCCCATTAAAAAACCCTGCCCGTTATACACCACGCCCGTTATACACCCGCCTGTTATACACCATGCCCATTATACACCCGCCTGTTATACACCTGCCCATTATACACCCGCCCATCATACACCCCGCCCATTATACACCTGCCCGTTATACACCTGCCCATTATACACCCACCCGTTTAACACCCTGCCCATTATACACCCCGCCTGTTATACACCCCGCATGTTATACACCCGCCCGTTATACACCCGCCCGTTATACACACCGTCCATTATACACCCCGCCCATTAAAAAACCCTGCTCATTATACACCCCGCCTGTTATGCACTCACCAATTATACACCCATCCGTTATACACCCGCCCGTTATACACCCGCCTGTTATACACCCGCCCGTTATACACCCGCCCGTCATACATCCCGCCCATTATACACCCACCCGTTATATACCCCGCCCATTATATACCCTGCCCGATATACACCCCGCCCGTTATACACCCCGCCCATTATACTCCCCGCCCATTATACACCCGCCCGTTATACACCCCGCCCGTTATACACCCCGCCCATTATACTCCCCGCCCATTATACTCCCCGCCCGTTATACACCCCGCCCGTTATACACCCCGCACGTTATACACCCGCCCATTATACACCCGCCCATTATACACACCGTCCATTATACACCCCGCCCATTAAAAAACCCTGCCCGTTATACACCCCGCCTGTTATGCACTCACCAATTATACACCCATCCGTTATACACCCGCCCATTATACACCCGCCCGTTATACACCACGCCCGTTATACACCCGCCTGTTATACACCACGCCCGTTATACACCCGCCTGTTATACACTTGCCCATTATACACCCGCCCATCATACACTCCGCCCATTATACACCTGCCCGTTATACACCTGCCCATTATACACCCACCCGTTTAACACCCTGCCCATTATACACCCCGCCTGTTATACACCCCGCATGTTATACACCTGCCCGTTATACACCCGCCCGTTATACACACCGTCCATTATACACCCCGCCCATTAAAAAACCCTGCCCATTATACACCCCGCCTGTTATGCACTCACCAATTATACACCCATCCGTTATACACCCGCCTGTTATACACCCGCCTGTTATACACCCGCCCGTTATACAGCCGCCCGTCATACACCCCGCCCGTTATACACCTGCCTATTATACACCCCGCCCGTTATACACCTGCCCGTTATACACCCGCCCGTCATACACCACCCCGCCTGTTATACACCTGCCCGTTATACACCACGCCCATTATACACCCCGCCCGTTATACACCCGCCCGTTATACACCTGCCCATTATACACCCACCCGTTTAACACCCTGCCCATTATACACTGCACTCATTATACACCCGCTCTTTATATACCCCGCCCATAATACACCCACCCGTTTAACACCCTCCTGTTACTCACCTGCCCATTATGCACCCACCCGTTATATCCCCCGCCCGTTATACACCTCGCCCGTTATGCACCCCGCCCATTATATCCCCCGCCCATTATACACCACCCTGTTATACACCCCACCCATTATACACCTGCCCATTATACACCCCGTCTGTTATACATCCACCCGTTATAAACCCCGCCCGTTATAAACCCCGCCCATTATACGCCCGCCCATTAAACATCGTCCCAATATAAACCCCGCCCGTTATACACCCGCCGTTATATACACACGCCCGTTATACACCCCGCCCGTTATACACCTGCCCATTATACACCCCACGTCTTATACACCTGCCCGTTATACACCCGCCCGTTATACACCCGCCCGGTGCACACCCCGCCTGTTATAAACCCCGCCCATTATACACCCACCCGTTATACACCCCGCCCGTTATACACCCGCCCATTATACACCCCGCCCGTTATACACCCGCCTGTTATACACCCCGCCCGTTATACACCCATCTGTTATACACCCGCCCGTTATACACCCGCCCGTTATACACCCTGCCAGTTATACACCCGCCCGTTATACACCCCGCCCATTATACACCCGCCCGTTAAAAAACCCTGCCAGTTATACACCCGCCTGTTATGCACTTGCCAATTATATACCCATCCGTTATACACCCGCCCTGTATAAACCCCGCCCATTATACACCCGCCCGTTATACACACCGCCTGTTATACACCCCGCCCATTAGACTCCTGCCTGTTATCAACCTGCTCGTTATACACCTGCCCATTATACACCTGCCCGTTATACACCTGCCCGTCTTACACCCCGCCCATTATACACCCGCCTGTTATACACCTGCCCATTATACACCTGCCCGTTATACACCTGCCCATTTTTCACCCGCCCGTTATACACCCGGCCATTATGCACCCACCTGTTATACACCCCGCCCCTTATACACCCGCCCATTATACACGCCACCTGTTATACACCCGTCCATTATACACCCGCCCATTATACACCCCACCCATTATACATCCGCCCGTTATACAACCTGTAATGATATCAGCAAATAGTGATGATATTTGTCTGTGTTTGATTACTTATGGCTTACAGCATATTTGTCTGTGTTTGATTGCTTGTGCCTGAGCAGCAGAGGTCATGTGACACAGACAAGCAGACTGAGGTTTCAGTTTCATTTTGGCTGCAGCTGAAGCAGCATGGTCTCCTGAAAAGCTGTATGAATTCTTGAACAAACCTTAGATTAAAAGTTATTCTCTTTTATATAAATGTCTCATCATTGAACTCACAAGGAAATCAATACATGGTGTCAGAAGTGGCTCGATTGAAAGAGATGAAGAGAAAAAATCAGAAGTTAGCAACTCGATGGGACAGTGAAAGGAGTTGTGGCAAGTAAGCGAAATCAGCTCTCCACATATTAGCAAGCCAGAAGAGAACATCGTTGCTTACCATTAGAGAATAGCTAACGAAGTGAAAAAATGGAAGGTTTACTCCCACCGGCGATGCTTCAGTTGTCAGGTAATGTGGCTGAAAATTGAAGAAGGTTCAAACAATGTTTAGAGTTGTATTTAGCGGCAACCGGAGCTGACGAGAAAAGTGATAAACAGAAATCGTCCGTGTTCTTACATGTAGTGGGTGATGCAGCGCTGGAGGTATATAATAATTTCATATTTGCTGTTGATGGAGACAAAATGAAGCTAGATAAAATAATGGAACAGTTTGAGGCCTACTGCATACCTAAACGCAACGTGACCTTTGAGAGGCACAAATTTTTCACATGTGTACAGAAAATCGGCGAGACTATTGATCAGTATGTGACTGAACTGAGAAACCGGAGCAAATCGTGTGAATTTGGGGGACTCACAGACTCGCTGATAAAAAACAGACTGGTGTGTGGTATTCCAGATAATGGTCTAAGGGAAAGACTGCTACGAGAGCAAGATCTAGACCTGGGAAAAGCCATAGCACTGTGTAGGGCTACAGAGACTGTGAAGTTGCAGGCAAAGGAGCTGTTCAGTGACAGTAGCTGCAACGTGGATGCAGTGAGAAAGAATGGATACAAACCGTTTAACAAAGACAGCACCAATGTGAAAAAAGAGACGTGGCCAGCAAACGAAAATGAAAGGGACAATCGGAAGTCATGTCGTCGATGCGGTACACAGCGTCCACCAAGAAAGTGTCCAGCATATGGTAAAACATGCAATAGATGCAACAAAAACAACCATTATGCCCATTGCTGTAAGAACCAAGCGCAACAAAGCAAGGTCCATACAGTAGATGAAAGCGAGATAGAGGAATTCTATGTAGATGTTGTGTCTGAAAACAAAAAAGAAGAAAGAGACTGGATGTTGACACTAAAAGTGAATGACATACACATTCCATTTAAATTGGATACTGGAGCACAAGTTAATGTGATATCAGAGACCGATTTTAAGAGAATTAGACCCAGACCAAAGTTACATGGAATACAAATGAAAGTGACCGGATACTCAGGTACTGATATAACAGTGAAAGGAAAATGCATTGTCAAAGTAACACACAAGGACAGTGAGCACACGCTAGCATTAATCGTGGTGCCAAAGGATGTGCAAGCCATACTAGGGTTAAAAGCCTGTGAGAGACTGAACCTGGTAAAGAGAGTCCTCGTTGTGGAAAGCGAAGGAGAGACAGTCTATGATGAACTCATGAAAGAGTACAAAGACCTATTTAAGGGTCTAGGCTGCATTCCAGGAGAACAAACGATCAGAGTAGATAAAAGTATGACACCGGTCATACATCCATGCAGAAAAGTTCCGTTTGCTCTTCAAAAGCAACTGAAGGCAGAGTTGGACAGGATGGAAAGCCTGAACGTGATTCAGAAGATAGATGAGCCAACTGAGTGGGTGAGTTCCCTCGTCGTAGTGGACAAAAAGAATGGAAAGCTCAGAATTTGCCTGGATCCAAGAGATCTAAACAGAGCAATAAAGAGAGAGCACTTCAAGCTTCCTACACATGAGGAAATCATGGCACAGTTTGCAAATGCAAAATATTTCAGCAAGTTAGATGCATCCTCAGGATTTTGGCAGATGAAGCTGGATGAAGCAAGTTCAAGACTGTGCACGTTCAACACTCTATATGGCAGATACAGATTCCTAAGGTTACCATTTGGCATTGCCTCAGCTCCTGAAGTGTATCACAAGACTATCCATATGATCTATGAGCACCTGGAGGGAGTTGATACATCAATGGATGACATCATTGTATGGGGATACACGAGAACTGAGCATGACGAGAGACTGAAAAAGGTGCTGGAAGCAACAAGGAAAACAAACCTGAAGCTGAATAGAGAGAAATGCCAGCTCGGGGTGACAGAACTGACATTCGTGGGAGATATCCTTAGCAGTGAGGGCATCAGACCAGATCCCAGAAAGGAGTCCGCCATTGAGAATATGCCAAGGCCACAATGCAAAAAGGACGTGCAGAGGTTTAATGGAATGATCAACTACATGGGTAAATTCATATCCAACCTCTCAGAAAAAATAGCACCACTGAGAAGACTAACTGAAAAGAACATAGAATGGGAATGGAATCATGAGCATGAGAAGTCATGGAGCGATCTAAAGAAACTGCTCACAGAGGAACCAGTTCTGAGGTTTTATGACCCAGCGAGACCCATCAAGATATCATCAGATGCATCACAGAGTGGGCTCAGTGCCGTTCTTCTGCAACAATATGACTACTGGCAACCTATTGCATATGCATCACGCTCAATGACAGACGCGGAGACACAATATGCTCAAATAGAAAAGGAGCTGCTCAGCATCACATATGCCTGTGAAAGATTTCACCAGTTTGTGGCAGGACAAGCAATCAGTGTAGAGACTGACCATAAGCCCTTGATTGCATTGTTCCAAAAGCCACTGAATAGCTGTCCGCTTAGAATACAAAGAATGATGATCAGGCTGCAACGCTATATACTGAATGTTGCGTACACACCAGGTAAGCTGATGTATACAGCAGACACGTTGTCCAGAGCTGTTGACCCAAGTGAGCCCGCAAACACCACAATGGATGAAAAAGTGAACACCTACGTGGACATGATCACAAGTGCACTGCCCATAGCAGATGCAAAAATGGAGCTCATAAAGACTGAGACAAACAAAGATGAAACAATGAGACGACTGAAGAAAAGCACCTTGGATGGATGGCCCAACATGAAGCAAGACTGCTTACCTGACATAGCAGAGTACTGGAACTGCAGGGCGGAACTATCAGTGGTCGAAGACATCATTTACAAAGGAAGTAAAATAGTTATCCCAAAGAGCCTGAGAAAAGAGATGCTAAAAAAGATCCATGGAGGACATCTGGGAATCGAAAAGTGTAAGAAAAGAGCACGAGAGGTGATGTACTGGCCACGAATGAACCAAGATGTGACAAATGAGGTGTCAAACTGCACAATATGCCTGAAATATCGAGCAAGCAATCCGGTAGAACCACTAAAGCCACACCCAGCACCAGACAGACCTTACCAGAAGGTAGGCGCTGACCTATTCGTATGTCAAGGGAAGGACTATCTTGTCATCACAGACTATTACTCCCTGTATCCAGAGGTTTGTAGACTGTACACCACCACTGCAGAAGCTGTGATAAGAAGTATGAAAGCCATATTCTCCAGACATGGCGTGGCAAGCGAGGTCTTCACAGACAACGGACCCCAGTTTAACAATGCAAATTTCCTACACTTTGCCAAAGAGTGGGACTTTGTCCACACAACGTCAAGTCCTCACTATCCACAGTCCAATGGACTAGTGGAAAAATTGGTCCAGACAGTGAAAAGACTGATGTACAAGGCAAAAGACAGTGGAACTGACTTCTACCAAAGCATGCTTGTATACCGCACAACGCCGCTCGAGTGTGGTATGTCACCAGCCCAACTCCTGATGGGACGTCGGCTAAGGTCAAACCTACCCATCCCGGAGAACCTCCTGAAAACAAAAGAGGGGGAGAAAGTGAGGAAGTTCAAAGAACAACAGAAAGAAAAGCAAAAGTACTATTATGACAGAGGAACACAAAACCTACCTGAACTCCACACTGGTGACCAAGTAAGGTTCAAAGACAAAACAAACACATGGACGGAGAAGGGAACTGTCCTGAGTGAAGTTCAACCAAGATCATACACCATTCAGACAGATGAGGGTGCTGTTCTGAGAAGAAATCGTCGAGATCTTCTCATGGAACAAAACACAGCAGGTCAAGAGACTGATACTGTTGAACAACCTGATCACACAGCTGAGAACCAATCATCTGAGGCAACAACTCAGATTCAAGGACAATCAATCAGAAAATCCTCAAGACACGTGAAGCCTCCTGAGAGACTCATTGAGCAAATTTAAGGACTATTGTTATAGAAGGAAGTAATGTTATCTTATTCTTTCTTCAAGTTCTAGTGTATTGACATACTTCATGTGAACACACAAAGCAAGGGTAAAAAACCTTGATCATGATAATGATAATGTAAGTTCATTAAATGTTACAGTTAAAATGCAGATTAATACAAAGAAAACATGTTGTTAGTTAAAAGTAAAATACTTTTGTTTTAAGAAAGGGAGATGTAATGATATCAGCAAATAGTGATGATATTTGTCTGTGTTTGATTACTTATGCCTTACAGCATATTTATCTGTGTTTGATTGCTTGTGCCTGAGCAGCAGAGGTCATGTGACACAGACAAGCAGGCTGAGGTTTCAGTTTCATTTTGGCTGCAGCTGAAGCAGCATGGTCTCCTGAAAAGCTGTATGAATTCTTGAACAAACCTTAGATTAAAAGTTATTCTCTTTTATATAAATGTCTCATCATTGAACCCACAAGGAAATCAATACACAACCCACCCGTTATACACCCTGCCCATTGTACACCTGCCCTTTATACACCCGGCCTTTATACACCCCACCTGTTAAACACCCGCCCGTTATACATCCGCCCGTTATACGCCCAGCCCGTTGAACACCTGCCCCTTATACACCCCGCCCGTTATACACCCACCCGTTATACACCCCGCCCGTTATACACCCACCCGTTATACACCCGCCCATTATACACCCGCCCTGTATACACCCCGCCCATTATACACCCGCCCGTTATATACCTGCCTGTTATACACCCTGCCCATTATACAGCCAGCCCGTTATACACCTGCCCGTTATATACCTGCCTGTTATACACCCGCCCATTATACACCCTGCCCATTATACACCTGCCCGTTATACACCCATCCGTTATACACCTGCCCGTTACACACCTGCCCATTATACACCCGCCTGTTATACACCCACCCGTTATACACCCACCCGTTATACACCCCGCCCGTTATACACCCGCCCGTTATACACCCTGTCTGTTATACACCTGCCCATTATACACCCGCCCATTATACACCCACCCATTATACACCCCGTCTGTTATACACCTGCCCATTATATACCCACCCGTTATACACCCCACCCATTATACATCCACCCATTATACACCCGCCTGTTATACATCCGCCCGTTATATACCCCGCTCGTTATACACCTTGCCCATTGTACACCTGCCTTTTATACACCCTGCCCGTTATACAACCTGGCCATTATACACCTTGCCCGTTGAACACCCGCCCTTTATACACCTGCCTGTTATACACCCCATCCATTATACATTCGCTCGTTATACACACGCCTGATATACACCCCGCCCGTTATACACCTGCCCATTATACACCCCCCGTTATACACCCGCCCGTTACACACCCTCCCGTTATACACCCGCCCGTTATACACCCGCCTGTTATAAGCCCGCCCGTTATACACCCCGCCCATTATAACCCCGCCCATTATAAACCCTGTCCTTTATATACCTGCCCATTATTCAAATTAAAGAAGGGATAATGGAAACAAGTATTGATTATAAGTTGAGAATCTCAAAAAATAATAAAACTGACAGTAAAATATCTCACAAATATATCAGCAAAAATAGAATTATTAAATGTGAGGTAAGACCCTCGCGAGATCAGGGTATTGAGTTAGCAGAGGATAAATGGAAATTGTTGTAGCTACTTAGCGAGTAATTCATCTCAATGTTTATGAAAGAAAAGAATAATGGGAAGATCAATCCTAAATTGGTTAAAGACACAAAGCTAACACAATCTTTCCACTTCTTCCCGGTCCCTGATCCAACAGTAATATGCCTGCATTTCTGCAACGATTGATAGCTATCTGCTGCCAATCAATAGTGTGATTAATTAAATACATCTGTTCTCACGCCTTAGATTTTCTAAGATTGCCAAATTGCTTTAGTTCCTCTGACAGAATATTATCACCAGAAGTCAAAGCTCTCCCTTACTTGGGGCTATTTGGCAACAAATTGTCTCTCTCACTCAGACAGACCTAGGGTGACTGCAGCAGGTTCACTTGCCAAGCAACATTCTTGAGAGAGTCAAGGGAGCTTTGCGCCAAATCTAACGCATGCTGTACTTGAACGAGGAAGTCCTCGAGATGACTCTCAAGTTGCCGTCTGGCCATTAAACTAGCACTGGAGATCGGCTGCCTGTTATAGTACCTGTCCGATATTCCTCCCCATTGATTTCAGTGGAAATGAAAAAGGGGCGGGGTTCTATAACAACAGCTACAACATCTTGCATTTATATAGCGCCTTTAACATAGTAAAACATCTCACGGCATTTCACAGGAGCGTTATCAAACAAAATTTGACATCGAGCCACATAAGGAGATATTAGGACAGGTGACCAAAAGCTTGGTCAAAGAGGTAGGTTTTACGGAGCGTCTTAAAGGAGTAGAGAGGCAGAGAGGTGGTGAGGTTTAAGGAGGGAATTTTAGTGATTAGGGCCTAGACAGCTGAAGGCATGGCCGCCATAGGTGGAGCGGAAAAAATCGGGGATATGCAAGAGGTCAGAATGGGAGGTGCGCAGAGATCTTGGAGGCTTGTAGGGCTGGAGGAGATTACAGAGACAGGGAAGGGCCAAGGACATGGAGGGATTTGAAAACAAGGATGAGAATTTTAAAATTGTGGCATATCCGGACCTGGAGTCAATGTAGGTCAGCGAGCATGGGTTAATGGTGCAAATTAGGATACGGGTAGCTAATTCCCAACAATTTCCAAATGTTTCAATCTCAAGCACTAGCACCTCTCCTCTTCATAAGCACTAAATAGTTAGTACTTATTAGTTCCAATCCACTTAAAGATTTTTTTGGACATCCCCAGTAGCCAACTGAACTCCTAGAGCTCTTGTTTGGCTCCAAACTGTTGCTGTGTAAGTCAAGGTGTATATCTTAATTTCTAATTGCCCCTCCAAGTCACACAGCATCCTGACTTGGAAATATATCATTGTTCCCTCATTGTCGCTGGGTCAAAATCCTGGAACTCCCTCCCTAACAGCGCTGTGGGAGCACCTTCACCACACGGACTGCAGCGGTTCAAGAAGGCGGCTCACCACCACCTTCTCAAGGGCAATTAGGAATGGGCAATAAATGCTGGTCTTGCCAGCAACGCCCATATCCCAGGAATGGAAATAAAATTATCAGTGATGGGTGCCCATGAGTCTCATGTTTCAAATGCTAGCTCCCCCTTTGATCATGAGATAATAGCTGTGCCCTTGGCTCTAACCATTCTTGCGGGCTGCACATCTGGATGTGATGAGCCTGTAACATCTTAGCACTGATTTCTGCTCCAGTGCTGCTTGTCAAGTTACGTTTTAGTCCTGTTTCTGGGTTTTGTTGTTCTAACCATAGACTGTATGATCTGTTACCAAAAACATCTGGTGAAAGAGATTTGCATAACAGGACAGCTGCAACACTTGCATCTACTCAACAATGTGGGAAATTACCCCGGTATGCCCTGTCCACAAAAACAGAGGAAAATCCAACCCTGTCAGCCTACTACCAATCATCAGCAAAGTGATGTAAGGAGTCGTCAACAACATTATCAAGAAGCACGCTAATGCTTACCAATGCAGTTTGAGCTCTGTCAGGACCACTTGGCTCCAGAGCTCATGTCAGCCTAGGGCACAAGAGCTGAATTACAGAGATAAGGTGGAGTGACTGCTTTTGACATCAGGGCAGCATTTGACCGAGTGTGGCATCAAGGAGCCCTAGTAAAACTGAAGTTAATGAGAATCAGGTGAAAACCTCCCCACTGGCCGGAGTCATACCTGGCACAAAGGAAGATGGTTGTGGTCGTTGGAGGCCAATCATCACAGCCCCAGGACTTCGCTGCAGAAGTCCCTCAGGGCAGTGTCCTAGGCCCAATTCTCTTCAGCGGATTCAACAATGAGCTTCCCTCCATCGTAAGTTCAGAAGTAGGTAGGGCTTTTCGCTGATGACGGCACAGTGTTCAGCTCCATTCACTATTCCTCAGATAATGAAGCAGTCCGTGCCCACATGCAGCAAGACCTGGACAACATCCAGGCTTCAGCTGATAAATGGCAAGTAACATTCACAACACACAAGTGCTAAGCAATGACTATCTCCCACAAGAGGGAGCCTAACCACCTCCTCTTGACATCCAATGGCATTACCATTACTGAGTCAGAACAATGCAATCCACTTGATCGGCATTTCATCTATTTGCCTAAACATCCAACCCTCCTCCGCGGCTGCAGTGTGTACCATCTACAGTACGCACTGCAGTAACTTGCCAAAGCTTCTTCAGCAGCACCTCCCAAACCCGCAATCTCCACCACCTGACAGGACAAGGGGCAGCAGGCGTATGGGAACATCACCACTTCCAAATTCCCCTCCAAGTCACACACCATCCTGACTTGGAAATATATCGGCCGTTTCTTCATCGTCACTGGATCAAAATCCTGGAACTCCCTCCCTAACAGCACTGTGGGAGAACCTTCACCACGCGGGCTGCAGCGGTTCATGAAGGCGGCTCACCACCACCTTCTCGAGGACAACGAGGGCTGGGCAATAAAGCCCAGCCTTGCAAGCGATGCCACATTCCAAGAGTGTTTTTTAAAGTTGCTGGTTTGCTACGATCAGCGTTTTGGTTTCATTTAAAGTGATGGAACATTATTGTGACCGAGATACTGTTTAGACTTAAGTCAGGAGAATGCCAAACGATCTCCCCAAGCTACCACAATGTTGCTGTTCTGAAACTCTGCTACACAGCTTAACTCAGAAACCATTTTCTGTTAGCTGATGAAGGGGATTTGTAATGTGAGTGAACCATATCATGCATACCTAATAATAGGAACATAATCTACAAAATATTTTTACTTCAGAAGCTGTTTCCAGTGTTCACCATTCTCTCATACAAACCATTTGTGTTGCGATCTTTTTTCCATTACTTGATCACTTACCATGTGTCTAAGCATGTTAACATAGCTGCCAAAACTGATAAACCTTTTAACTTAAATCCGATACAGTTTCCCAAATACCTTTAAGAGCCATGGAACTGCTCAGCTAAAATCCTTTGTCAAAACAATGATGTTATCCTACTATGATAAGCCTGTTTTCCAAGAAAGACCTTTCGCCGGTTGGTTCTGAGGCACTCGAAAGGCTTGATACATTGCAGAGCCTTAAAGGATAACAATGAACAGTTACATTAAAGAAGCTGTCAGTCAATCTCTCAGCAACTCCCATTTGCTAGACTCCACTGGCTAATGTATCGTTGCAAATGAGCAAGAACTGTCAACATCAATGTTAGGAATCACTTTACTTTTACACTGCTATGTCCCACTCCAGAGACTTGAGCACAAAATGTAAGCTGACACTCCCAGTGCAGTAGTAAGAGAGCGCTGCACTTTCAGAGGGACAGTCCTGCAGATGAGACGTTAAACCAATGCCCCGTCTGTCCTCTAAGGTGGACGTAAAAAGATCCCACGGCACTATTTCAAAAGCAAAGGCGTTCTCCCCGGCAACCTGGACAATGTTTATCCCTCAATCAACATCACTAAAAACAGATTATCTGGTCATTTTCTCATAGCAGTTTGTGGGAGCTTGCTGTGCGCAAGTTGTCGGTGTTTCCTAAATTACAACAGTGACCACACTTCAAAAGTATTTAATTGGCTGTAAGGCGCTTTGGGATGTCCTGAGACTGTGAAAAGTGCCATGTAATTACAAGTTTTTCCATCCTTTGTTTTTTCTTGAGGTCAACAGAAGATCCTGCTGACTTTATTTTATTAAATCAAAGGATTAGCCTGCAGGACTTGTTGATGTTTCTAATTCTATACAGTTCATATCCTGAGAATGTTTCTCTTTACTTCTTTTGAGAGTTTAAAGATAATCTTGGTAGTTGATCAGTGGGGAAGATCCCACATATTTACCTAGGCTGACCCTTCACTGTAGTACTGAGAGGGTGCTGCATTGTCAGAGGTCCAATCTTTCAGATGAGACGGTAAACCGAAGTTCCATCTTCTGTCTGTTCAGTTAGAAGTAAATAGGTCACATTTTTTCAAGATGAATAAGAACGTTCTCCCGGTGCCCTGGTCAACATGTATCCTTCAACCAACACCACTACAAACAGCTTAACTGGCCACTTATCTGATTTCATCTTTTGGGACCTTGCTGTGCGCAAAATGGCTGCCACATTTTCCTTCGTAACAGTGCCCGCACCTTCAAAAGTTATTAATTGGCTGTGAAGCACTTTGAAAGGTGCTATAGAAATGCAAGTTTGTTTCTTTAAATTCTCTTTTATCTTTCTTTCTTACAATGTTGTGCAAAGTACGCCTCTCTGAGACCGTAAATAAGCTGGAGGGAAAAACCCCGTAAGATATGTGACCTAGACCCAATATTGCTATCTTATGCTGGACGTCTAGATATTGACAGCTGCTTTACAGCAAATCTATCAAATGCTCGGAAAAGAGATATCTGCTGTACCCTCTTTGACGCTCCTGCCCCAGTGCAGAAGTGATAAGCACTGGTATCATGGCTTGTCCCCATCATGTCTTTGAAAATGGTTCATCTGAAATGTTTGTGACCTTGAACTGTGCCTTCATCTCATGAATGGTGGTAACCCCCAGAGAATGAATTATAGCTATGGTTCCACACAATAATTAGTTAGCACTGCTTGCCAAGAATTCCAATCGATCACTTAAAATTCTTTTAGGGGTTGACTTCCATTATAGCTAAAGAGATTCGCCAATATTTCTTCAAGCTTATTTTTCTCATGCAGTTTACAGTACTCCCGTAAAACTATGTTTGATTATTATTGGGACACATAGGTGAATGTCAAAGATCCACCATGCCGGACAAAAAGGCAATAAATTGTTGTAGTGTAGGCAAATGCAGCAGCGAATTTGCATTCAGCAAGATCCCATGACAACAACTTCCAATTATATAGTACCTTTAATGTAGTAAAATGTCCCAAGATACATCACAGGAGCGTTATCAGACAAAAATTGGCAGAGACAAAGAAGCAGATATTAGGACAGGTGACTAAAAGTTTGGTCAACGAGGTAGGTTTTAAAGAGCGTCTAAAAGGAGGAGAAGAAAAACAGATATTTATGGAAGGAATTCCAGAGCTTAGGACCACGACAGGTGAAGGCACAGCCGCCAGCGGTGGGGCGAAGTAAGTGGGGGATGCTCAAGAGGTCAGAGATCTCGGAGGGTTGTAGGGCTGGAGGAGGTTACAGAGGGGCAAGGCATTGGAGGGATTTGAACATGAGGATGAGAATTTTAAAAGCGAGGTTTTGGTGGACCGGGAGTCAATGTAGTTCAGGGAGCACAGTGGTGATGGGTGAATAGGACTTGGCGTGAGTTCGGATACGGACAGCAGAGCTTTGGGTGTGCTTAAGTTTGTGGAGGGTAGCAGCTGGGAGGCCGGCCAGGAGAGTGTTGGAATAATCGAGTCTGGAGTTAACAAAGGTGACATGAATCAGTCATTCATGAAAGAAAGACTTATGAAATAATACTGAGCGGCCTACGGGTGGCGCTGTCCAGGGAGAGTATAACTACTCGGGCACAGGCCCAGCTTGCGCAGGACATTCTTAACAGGAACTAGTGAAGGACACAACTAGACCTCCATGTTGTAAAACAGTTGATTGAAGTTTTGTTCAATGCTTAGACCAAGTGCCTAGTAGTTTTCTTACGTCAAAAGGCGTGGATGAGGATTTCAGCAGCAGATGAGCTGAGACAGGGGTGGAGATCGGCGATGTTATGGGGTCAGAAGCTGAGCTGAGGGTCAAATAGGATGCTGCGGATGAGAGCAGTCAGCCTAAGGCAGTGGCCAGGGACAGTGATGGAATTGATGACTAGGGAATGGAGTTCGTGGCAAGGGCCAAAGACAATAGATTTGGTGTTCCTCATGTTTAACTGGAAGAAATTGCAGCTCATTCAGGACTGGATGTCGGACGACGCAGAGGCAGTGGAGGGGTCAAGAGAGCTGCTACCTTTTTTTAATTCATTCATGGGATGTGGGCGTCGCTGGCAAGGCCAGCATTTATTGCCTTTGAGAAGGTGGTGAGCCGCCTTCTTGAACCGCAGAGTGCAGTTAAGAGCTGTGCGTCAGGAGTCATATATAGGCCAGACCAGATAAAGATGGCAGATTTCCTTCCCTAAAGTACAGGATTCCCTAAAGTACAGGATTGGGGTCTTTTTAGAAAGCAGCAAAGGGGGACCAAGAAATTGATAAAGAAAGGGAAAATGGAATATGAGCACAAGCTAGCAAAAAATATAAAAACGGATTGTAAAAGCTTCTATATGTATGTGAAAAGGAAAATGTAGCTCCATTACAGTCAGAGACAGGAGA
Source organism: Somniosus microcephalus (assembly GCF_052327205.1). Classification (NCBI taxonomy): domain Eukaryota; kingdom Metazoa; phylum Chordata; class Chondrichthyes; order Squaliformes; family Somniosidae; genus Somniosus; species Somniosus microcephalus. The sequence continues at coordinate 14,095,074 of NC_140992.1, forward strand.
AGTTATAATGGGGAATGAGGAAATGACAGAGAAATTAAATAAATACTTTGTTTCTGTCTTCACGGAGGAGGACACTAAAAACCTCCCAGAAATACGAGATAACCAAGGGTGTGGTGAGAACGAGAAACTTAAATAAATTAATATTAGTAAAAAAACACTACTAGCAAAATTAATGGGACTAAAAGTCGATAAATCCCAAGGACCGGATGACCGACATCCTAGGGTTTTGAAAGAGGTGGCCATTGGGATAGTGGACGCATTGGTTGTCATCTTCCAAAATTCTATAGATTCTGGAACGATTCCTGCAGATTGGAGGATAGCAAATGTAACACCGCTATTTAAGAAAGGAGGGAGAGAGAAAACGGGAAACTACAGGCCTGTTAGCCTCACATCGGTAATTGGGAAAATGCTGGAATCTATTAAAAAGGATGCAATAACTGGGCATTTAGAAACTAATAGTAAGATTGGGCAGAGTCAACATGGATTTATGAAAGGGAAATCCTGTTTGACAAACCTATTGGAGTTCTTTGAGGATGTAATTAGTGGAGTAGACAAAGGGGAGCCGGTAGATGTGGTGTATTTGGATTTTCAGAATGCCTTCGATAAGGTCCCACACAAGAGGTTGGTGAACAAAATTACGGCACATGGAAGTAGGGGTAATATACTAGCATGGATTGAGAATTGGTTAACAGACAGAAAACAAAGAGGAAGGATAAACGGGTCTTTTTCAGGATGGCAGGCTGTGACCAGTGGGGTACCACAAGGATCGGTGCTTGGGGCCCAGCTATTCACAATCTATATCAATGATTTGGATGAGGGGACTAAATGTAACATTTCTAAATTTGCTGATGACACAAAGCTAGGTGGCAGTGTCAGTTGCGAAGAGGATGTGAAGAGGCTTCAAGGGGATCTCGATAGGCTCAGTGAGTGGGCGAGAACATGGCAGATGGATTATAATGTGGGTGAATGTGAAGTTATCCACTTTGGTAGAAAAAACAGAAAGGCAGAATATTTCCTAAATGTTGAAAGATTGGGGAATGCAGAAGCTCAAAGGGACCTGGGTGTCCTTGTACATAAGTCACTAAAAGTGAATGTGCAGCTGCAGCAAGCCATTAGAAAGGCAAATGGTATGCTGGCCTTCATTACAAGAGGATTTGAGTACAGGTGTAAAGAAGTCTTACTCCAATTATATAGGGCCTTGGTGAGACCACACCTGGAGTACTGTGTACAATTTTGGTCTACTTGCCATAGAGGGAGCGCAACGAAAGTTCACGAGATTGATTCCTGGGATGGCGGGACTGTCGTATGAGAAGAGATTGAGTAAACTAGGCCTGTATTCTCTTGAATTCAGAAGAATGAGAGGGGATCTCATTAAAGCATACAAAATTATTACAGGGCTTGATAGGGTGGATGCTGGGAGAATGTTTCCCTTGGCTGGGGAATCTAGTACCAGGGGCCACAGAGGGTGGTGAATCTTTGGAATTCTCTACCCCAGAGGGCTGTGGAGGCTCAGTCATTGGCTATATTCAAAACAGAAGTCGATCGATTTCTGACTAGTAAAGGCATCAAGGGATATGGCGATAGGGCCGGTGAATGGAATTGAGGCAGAAGATCAGCCATGATCTCATTGAATGGCGGAGCAGGCTCGAGGGTCCGAATGGCCGACTCCTGCTCCTATTTCTTATGTTCTTATACATTAATGAACCAGATGGGTTTTTATTTTAAATGACAATCCAATAGTTTCATGGTCACCGTTACTGACACTCACTTTTTTATTCCAGATTCAGTTAATTACCTGAATTTAAATTCCCCAGCTGCCATGGTGGGTTTGTCCAGGCCTCTGGATTGCTGGTCCAGCAATATAACCACTATGCTACCATATCCTGAGATGGAGCGGGGTGTCGTCAGCGTACATGTGGTGGAGGTGAGGGTGCAATTTCTGCAGAAATAGCGCAGCGAATGGAGAGCCAAAGGCTAGGCAGTTGGGAGTTTGCAAGTGCCTTTGTAATTGACTTGAGGGAAGAGCCTTTTTTCCAGGAGCTGTACTGGAACAAACAGAAATTAGTAAAATGACCAGATAATCTGTTTTAGTGATGTTGGTTGAGAGATAAATATTGACCATAACATCGGGAGATCTCCCTTGCTCTTCTTCAAATAGTACTGACATGAATCTTGTTATTCATGTGGAAATGACTTATGAAATAATACTGGGTGGCCTGCTGGTGGTGCTGTCCAGGGAGAGTATAAATACTCAGGTATGGGCCCAGCTTGCTCAGGACATTCTTTAACAGGAACTAGTGAAGGACACAACTAGATCTCCATGTTGAAAAACAGTTGATTAAAGCCTTGTTTAATACTCAGACCGAGTGCCTAGTAGTTTTCTTACGTCAAGTACCATGGTTTTTTTTTTATCGCCACCTAAGAGGGCAGTCAGTTAACACCTCCAACGGGCAGCTCTTCCTCAGAACAGCACTGAAGGCTAGATTATGTGCTCAAGTCTGTGGAATGAGACTTGAACCCATTGCCATAGAGGGAGTGCAGCGAAGGTTCACCAGACTGATTCCTGGGATGGCAGGACTGTCGTATGAGGAGAGATTGGGTCAACTAGGCCTGTATTCACTAGAGTTTAGAAGAATGAGAGGGGATCGCATTGAAACGTTAAAATTCTGACAGGGCTAGACAGATTGGATGCAGGGAGGATGTTTCCCCTGGCTGGGGGGGTTTTAGAACGAGGGGTCACAGTCTCAGAATACAGGGTAGGACATTTAGGATTGAGATGAGGAGAAATTTCTTCACTCAGAGGGTGGTGAACCTATGGAATTCTCTACCACAGAAGGCTGTGGAGGCCAATTCACTGAATATATTTAAGAAGGAGATTGATAGATTTCTAGACACAAAAGGTGTCAAGGGGTATGGGGAGAGAGCAGGAATATGGTATTGAGATAGAGGATCAGCCATGATCATATTGAATGGCGGAGCAGGCTCGAAGGGCCGAATGGCCTACTCCTGCTCCTATTTTTCTATGTTTCTATGTTCTAAACCACATAAACAAAGGTAGAGATTGTCCAGGTACAATGCACTTTCCTCTTTTTCTCCCATCCATTCCTGAGGCTGCCGCACTGTGCTGTGGAACACTTCCATTGGTTCCGGTGCCACAGCTGAGTAGACAATTGTTAACATTTGAGGCTGGACTGTGAGAGCTTCCAGGCTTTGCAACCATGAGGGGCATCAGAGCTGAATCTGAACCTGATAGTGCTGCTAAATTCAGGAGCAAACCAGATAGATTGAGGGCTATGAGAGACAGGGCAGTCTGTAGTACTTCTTCAAAAGTTTGGGACCATAAAGTTCAACATAATGTTCTCTCCTTGTCATAGGTTCTTGCATTTATCAGTCAATGTTGACACATGCCCACTTACCAACAGAAGTCACTCTTTATCTGGAGAAGATACCCTGGCTGATTTTTCCTTCACCTAACCCGAAAGTAACAACATAGAATTACATAGAGTCGACAGCACAGAAATTGGCCATTCGGCCCTATTGATCTACACCGTCATTTATGCTCCTCACAACCTACTTCATCTCACCCTATCAGCTATTCCTTTCTCCCTCATGTGCTTATCTAGCTTCCCCTTAAATGTATCAATGTTATTCTCCTCCTTGTGGTAGTTGTAAAGTCTGTAGGTTGTGCAGTAAATAACTTCAGAGACTTTAGAAGTACAAACAAAACAGGTCTTTACTATTCAGAGGTCTGGGCGATTTCTGCCCTAGTTAACGTATCACAACCCTTATATACTGGTGTGGTCACTATCGGTATTACAGTATACATGAGCCAATAGATAGTGCCACCCTAAAGTAGTGCTCTTAAAGGCGAACGGTTACATTCTATAGTTCCCTTAAAGGTAAACGGTTACATACACAACACTCCTCCCTTCCTAGCTTATTACTTACAGAATCCCGTTAAACATACAATCTTCAACTTTATATAAACAGTTTGCAGATATACTCTCGATGGAGTCAACGTCATATAACAATTTACAGATATACTCTCAATGGAGTCAACGTCATATAACAGTTTACAAACATACTCTCAGTGGAATCAGTTTACAGGTTCAGTCTCTGTGGGAACAGTTCATAAATTCAGTCTCTGGTATTAATTCGTTCCAGACAGCATCCTCCATAGCTTTTTTTTTTTTAACAGCTTGTACTTTCGTCCTGTTGAACCAGCAGTGCGGACTTATACAACCCACTGGCTGTCTTGATAATGTCCCTGGATTTTTTTTACAAATTTAGCACCTTTCGTAGTGTTCGGACTGAGGTAGTAGAAGTAATAATATTTTAAACAGTTATTATTTTCTGCTTCTTCTTTTTCTTTTCTGCCTTTTTGAAACTCTCCGAGCTCTTTTCCCGGCTGCCATCTGTAGCGCCACCAACTCTCTATGTTCCTTAGACCTTAAGTGCTTCCTCAGGATTTCAGCACTTTGGGAGTTCCCATCACAATTTGGGCAGACCACATCCTCATAACATTCGGTGTCACTCAACAGGTCAAAACCCTTCTTCAAGCAATCATATTCATCCTGCTCTTCCTCGGATGTCTGCCCTTCCTTCCCTCCTGGCCTCATTTGTGCGTTCAATCCTTTCCCTTCCTTCAGGGATTTCGTTATCAGGCTATTTAATCCTTCTACTGAAGTAGCTGTTTCCCCATTCTCCTGTTCCCCTGGACGTAATTCAGCGTACTCCTCCATTTCATCCATCATTTTCTCCAATGCTTTCATCTTCTCTTCCTCTTGTACTTTGGCTTCCAGTGCTTGGAGAAGTTGCGCCTCGATGCTCTCTAGCTCATGTTCAGGGCCCATTCCCAGTTGAAACTGTTCTTCAAGTCGGTCAACCTCGGTAATTGCCGCCTCATATTTGTCTTGGGCTTCCTTCCATATTTTTATGAGTTCTGCCATGTCTTTCACCTCTACATCCTCATCTATGTATGGAACTTCTACCGATGAGTCTGTCTTGGCCCTGAGCTCCTCAAGAATTTCCTGCAGCCTTTGGACTTCTTGCTCATGTTCAACCTTTAGTTGCTCATATACTTCCAACGAAACTAGCTTTTCGGAGGTTGCTGAGTTAACCCCCTCCAGAATTGTAGTCTGGGCCTGTTCATACTGTTTTTTCAACTTCTCGCACTCTGCTTGTAAGGAGTCGTAGAGAAGAACTGGAATAAAATCCTGGCTTCCTGAAGATTCCTCTTCATTTGTTTCTTTCGCAATTTCCTGTTGGAGTTCAGCCAAGGCTGCTATGCTATCTGCCTCTCGAAGTCTCACTGCCATCAACTCTTCTTTATTCTTGCAGTCCATCTCAGCCATTTCCCGTTTACTTTCATTTAACTGAGTGAGTAGTCCCTTATTTTGGGCTGAGAGATATTGCACCTTCTCATGTAGACCATTGCACTCCTTCTCTGCTTGACATAGCTGATTACCGCTGATTTGGTTCTGCGTTTCAAGTTCCAACATCCTTTGCTTAGCTTCTTTCAGTTTTGCCCCTATAAGCTCCTCTTGCAACATGGCCACATTATTCTCATCAGGTAAAGAAGCGTTTCTCTTTTCCATGTCCAAGATTTGTTTCTGCATCTCCTTAAGAGCACCCTGTGATTCAACTTCTCTTAACTTTGCCTGCACTAGCTCCGTCTCTAATTGCAGAACAAAATCCTCAGTGCAGCGTGATTTGCCCTTCTGCTGTATCTCTAGATCATGCAAATATTCTAACCCCTGAACATCATCAGGGAGATGTGATCGGTAATTGGTCACGATGGCTCTATGGTCGCTCTCTGCTTGAGCCAGTAGGTTCTGTTGTCTTTCCAGACTCTCCCATTCGGTGTCATAGAACTTTTTCATTGTTTTCATCTCTTGTACGAGGCGGTAACTTAATTGTTCTAATTGTTGTTGTACTTTGAAATAGCGTTGAGTTCGAGCCCGGTGTTCCTCCGTAATGCATATGTCTGTAGCTTGAACAGACTCAGAATTCTCTGTCTTTATGCACGCCATCGATTTTCCAACCTTAGTCCGTGAGTTAATGTTAACCTTGTTTTTCATACATAAGCTGGACTTATCGTCTTCCGGCTCAGAGTCTGAGCTGCTTGTCTGCACCGAGTCCTCACTCGTCATTGCTTGTCGGTAGTGCCATTCCATGTCTATTTTCTTGATCCACTCCCGTCCTAGAAGTGGTGGTCCTCCCTCAGGTAGTACGTACAAATTCATTCTTGGGTGTACTTTACCCCTATCTCTCACCTTGACTCTTATTTTCTCCATGGGGTATACGCGATGCCCCGTGTATGTCTGTAATACGAACTTGGTATTTCTTAAGGGTATGTGAGAGAATAGTCGGTGGTAGTCCTTTTGGTTGATGACTGATACAGCTGATCCCGTGTCCAGCTCCATTCGTACTTGGACTCCAGCTATTTTTAGTGTGACCCAGATCGTCTGTAGATCAGTTACTTTACCCACATTGTGGATTCTCAGACTATCCAACTCCTGGCTGTTTGGGTCTGAGTCTGAATTTTGTTCGTCTGAACTCTTTTCAGCCACCTGATGCACCTTGTTGTACTTTCCTTGTGGTGGTGGCTTCCTTTGCTTGTTGGTCTTCTTTCCGGACCTGCATACCTTCGCGATGTGACCCAGTTTGCCACATTTCCTGCACTCTTGATTCTTAAACCAGCACTGATTCTGGTCATGCGTTGTCTTTCCACAACGGTAGCATTTGGAAGTGTTTGCTGTAATTTGATCCACCCCGAGTGCCGCCGCCTTTAGCTGCATTTCCGCCATCCCTTTCGCTGCGGCTTCGTGCGATGAAGCTATGAGGACAGCCCTGTCCAGTGTGAGGTCGTTTTCTTCCAGAAGTCGCTTCTGCGTTCCTTCTTTGGCCAAGCCGCATATGAACTTGTCCCGCAGCGCCTCTGTCACATTCCCTCCAAACTGGCAGTATTTCGCTAGCTTACGCAGTTCGACTAAGTATTCCGCATTGCTTTCATCTTGCCTCTGGGTTCTGGCGTAAAATTTAAATCGTTCAGCCAGCATCAACGGTGTGGGGTTCAAGTGATCCTTCAGCACTGTTACGATCTCTTCGAAGGTCTGGTCCACTGGTTTAACTGGTGCTATCAGATGTTTCAAAAGCCCGTATGTTTTTGCTCCCATCGAATTTAACAAAGTTATTGCCTTGTTGTATATGGCTACGCAATATATTCCTATGCGTTCCCCATACGTGGCCCTGTCTTCTATTTCAGCATTAAAATCATTAATATTTCCTCGCTTAGGCATCTTCTTCTCTTTCCGAGAACAGCACAAGTATTTCTTTACTTATTATTAATTTTCTTCTCTTCTTGAGAACAACACAAGTATTGCTTTACTTATTTCTTGTTTCTGAAAATTCTAATTAATTTTCTAAGATGGCGGTTTCCCGCTTCTTCCTTCTTCTTCAGCGGTTTTCCCCAAAAATGGCGGCTTTCCCGCGCTTCTCGCTCTCCCCGCCCACTTCAGTGGCGGTTTTCCCGCGCTTGGCGGTCTTCACCCGGTCCCCCGACGCCGTCTGTCAGCCCGAGTGCGGTCCTTATCTATAATGCGATCGCTGGATCGCGAAGCGGCTGCCGGCCCTTATCTGTAGATCCGATCGCTCTCGCGGCTCTCGGCCCTTATCTGGAGATGCGATCGCTGGCTTGCAACGCCTCCCGCTCGGCTCTGGCTCCCCCGCTCGCGCGGCTCTCGGCTCTGACACTCCCGCGCCTACTCGCAGGCTCAGCGCTTCGTGGCAGCGGTTGCTGCACGGCTTCTCACATTGCCCGCGGTCCGGCTGTCACCCGACGCCGTTGGACCCGAATGCTTTGCCCTTCTCCTCCAAATACTTCTACCCCGTTTTTTAAAATTTATTTGTCTTAATTTTTTTTTCCTACTCACAGTCTCTTCGGCCGCCTTGTTTTAGGCTGATTGGCTCGCTCAAGATGTGGTAGCAGGGTAATCTGTGCCTGTTGCTGCCGCAGCTTTGCTGTTAATCTTCCAGCTTCCAGTAAGTACTATACTTTTAGTAGACGGAGCCTCGTGTTTTCTTTTTTTTGAAGCTCTCTGCTACTGGTTAGTCTTGCCGCAGGGTACGATCGGACTCGTCGCCACTGTAAAGTCTGTAGGTTGTGCAGTAAATAACTTCAGAGACTTTAGAAGTACAAACAAAACAGGTCTTTACTATTCAGAGGTCTAGGCGATTTCTGCCCTAGTTAACGTATCACAACCCTTATATACTGGTGTGGTCACTATCGGTATTACAGTATACATGAGCCAATAGATAGTGCCACCCTAAAGTAGTGCTCTTAAAGGCGAACGGTTACATTCTATAGTTCCCTTAAAGGTAAACGGTTACATACACAACAGTAGTGAGCTCCACATTCTAACCATTCTCTGAGTAAAGATATTTCCCCTGAATTTCCTATTGGATGTCTACCAATATGGCCCCCTACTTGGGCCAATTGTTGCATTTGCATTCCTTACCTAACACCACTGCGGGAGCACCATCGCCACAAGGACTAGAGCAGTTCAACTAGAAGGCCCTCTCCCCCACCACCAACTTCCCAAGGGGGAGGTAGGGACGGGGAACGAATGTGGTCTTTCCTGCATTGCCCCAGCTTTCCGTGAGCAAACCAAACAAACAAAGTGCCCCAAAACTATTCTCACAGCTGTGATCAGCTTACTGATTGCAGACTAGGAATGCTGCCAGGAATGTTACGTTCTGCATGGCGGAGTAATTCACTTATCCTCCAGGTGATCAAAAAGAGCTGGTTTTAACATGTTTCTGCGCAGATTGTGGCTGAAAAATGCGAGCTTTGAAAGTATGTTTTCCACTTAATCTTCATAAAAAGCAGATTTGACCCAGCACTAACTCTGACTGTGCACCCCGAATTAAACTTGGCACCTAACCCATAGGCATATCATTTCTATCGTGTAATTTTTTTCATATAGAAATATGCACTGGGCATATTTCCCAACTCAGGCACATGGACAGGGTTACAAAATAGGTTAAGATGTTTGTTAACATTGTCCTGTTCGATGTTTGCCCGACTTAAAGAAAGAGAGACCAGTTTTGTTTGCGGAATATCATGTTGATACTGTCAAAGCATCGCATCTGAACAAGGCCCTTATTAAAGCCTATGGGGAAATGCAGTCACATTTTTGCACAGCAGCGACCTGGTATAACAAGTTTGGGATATAGCAATTATTCAAATAACACAGTTTGTGATGCAATGCTGCGTGTCGTTTGAACATCACTATAATGGATGGTTTACGGGTGGCTTTTCATTTGAAATTGGGTGTGAAATATGTGCAATATGTTAGCAGCAATCGAAAATGTGTTCAGCTGTAATAATGGAAAGTTATTACTGTTATTGCCTTTACTTTCTTTTCTTGCAGATCTACTGGTGCACAATCCAGGAACAGAGCCACGTCCCACCAGGGAATCTGAATCTGTCCAATTCACGTTCATTAAGAAATATCTAAATTTGCCAAATGTTGGGCCAGTTCGGATTTGCGCAGCTGAAAATACAGTGCGTGTGTGTGCCATTATGTTATGTTTTCCACCATCTGTGCATGATTTAGGAGATTAAAACATTTCTTCATGCATGTCTGGTTAATATCACAATGTTAGCTTTTTTTCTTCTTCTCCCTTGAATGTCTTGCAGCTGACATCTGCGGTTGCAGTCACAGTAACAAAGGAGGATCCTATTTATTTATGGCATGGCCTCGCGGTACATCCCTTCGCGGGGCGGGGGAAGGGAACGTGGAGTGGACCCAGAACTGAGAAGTTACACCTATCAGAAAAGGAAAAGAAAGACTTACATTTATACAGCGCCTTTCACGACCACCGGATGTCTCAAAGCACTTTACAGCCAATTAAGTACTTTTGAAGTGGAGTCACTGTTGTAATGTGGGAATCAGGAAAGATTGAAGAGGCTGGATCTTTTCTCTGGAAAAGAGAAGACTGAGGGGTATGTGGGTGGAAACATCCATTTGTCCTATTTCACTGGGTGTTCTGTTGGTTACCCACTGGTCTTATGTTGGGACACCGGGAGAATCCCCATGGATTTTAGAGCCCACGATTGTACAATTAGGGAAAAATTCAGTTGCTTTGCGCCTCCCGTTAGCGCCCAAAGAGATATTAGTGCCGCTTGCGAAATTGACCAGTCGTATTGTGGCGGCGCTAAACATTCCCACCACGATCTCCTGCACCAGCAGATCATGACGTCAGTCATCCGTGTAACGCCTCGGTAGTGCCCCAGACCGGATATTGAGTCACACCCCCTGCCTTTGCGCCTGCCGCTAGGAACGACAGGTAGAGGAGAATGTTTTCCAGTCGGGAAGGGGCTGGGGGAGCGCTATTTAAAGGCGAGCCTTGGAAGAACTTGCATTTATATAGCGCCTTTCATGGCCGCAGGATGTCCCAAAGCGCTTCGCAGCCAATGAAGTAATTTTTGTTTTGAAGTGTAGGCAGTGAGGTTATGTAGGAAACACGGCAGCCAATTTGCGCACAGCAAGGTCCCACGGTACTTTTAAGGGACAATCTTTTTGGAGGACTGGAGGCCTCACCCAGAGATCTCCCAAAGGACCTGCGTGTGATTCTGTTGGACAGTTACAGATTGTGATGGGCCAGCCTGCACGCCCATTCCTGCAATGGGTGCCTCCATGCTCACTGTTGCCTATCTCTAAGGCAGGTGCAGCCAGGGCAGCTTGAAAGCCAACCTCCTACATGAGGGACATTGTTGTGTATGTGTCTTTAAGAGAAGAACTGATTCTATACTGCAGTACCGGCAGTGACCACCCCTGTATACAAAGCCATAGCAGGCTTCTGTATTTCAGTCTTGAATTACTCTCTGTTCAGTAAATACCTGTTTTATTGTTCTCCTGCAGTCTGAGAATTATTGATCCTCGGACACTACACTGGCGACGGGCAGGTTTGAACTCACCTGCAGTACTGCATCACCTCACGGGGATCTTTTCCCTGAAGAGAAGTTTCTTGGAGGTCGAAGTCAGAATGGCGGGCGTCGACCGCAGGCAACCGCCCAGGGATCCATCAGAGATTTGCAGGGGAGGCTGTGGAGAGCTGGGCCTGGCTCCCCAGTCGAGGTGTTCCAGCAAGTCATGCTGGTAGCAGGTAGTGCGCTGACCCTTCCGGACTGCGGCGGGCTCGGGCTCGATCGAGCGGCTCTGCAAAGGGGCCGTGCAGCGTCGTCGGGAGGAAGAGAGAGAGGGTGGAGCGCACAGGGCGCAGTCGGTGCTCAAGAACAGGGCAGCGTGGAGAGGATAGAACACGGGGAAGGAAAAGTGAGATGCGCCGAAGCCGTGGGTCGCCGCCATTACCCTGTAGAACGCTAGGAGCAGCGTGGCAGCAAGGGGAAGAAGGAAAAGCGCGGGAGGCGCCATTTTATTCCATTGGGGAAGAAGGAAAAGCGCGGGAGGCACCATTTTATTACATTGGAGAAGAAGAAAAAGCACGGGAGGCGCCATTTTAAATCACCCAAGATGCCGAAGAGTGGCAGTATCACTGCTTTCGACAACGAGGTAGAAGACTGGACCACGTATGTGGAAAGAATTGAAGAGTACTGCAATGCCAATGAGGTGGGCAATGGAAAGAAGGCGTCGGTATTATTAAATTTGATGGGCGCGAGAACGTACGGCCTATTGCGGAATTTAATTACCCCAGCTAAACCAATGGAGAAAAGTTTTGAAGAGATTGTTAATATCTTACAGGAACACCTAAACCCTACACCGCTGCTGATAGCAGAAAGATTCAAGTTCCATAAAAGAAACCAGCACAAAGATGAGAGCAATGCTGACTATCTTACGGAACTACGCAAGTTATCGAAGCACTGCCAGTTCGGAGCAGGACTGGCAGACACCTTACGGGATAAGTTTGTCTGCGGGCTCCAGAGTGAAGGAACCCAGAAACGACTACTTTCGGAAAAGGACCTGATGCTAGAACAGGCTTTCAGCGTGGCAGTATCCTACAAAGCAGCAGCACGGGGAGCTGCGGAAATACAACGGAAACCACAAGAATACAGCGCTAACGAAATGGTGTATGGAGCAGAAAAGTGCTATCGCTGCGGCAGAACAACCCATGATCAGAAGGACTGCTGGTTTAAGGACAGTGTATGCAGGCAATGCGGGAAAATGGGACATATAGCAAGAGTCTGCAGGTCAGGAAAGAAAACCAACACTACAAGAACTATTAAGGAAAAGTACAAGAAAGTAAAAAAAATGACAGACAGTAGTTCGGAAGATCAGGAGAGTGATAATGACTCCGGGAGCAGGAGACTAAGTTGTCTAAAGTTACACAACGTGATCGCAAAGGAGGATCACTGAACCATTTGGGTCACCCTCATGATAGCAGGGTCCCAAGTAAAGATGGAATTGGATACAGGATCAGCCCTAACTGTCATGAATCGACAAGACTATGAGCGGCTATTCTCACACATACCCTTGAAGGACACGTCCATTGTATTGAAGACATATACAGGGCAAAAAGTCTACCCCAGAGGAAAAATAAGGGTGCCAGTTGAATACAACGGCAAGGAAACACAGAAACTGTATCTATATATGTTACCGGATGGAGGACCACCACTATTGGGACGTGAATGGATCCGAAAAATACAATTGGATTGGCATTCCATTCAGGCGCTAACTGTGACTGATAAAAAGGATGATGACATCACACCTGGACGACTGTCAAAAATTCTAACTGACGCGAAAGAGCTGTTCCAACAAGGACTTGGGACTCTAAAAGGAGTAACGGCAACGATAAAAATCGAAGATAACGCAAACCCCAAATTTTTTAAGGCCAGACCGGTACCTTACGCGATCCGCCCAGCCGCTGAAGCAGAGCTGGAGAGTCTGGAGCATTCGGGTGTGCTGTCCAAGGTGGACTGGAGTGAGTGGGCCACACCCATCATTCCTGTAATGAAGAAATCATTGAGCAGCACGCCTGGGGAACTGAAGAAGGTTCGCATCTGTGGGGACTTCAAGGTAACTGTGAACCCAGTCCTGCACACAGTACAATATCCACTTCCACGGATAGAAGATATTTTCGCCTCACTATCTGGAGGGAAACGCTTTACAAAGATTGATCTGGCCCAAGCGTATCTACAAATGGAGGTGGAAGAAGCATCTAGGAAATACCTCACGATAAACACTCACAAAGGCCTTTACCAGTACAATCGACTGGTATTCGGGGTAGCATCAGCTCCGGCTATTTGGCAGAGGGTGATGGAACAAGTCCTGCAAGGGATCCTGAGGACGCAGTGTTATTTGGACGACATCCTGGTTACGGGCGAAAATGAGAGTGAACACCTTGCCAACCTGGAGCAGGTGCTCACGAGATTGCAGGAATATGGGCTACGAGCCAACCGCCCCAAATGCGAGTTCTTCAGGAGACAAATCTCGTATTGTGGCCACATGATTGATGAGGAAGGGTTGCATAAGTCGCCGGACAAGATTGAGGCTGTAGTCAAGGCTCCAGCACCGGAAAATGTGTCACAACTGAGGTCATTCCTCGGGTTGGTGAACTACTACCATAAGTTCTTGCCGAATTTATCTGCAATTCTGCACCCACTGAACGCCCTACTGCAAACTGGAGTAACATGGAAATGGAGTGATCAGTGTAAGCATGCCTTTCAGAAATGTAAATGCCTAATCACTTCAAAAGAAGTATTGGCCCAGTACAATCCAACACTACCGATTCGGTTAGCATGTGATGCGTCTCCCTACGGCATCGGAGTGGTGCTGTCACACAAATTCCTTGACGGTTCAGAGAGGCCAATAGTCTTAGCGTCGCGCTCGTTAACCTCAGCCGAGCGTAACTACGCCCAGATTGACAGGGAGGCCCTCAGCCTGGTGTGGGGGGTGAAGAAGTTCAATCACTATCTGCACGGGCAGAAATTCACCCTACTGACTGATCATCAGCCCCTGGTCTCCATTTTTAGCCCAAAGAAGGGCGTTCCGGTGATGACGGCGCAACGGCTGCAAAGATGGTCACTTTTTCTAGGGGCACATCAGTACGACATAGAGTACAAGGGTACGAAACAGCATGGAAATGCTGATGGGCTGTTGCGCCTACCGTTGCCTACGGTAGAGGAAGCACCTGCAGTGGACCCTGTTGAGATATTCCATGCGACCATAGTCGAATGTCTACCTGTTACAAACTCAAGTATAGAGAAGGAAACCTGAAATGACCCGACACTCTCTCGGGTCTATGATTTGACGGTGAAGGGATGGCCAGCACATGGCGACTCACTGTTGCCAGCATTCTCGCGAAGGAGAGAACAGCTGTCAGTGTGCCGGGTGACCTTGATGTGTGGATCCCGAGTGGTAATTCCACCCAAGTTGAGAGATAGAGTGCTCAATGAGCTTTATGAGGGTCATCTGGGAGGGGTAAAAATGAAGAGCCTAGCCAGGGCGTTTGTGTGGTGGCCGGGAATCGATAAAGAAATCGAGGATATGACCAAGTGATGCACAGGATGCCAGAAGGTCCAAAACGCTCCACCACAGGCCCCGCTACATCCATGGGAGTGGCCCTCATCTCCATGGCAACGGGTACACATTGATTTTGCTGGTCCATTTATGGACTCAATGTTCCTAATCGCTGTGGACGCCCATTCAAAATGACCAGAGGTAATCAAAATGTCCTCCGCCACCACGGAGAAAACTATTGCAGTCCTATGGACCATCTTCACCAGGAATGGCTTGCCAGAACAGATTTGCTCCGACAATGGGCCACAGTTTGTGTCCGAGGATTTCTGGAGGTTTCTGAGGAATAATGGGGTGAAACATTACACATCTGCCCCATATCATCCAGCCACAAATGGATTGGCTGAGAGGTTTGTTCAGACCTTTAAAAAGGCAATAAAGGCAATGCATAATGACGACATACCACTACAACACAAGGTGGATAATTTCTTGTTTGCTTACCGGAATGCGACACATGCAGTCACCAACCAAACTCCAGCCATAATGTTCTTCAACCGAAGGCTAAAATGTCGCCTGGATTTGCTCAAACCAAACATAAGACGAGATGTTGAGGATAAGCAATTCCAGCACATAAATGAGAAGCCAACCAGGAGCTTCAAGATAGGGCAACCAGTCTTGGCCCACGACTACCGAACAGAAAAATGGCAGCCAGGAACGATATGCACACAGCAGGAACCACTAATGTACACAGTGGACTTTGGAGAGAGCATCGTGAGATGCCATGCTGACCAGATTCTAGAGTCACAGGAACAAGCCAAACCCATACCACGAGCAGGTGCACCTGGTAATCAACCCGAAGTACAGATTGCGTCTACCTCAGAAGCAGTGGTATTGGAAGCTGACGAACCAACCAATGACAATGAGCCAGAATCAACTCCGCTGCAAGAACAGGATACTCGAGAAAGGCGCTATCCAGTCAGGATCAGGAAGCCTCCTCAAAGACTGAACTTATAAATGATTATTTCAGTTGATGTATATAGTACAGAGAAAATTGTAATTGTAATTAGTTATTATTTAGTTGTTAAATGAATGTTATGTACAGTTTATCTAAAAGGGGAGGAATTGTTGTGTATGTGTCTTTAAGAGAAGAACTGATTCTATACTGCAGTACCGGCAGTGACCACCCCTGTATATAAAGCCATAGCAGGCTTCTGTATTTCAGTCTTGAATTACTCTCTGTTCAGTAAATACCTGTTTTATTGTTCTCCTGCAGTCCTAGTATTATTGATCCTCGGACACTACAGACGTCTCTACAGGTTGTCCTGATTCTGGCCACAGACATCTGCCTTTAGAGACCATCGCACTTGTACAATGTCTCGGATTCCCTCTCTCATGGTAGTCCCCATTTTGTATGTAAGAGTGCTGAAGACGACCTTTATCCTTCATGCATTTTAGACCTCAGTGACTCACCACCATATGTGGCAGAATTGCCAGAAGACTTTGCCGTCTTCACTGTCTGTATGGCTGTTGGAGTACAGTGCAGGGGCCAGTACTGTTGCATTCAAATCCATGGCGATATGCAGATAGGAGAACTGTTGCTTCAGTGACAGTGGTCAACTGATTGGTAGCTGTGTACAACCCTGTAAAGTACGTAAAGCAGCTCACGTTGTCCTTTATATTGGGACAAGTGACTTGCTCACCACTGGCCCTGTGAGTTTGGAATCTTGGTTCAAGTCTGCAAATCAAATCAAATCAAATCAAATCAACTTTTATTGTCATTGTTAGTGCACAAGTGCAGTACAACGAAATGTAGGCTTGCGGGGCCTATTGATAAGAGAAACCTCTGCTCAAAACTGGCCAACCCCATTTCAGCCTCCACCTCTACCTCTTTCTCACCCCTTTCTTGCTATGATGTGTTGACTCACTCTATGGGGGCAAAATTCGGTTGCTTTGCGCCTCCCATTAGCGCCCTAAGGGGGTGCAAAGCATCTTGCGCCCGTGCGCGGCGCGCTAACACCTCCTGCGGAATTCAGCGAGAGGTTAGCGGCGGTGGTAGCCGGTAGCGCCCCGCGGCGCTGCGCCTCCGGCAATGACGTCATCGCCGTGCGCGGCGCCCCGCTCGCGCCCCGGCTGCAAACTTCGGTCGCGCCACCTGACATACCGCCGGATGCTATGTCTGACAGTGTCAGGGGGGCGTCCGTGTGGCCGGGGCGGCGATATTTAAAGGGGAGATGCCAGCCGGCCATTTTTTTTGGGCCGCCTGCCAACACCTGCCCCCCTCTGCAGTCACCCCGCGGGGGTGCCGGTCACGATCGGGCAGCCCGGCCCTCCTCTTGCATGCCGGGCTCTTTTGCTGGCACCCCGCTCCCTGGTGGCCCAGCTGGGCCCCGGTTCGCACTGCGCAAAACCCCTCCCCTTTAATAAGGGGAGGAAGGCCTGCAGTATGGCGGTGCGACATGCTGGCGCGCATGGCGCTGTGGCATGTAGCGATATTGGGTTGGAGCGCCCTAAGAGGGAGGGGAGCACTACCAGTAGCGCCCCGCCTCCTGCTTGGGGTGCCACCATTGAATTTCGGGCGTGGGGGCGCTAACTTTTTCGGGGCATACCCAATTTTTGCCCCATTCTCTTTCTAAATCACTAATATTCTCTGATAGACAGTGCCTGAGCTGGTGAATAATAGAAAGAAAGACTTGCATTTATATAACACATTTCACGACCTCAGGATGTCCCAAAGTGTTTTGCAGCCAATGAAGCACTTTTGAAGTGTGGTCACTGTTGTGATGTGGGAAATGGGGGCAGCCAATCTGCACACAGCAAGCTCCCACAAACAGCAATGTGATAATGATCAGATAATCTGTTTTAGTAATGTTGATTGAGGGATAAATATTGGCCAGGACACTGGGGAGAACTCCCCTGCTCTTGTTCGAATAGTGTCGTGGGATCTTTTACGTCCACCTGAGAGAGCAGACAGGGCCTGGGTTTAACATCTCATCCAAAAGACGGTGGGGGGAAAATTCGGTTGTTTGCGCCACCCGTTAGTGCCTAAAGAGGCCGACAAGTGGGGCGCTAACCAATTAGCGCCCGGGCGCAGCGAACCCTGCGCTTCTTCCCATATTGAGCGGACATTTTGCGCCGGCGCAAAACCATAGCACCTGCTCGCCGGCGCACGCAGATCATGATGTCATTTCAGTGTGCAACGCCTTTGGGGCGCCCCGGACAGCAAATTCAGTGGCGCCCCCCTCCGTTCCACCTGGCGCTAATAAGGACAGCTTACCTGAAACGTTTCCCAGTCGCTTTCGGGCTGGGGGGGCGTTCTTTAAAGGGGACTGGTGTGGTTTAAAAGCAGCAGCCATTTTTGGACCACAACTTCCTAGAGAGATAGTTGCTCAGCTGCAGACAGAGAGCCATTTCAACATTGAGCCAGCGCTGGCAGAAGAACTTCAGCCTTCTGACCATTACCTTGCTGTTGGTGAGCATCTGAAACGGCAAAACTTTCTGTGCGCACTTAATATGGGGGCTGCATTGGATGGGAACGTCCTGCTTCTGAATCATCTTGACAGGGCACAGAGACGCAGGGATAGAGGGGCAGGCATGGCCAGACGGAGGAGGGCCAATAGACGTCGCCACACGAGACCTACGCTGCCAGGGTTTTCCAACAGCAATTTTCATATTTGAACATGTCGGAGGAGCAGTGTTTCCGAAGGCTGCGCTTCAGTAGGGAGGTGGTGACTGAGCTGTGCTACCTGCTTCAGCCAGATCTGCAGCCTCAGCTAAGGTGCAGGACATCTCTGTCGGTGGCTGTGAAGATCACTGTTGCTCTTAACTTCTATGCAAGCGGCTCCTTTCAGGCCGCAACTGGAGACATAGCCAACATCTCGCAGTTCGCGGTGCATTGGTGCATCCGTCAAGTGACTGATGCCCTCTTTAAAAGGAGGCGGCAATACAACTCCTTCCCAATGACCCTGGACAAGCAGAGGGAGCGTGCAGAGGGCTTCGCAAGGATAGCGGACTTCCCCATGGTGCAGGGTGCCATTGACTGCACGCATGTGGCTTTGCGGGTGCCTGTAGAGAATGCGGAGGAGTTCCGCAACCGCAAGGGGTTCCATTCATTGAATGTACAGCTGGTCTGTGACCACCGACAGCTGATCCTCGCTGTGAATGCCCAGTTTCCAGGCAGCAGCCACGACGCCTTCATCTTGCGCCAGACTTCTGTGGCAGACCTTTTCGAGGCCCCGGCTCACCCAGGAGGCTGGCTTCTCAGGGACAAGGGCTATGCTCTGTGCCCGTGGCTGATGACTCCGCTCCGTTCGCCCAGCACCCCTGATGAAGAACGCTACAATGCGAGCCATCAAGCGACCAGGAACATTATTGAGCACACAATCGGCGTGCTGAAGCAACGGTTCCGTTGTCTGGACCATTCCGGAGGTGCGCTTCAGTACTCACCAGAGCGAGTCTCCCACTTCGTGGTTGTGTGTTGCATGCTACACAACCTCGCCATCCTGAGGACCCAGCCAATGCCACCAGACATTGAAGCACCAGCAGAGGAGGAGGAGGAGGAAGAGGAGGAGGAGGAGGACCAAGACGGGAGGGAGGCAGAAACTGGAAGGGCCGTCCGTCAGAGGCTTATCAGAAGTCGCTTCTAGGCCACTCTCAGGGAATGCTTGCTGCCATTCCAAGAACAGGAATGGAACCGTTCTGATACCCCAAAGCCTGTGAAGGGCAAAATGTATGTAAAGAGCAGACATGGCCATTGTAAATAAAAAAAATTGTTTATTTAACAAAATGTGCTTCCTTCCCGCATGACAAAGCAATGGCAACAAAAAGCTAAACAAACAGACTGCCACATAAGTGCCTCGCACACCCGGGAGACTGTCCAAAACATCACTAACATTCAGACCAGCATCCTCGGCCTTGAATTCTACAAATAACAGGTAAGAGCAGCACCTTCTACTTTCTCCCCCTCGATGGTGATCTGCTTCGCTTGCGAGATTGGCCCCTTCCCTCCCTGCAGCTCCTCCGTACTGGGACCCCAGTGGCTACAGCAAGGCTGGGGGAGGCCTGCTGACTGTCCGAAAGCGCAGATGCCCCTGAGGGATGGCCTGGACTAGCTCTGGGCTTGGAGGGCCCGGCTGCTGACTGCTCCAACTCTGCATGGGTGGAAGCAGTCTGTCCTACAGGTGGTGGCAGCTGCAGTGGAGACGTACCAGTGGTGGCATCAGGAATGCTGTCATCTTGAGAGCGGACAGCAGCTCCCTGGTCGGCCGACACACTGGCACTCTGACGGGGCAGCACCGCAGTATGCGCAGCAATTGGCTGGTCCACAGATTGCTGGCCTGCTGTGGTGCTGCAAGGGCCCCGGGTAATCCTGCCCGATCCAGCGAGGGTGGCAGCAGTCAGTGCTCGCGTGGCCTCAATCTGCGTCTGCATGAGATCAGCGAGTGACTGCGTGGCAGCACTCAGCACTTGCGTGGCAGGTGCCAGTGCTTCGGTGAAGCCCTGGACAGTCCTTTCCAGTGCTGTCCCGAAGTCCTGCGCACTCCTTGCCAGTGCTGTCCCGAAGTCCTGCGCACACCTGGCCTGTGCTGTGCCAAAGTCTTGGACACTCCTTGCCAGTGTCTCGATGGATTCAGGCATCCTTGCCACTGCAGCCATGAGCTCAATGTGCCTCAGCCCAGCCTGGGCACTCATTTCTGCGAGGGCATGCACCTCTTCGGCGCTCTGTGCAGCAGCACTCGGGGCCCAACTCGCCCTCTGGGGAGATGACCCCCGAGCTTCCCTACCCACCTCGCGTTGCTGCAGGCCACTGGTTCCTGGAGCTGGATCCTCCTCAGAGCATTCCCCCCCCACTCCCCTCCAGGGAAGTAGTCTCCCCAGTCTGCAGATGGGCTGGCTCGCCTGAGGGTGGTACGGATGGTCCGGCTTCCTCCTGCTTGTCGCCTCCCGAGTCAGTCGCAGTGGCAGCTTGAGGGCCCGGCTCCCGAGCTGGTGATGCAACATCTGAAAGCAGGGAGGTTGAAGAGTGGCTTTAGCGAAAGGACAGGGTGGCAGCAAGGGATGCATATGTGCTGCAATGCTCTGACTTGGGTCCAGAGTGAAAAAGCATGCTGGTGGGTGTTAAGTCTGTGTGTTATAGTGAGAATTACTACACAGACCACAAGAGTAAATTCAACGGGTCTTTACTGGTTGGAGGTCGGACTATACTGAATACAATATTATTACACTGTGGTCACCACCGGTATTACGTATACAGCAGCCAAAGAAAGTAGTACCTTTCTTAAGGTGGACCAGGCTTAAGTTCTCTGAAGGTGGAACAGGTTACATACACCACAATCCTCCCTTTTTAGCTTAACAGTCTTATCCCCAAATAAACATAACGGCCTAGAAATTGAGTTGGGCCCGCGCCAGGGCTTTAGCACCGGAAATTTTGCGCCGGCGCTAAGGCCCGCTGCGCGCGCCAAAAATTCAGTAGCGCCGCGCCCAGACGGCTGCGGGTGCTACTGGAGGGTGTCAGCGCCTCCCAATGGGCGCTGACTGCAGGATTGCGGCGCTAATCCCCCGCTGCGGCACCCGATGCGGTGCGGCAGGCTGGGGTACTGCGGGCCTCCTCCTTCTGTTAAGGAGGAGCTGCCTGCAGCCGCCCGCTGGCCGTTGGATTCGGGGAAAAAATGAGCCCGGCACCTCGGAGAAGTGCCGGGCTCTCGGCCCACACACATCTGTGCCGCGGGGGGGTGGTGGAGGAGTCCGGGGAGGGAGGTGCGGGCAGGCGGCCGCCGGGAAAGCGGCCGGCCGCCGCGCCACCTTAATGCGCCGGCGCTAGGACCATGAAGGCACTTCTGAAAAATCGTTGGTTGCGGCTGCCACGGGCGAGGCGGCCGCAACTGAATTTCGGCGTTCGGGCGCGTTACCATGGCAACCGGGACGCTGCGCACACCGATGACGTCATCGGTGCCGGTGCAGCGCAACCGGTGTAACGCCGATGGTAGGGCCCTAGTCAATTTCAGAAGCGGCTATAATTGCGGCGCTAGGCCCTCTAAATGGGCGCTGACCCCACTCAATTTCTAGGCCAACATATATACATATATATAACTTCAGGTATAGCAGTTCAAAGGTTCAGTCTCTCAGGAGGCTTTCTGATTCGGCTTGGATAACGCCTTTCAGTGGTCTCTGATTCTTGTTGTTGAGGTGCCTCCTCTAGTTGGTTGCCAATGTATTGGGTGTCATCATCATCAAATACATTCTCGGCCGAGGTAGATGCTTCAGGTTCATGAACGTCTTCCACAGCTGTCTCTGTCACAACCATGGGTTCGACCCTTGCTCTCGACTCTACCAGTTGATCCGCATGACGCCTTATCACATTATGACCAATATCTACGGTGTACATCAGAGGTCCTTGTCTGGCCCGGATTGTTCCGGACTGCCATTTGTCGTTTCCATAGCCCCTTGCCATCACTGGTTGTCCTACGTCGAAAGTTCGAGTAGTCTTGCTGTTAATATGCCGAAACTGTTTGTTTTCCACTTCCCTCCGCACATTTGGTTTTAACAAGTCCAACTTGGACCGCAACCTCCTGTTATAAAACATCATAGCAGGACTTTGGTTAGTCACGGCATGATCGGCGTTTCTATATGACATCAGGAACTTATCGACCTTGTGTTGCAGCGGAATCTGATCATCATTCATGGCCTTAATAGCCTTTTTGAATGTCTGGACAAATCTTTCAGCCAACCCGTTTGTCGCCGGATGATATGGGGCAGCGGTATAATGTTTAACTCCATTCTTCTTTAAGAATTGTTGGAATTCTTCCGATACAAACTGTGGTCCGTTGTCCGAACAGATCTGTCCTGGCAATCCGTTCCTTGCGAATATTGTTCTTAACACCGCAATTGTCTTTTCTGAAATAGTGGTATTCATCTTGATGACTTCTGGCCATTTGGAATGTGCGTCCACCGCGATTAGGAACATGGAGTCCATGAATGGACCAGCAAAGTCAATGTGTACGCGTTACCATGGGGCTGAAGGCCATTCCCATGGGTGTAGCGGTGCTATTGGAGGTGCATTTTGCACTTTTTGACACCCAGCGCAGCTTTTCGTTAACTCCTCAATCTGTTGATCAATACCTGGCCACCATACGTAAGCCCTAGCAAGACTTTTCATTTTAACTCCCCCCAGATGACCTTCATGTAGTTCTTTTAAAACTCTTTCCCTTAACTTGGGAGGAATAATCACTCTTGTCCCATACATCAAAGTACCATGGCAGACGGACAGCTGGTCTCGCCTTGCCGAGAATGCCGGTAACAGAGGATCACCCCGTGTTGGCCATCCTTTCACTGTCACCTCGTAGACGCTGGACAGTGTCGGGTCGTTCCTGGTTTCTCTTTCAATACTTGTGTTGGTGACAGGTAAACACTCGATAATGGTCGAATGAAATAACTCAACAGGGTCAACTTCCATCGTGTCTTCATCTTCAGGTAGTGGCAGGCGCGACAGGCCATCAGCATTGCCATGCTGTTTCGTACCTTTGAATTCTATCTGATATTGATGTGCCCCTAAGAAAAGAGACCATCTCTGGAGACGCTGTGCTGTCACCACCGAAACACCCTTCTTAGGGTTAAAAATGGACACCAACGGTTGATGGTCCATCAGAAGTGTGAATTTTTGGCCCTGTAGGTAATGATTAAACTTTTTCACTCCCCATACACGGCTAAGGGCCTCCCTATCGATCTGCGCATAGTTGCGCTCAGCGGAGGTCAATGATCTGGATGCAAACGCGACTGGCCTTTCCGTGCCATTTGGCAATTTATGTGAGAGTACTGCCCCAATACCATATGGAGAAGCATCACAAGCCAACCGAATAGGCAGTGTCGGGTTGAAGTGAGCCAACACTTCCTCTGAGGTGATCAATTCTTTGCTTTTGCGAAATGCCTTCTTACAGTTTTCGCCCCAGTCCCATGGTACCCCTTTCTGTAAAAGAGCGTTCAACGGATGCAGCACCGTGGATAGATTTGGCAGAAATTTATGGTAGTAGTTAATTAATCCTAGAAACGACCTCAACTGAGAGACATTCTCCGGAGCGGGAGCCTTTACAACTGCCGCTATCTTGTCAGGAGACTTATGAAGCCCCTCCCGGTCAATGACATGACCACAGTACGAGATCCGCTTCTGGAAGAACTCACATTTCTGCCGATTTACCCTAAGTCCATACTCTTTCAGTCTGTTGAGCACCAGTTCCAAGTTAGCGAGATGCTGTTCATCACCATCACCTGTGATCAGAATGTCGTCCAGGTAACATTGTGTGCCTGGAATTCCCTGTAATACCTGCTCCATGGCCCTCTGCCAAATTGCTGGAGCCGATGCCACACCAAAAACCAGCCTATTGTACCGGTACAACCCTCGATGCGTGTTGATCGTGAGGTATTGGCGTGACTCTTCTTCAACCTCCATCTGCAAGTACGCCTGCGCCAGGTCTATCTTGGTGAAGTGTTTCCCGCCAGACAGTGAAGCGAAAATATCCTCAATCCGTGGAAGCGGATACTGCACCGTGTGAAGCACCGGATTAACGGTGATCTTGGAATCTCCACAGATGCGAACCTTCCCTGGATCTCCTGGCTTATTGTTCACAGGACGTTTCATAACGGGAACAATGGGCGTAGCCCACTCACTCCAATCTACTTTAGACAGTACCCCTGAACGTTCTAGTGCTTCCAGCTCCGCTTCAACCGCAGGTCGTATTGCATAGGGTACCGGTCTGGCTTTAAAAAATTTTGGTTGTGCATGTTCATCAATCTTGATGTTTGCCGTAATTCCTCTCAGTGTTCCCAGTCCCGGCTGGAACACCTCTTTAGCCTCATCCAATATTCTGGACAATCGTTTAGGTTTGACAGCTGTTTCCCCGGAATCTACCGTTAGTGCTTTCAAGGAGTGCCAGTCCATATTCATTTTCCTAATCCACTCCCGTCCTAGTAGTGGTGGACCTCCTTCAGGTAGCACATATAAGTCCATTACTTGGCTTCCTTTGCCCTTGTGGACCACTTCTACCTCTATTTTTCCGATGGGGTACACTCTTTGCCCCGTGTACGTTTTCAATATAATCTCCGTATCCTGTAAGGGAATATGTTGGAATAACCTTCTGTAATCTTTCTTATTCATGATCGTCAATGCCGATCCAGTGTCCAATTCCATTTTTACTTGGACTCCTGCTATCTTAAGAGTGACCCAAATTGTCTGGAGGTCTGTATCCTTACCAACGTTGTGTATTCTTAAGCTATCCAGTTCATTACTGCTAGCGTCTGAATCTGACTTCTGTTCAGTCAAACTGTTCTTTGTCACCTTGTGTACCTTTGCATATTTTCCTTGCGGTGACTTTTTATTGCTGGTCTTCTTTCCTGACCGGCATACTTTAGCTATGTGGCCAAACCTGCCACACGTTCTGCATTCTTGGTTTTTAAACCAACACTGGTTCTGATCGTGCGTTGTCTTTCCACAACGATAACATTTGACAGAACTCAAACCCAATTTGTTTGTACCGAGTTCCGGTGGCCGTAGCTGCATTACTACCGTGCCTCTCGCTGCGGCCTCGTGTGCTGCTGCCATAGTGACCGCCTTCTCGAGAGACAGCTCATTCTCCTTGAGCAGTCGCCTTTGTGTATCCTGTTTAAATAAACCACACACAAATCTATCTCGAAGTGCCTCTGTCAGTCCCGTTCCAAACTGACAATATTTTGCTAGCTTACGTAATTCCATCAAATATTCAGCATTGCTTTCATTTTGCCGCTGTCTTCTATCGTAAAATTTAAATCGTTCCGCTAGCATCAGCGGCGTGGGGCTAAGATGATTTTTTAGGACAGTAACAATCTGTTCGAACGTCTTATCCGCCGGTTCATCTGGTGATAACAGGTGTTTCAATTGCCCGTATGTCTTCGCACCCATTAAGTTTAGTAATGTTAGTGCTTTATCTGTCTCAGGAATTTTATTTGCCTTACAATAGTTTTGTATGCGTTCTACATACATAGCCCAGTCTTCTATATCACTGTCGAAGGCATTAATGTTCCCATGTTTAGGCATCGTAGCAATTTATCGTATTTTTAATGTTATCTAAGATGGCGGCTTCCCGCTCTTGCCGTCGTCCTCCGCCCACAAAATGGCGGTTTTCCCGCGCTTGGCGGTCTTCACCCGTCCCCCGACGCTGTCTCCGCTTCACCGCGGCTCTCGCGCCTTCAGTTTCCCCAGACGCTGCGCCTTTAGCCCGAATGCGGCCCTTATCTCCGGTCGCGATCGATGTCCTGCGTTGCGCCTCTCGCTCGAAAGCGGCCGGGCCCTTATCTCTGGTCGCGATCGACCTCACCGCCCTTATTCCTCCGTCTTCCCAGCCCCGTCTGTACAGCCAACGCGGTTGACTTTCTGTCGCGTCGCTGCCCGGCTTACCCACCACGAGGTAGTAGAAGAATCTGACAGTCGCTGATGGAGGCTTCGAGGTCAGGATGTCTTCTGCACTCCGGTTGCTCGATGCCTGCCGCTCGACGTGTCTTCCCGTAGGTGATGAGGGTGGAAACCTCTCTTCGACGTCCTGTCTGTGGACGAAGTCGCCGTGGAAATTACTGCAGCAGGGTAAGAATCGGACTCGTCGCCACTGTTAAGTCTGTGTGTTATAGTGAGAATTACTACACAGACCACAAGAGTAAATTCAACGGGTCTTTACTGGTTGGAGGTCAGACTATACTGAATACAATATTATTACACTGTGCTTATATACCGGTGTGGTCACCACCGGTATTACGTATACAGCAGCCAAAGAAAGTAGTACCTTTCTTAAGGTGGACCAGGCTTAAGTTCTCTTAAGGTGGAACAGGTTACATACACCACAGTGGGGGGAACAAGTGGAAGGAGAGAGTTCAAAAAGGTGATGACCTTACCATCGCTGTGCACAATGGGGTCGGCAGCTCCAGAGGCGACGGGACCACTCATTCAGCTTGCAATGATCTGGTGGACTCGCTCCTCCAGGTCTGTAAGGGTCTGCAGGTGAGGCTGGCCTCCTCCAGTACGAAGCTGTTGCCTGCGGTTACTCGCCAGCTTGGCCTGCAAGAGAAAGGACGGGGTGTGATGAAACATGCTGCCCTCAGCTGACATCACATGCCTCCCATGGTAGAATAGCCCTTACATTATGCTGCCCTGAGCTGACATCACATGCCTCCCATGGTAGAATAGCCCTTACATTATGCACTGAGCTGAATGTGCGTGTGTGTTTCCAGAAAGGGCCATGGGTGCTGGATGACAGCTGGCCATTGGGGCTCTGCGCACCCGCTGGCCATAAAGTGAGGTGCAAATGGAGGGATGAAGATAAATCTGAAAAAGGCACTCACCCTGACGACCCGAGTGAGGTCGTTGAACTTCTTCCTGCATTGCACAGGAGTCCTGGGCACCATGCTGCTGGAGGTGACTTTTTGCGAAACCTCCCTCCAAGCTCTGTGGTATTCGGTCTGATTAGGCCTCATGCCATTCTCCAGTTACAGCACACCTCGCCGGCGCTCCACCGCACCAACCAGTGCACCCAATGCCCCCTCGCTGAAGCGCTGCGCTCTCTCCCTGACCTTCTCCATGTCCTTGAAGTTTTGGCCGCCACAGGTAGGTTGCCATCGAGTTTGAGGCCTACAAGGCGCAGAGTGTGGCTGCAGATGAGAATCAATCCGCCCCTTTAAGGGCTGACCGGCGCCAGCGTGTCTAGGTCCAATCGATTATTGACAGCACCTGCGCTGTGCCCGCCCATGGGGAAATTGCGTTGCGCCGCCGGGTTAGCGCCTTAAGACTACCGTGCAGCACCTGATTTAGCGCCGCAATCACCTTCAGGGGCGCTACAACCCAATATCGCTTGAGGTGGTGATCAATCGCGCCTGGCACTAAACTTTGCGCACCACCAGTACTAGCACCCAAAACGGGGCGATACCGAATTTTTCCCCCGGCATCTCCGACAGTGCAGCATTCACTCAGTACTGGCCCTGGCGTGTCGGCCTGGTCAAGTCTCTGGAATGAGACTTGAACGCACAGCCTTGTGACTCAGAGGTGAGAGTGCTACCACAGATAATCCATTTCAGTGGTGTTAGCTGAGGGATAAACATAGACCAGGACACCGGGGAGAACTCTCCTGCTCTTCTTCAAAATAATCTTTTTAAAGGTTGGCCAATTCCACGGTGTCAGTTTTACACCCAGGTTGCAAGTTGATAATCTGCCCCGGATACACAGCAAACTTCCACAAACAGCAGATGAATGAATGGCCGGTTGTCCTGTTCTCTGCTAGTGTTGACTGAGAAATGAATCTTGACCGGGACACGAGCAGAATTCCCCGCTTGCCTCCAAGTACTACAGTGGGATTGTTTCTTACATCCTCCTGAACAGGCAGATGGTGCCTTGTTTAATAGCTCACCTGTAAGACAATGGGGGAAAAATTGGCTCTCGCTCCCTTTGGGGCTCTAATTTCGCTGGAGCGCTACTGTTCGCGCCCCAAAAAAGTTAGGGCTCCTGCACCGCAAATTCAGTGGTAGCACCCCAAGCAGGAGGCAGGGCTACTGGAAGCGCTCCCCCTCCTTCCTGGGGCGCTACCATTCAATATCGCGGCGCTACATGCAACAGCGCCACGTGCGTCAGCGCCTAGCGCCGCGGTACTGCAGGCCTCCTACCCCTGAATAAAGGGGAGGGGCCTTGCACAACACGCACCGGGGCCCTGCTGGACCACCGGGGAGCGGGGTGCCAGGGAAAGAGTCCGGCCCTGCCCTTTAATTAGCGCTGCCGCGGCCGCAAGAACGCCTCCCTGACCCTGTCGGACATATCGTCCGGCGGTAGGTATGGGGACGCGACCGAAGTTTGTGGCCGGGGCGCGAGCGGGGCCCTGCGCACGGTGATATCGTCATCGCCAGAGGCGCAGCGCCGCGGAGCGCTACCGGCTACCGCCACCGCTAACCTCCTGCTGAATTCCGTGGGAGGCGTTAGCGGCGCCGGGCCCGGGCACTAGGGGATTTGCACCCAGCCCCCGGGGGCACTAACGGGAGGTGCAAAGCAACCCAATTTTTCCCCCAATGTGGGTGAAATCAGTCTTGGACGGTAATGCGAAACGGGCGGTAACGGAATCGGCAGCCTGCGGTACACACCCACCCGATTCTCTTTTCCATTGGCAATTCAAATTGTGGGCAGGGTGGAGGCGGCCGATCTACTATCGTCGTATTGCCTCCCCAGCCCAAGACCAATTTTGTTTTCAGTACATCCAACAGTGCAACGCTCCCTCACTACTGCACTGACGTGGCAGCCTAGATTGTGTGCTCCAGCCCGGAGTGAGGAGTTGAACACACACTCTATCAGAGTGCTACCAGTTGAACTGAATTTAGTCTAGTTTACATTTGAAACATTGCATCATATCCGCAATTTTGCCGAAATGTTATGATGCAATAAACACATTTTATAGCAATTGACACTGTGTAAGGCCATCACTGCGTCCGTGCTCGGAACTCCTGCTGTGCATGCTCGGTCTTCACTGAAAACCATAATCTGTTCAAACATTAATCCGCGATAAAGTCTCTGACTGAACATTACAACATATAACACCGTCCACACCGTGCCAGATGACTTCATGGCTCAGATTAGTCAAGGCCACTTGTTTACTCTAGGACGGACATGACCTAACTCTGTCTTGTGCGCACTGTGCGGATTTGGAGTCGCAAGAAAGAAAATAGACAAATTAAAAAAAATAAACACTATGATTAGTGAAACACTCTGGGCAAGTATTATAAAGAATCCATAAGGGAAAAATTCAGTTGGTTTGCGCCTCCCGTTAGCGCCTTAAGAGGGCGCTAATGGGGCGCAAAGCAACTAGCGCCCGGGCGCGGCGATGTTTGCGCTGCTCACGAAATGAACTAGACAATTTGCGGCGGCGCTAAACACTACCGCCATGATCTCCTGCGCCGGCAGATCGTGACGTTAGTCGAGTGCGCAACGCCCCAGTAGCGCCCCAGACCAGATATTGAGTGGCGCCCCCTGCCTTACCGCCTGCCGCTAGCAACGACAGGTTGAAGGGAGCGTTTTGCAGTCAGGAAGGGATTGGGGGAGCGCTATTTAAAGGCGACCGCTCCCTGCCTTTTTTTGTTGGTGACATTTTTGCACCACGCATTCTGAGAGAGAGAGAGAGAGAGAGACTTCTGGAGAGATTCAACGCTGTGTGAAGGAGTTTTGGGTACTGAGCAGCACTTTGCAGGTTTATTTTGATTTGACCTTCCTTGCATCGATTTAGAAGAGACTATGGGGGCTGCACTCTGAGCACTTTCCCTGGGCCTCTCCATTGTTCTTTCCAGCAGATGTGATGTACAGGTCTCTCCAGGCCGAGATTCAAGGCTGCAATGAGCAGGATGTGGATGGAGAGCAAAATCAACCCTCCCCTTTAAGATAAAAACAGAAAATGCTGGAGAAACTCAGCAGGTCAAGCAGCATCTGTGAAGAGAGAAACAGAGTTAATGTTACAGGTCGATGACCTTTCATCAGAACTCCCCTTTAAGAACTGGCCGGCGCCAGTGTGTCTGTGTTCCATTGCTGACTGACATCACATGAGCTTCGCCAGCGCTCTGAGGTAGCGCCTCGCTCCTCGGCCTTTGCGCCTTAAGACAGGTGTGAAGTGCCTCATTTAGCGCTCCAATCACCTCCAGGGGCGATAAAAGCCAAGTTTGCCATCGGAGGTGATAATTAGCGCCAGGCGCTAAACTTTGCGCACGGCCGATAATGGCGCCCCAAACGGGGCGATACAGAATTTTTCCCCCCCCCCCATTGTGTTTTGACTTTTGGTAAATTGATTTGCATTTCCGGGGGGATCCAAGTTTCTATCACTTCCTTGTCCAGTATCTATTTCTTCTCCTGTTCTGCAGACTTACTTCATTTCATTGTTCAAAAAATAAATGATCATGTTAGTACAGCCAAGAATCTGAAATTGGGCAGTGATTACTGGCATGCGAATGAAACGTTCATCTGATACCACGCTTCCTGTTATTTTAGCGAAGGTATCAGCCTTGGCTCAGTGGGTAGCACTCTTGCCTCTGAGGCAGAAGGTTGGGGGGGTGAGTCCCACTCCAGAGACTTGAGCTGGCAATTCAAGCTGGCAATCCCACTGCAGTACTGAAGGGAGTGCTGCACTGTCAGACGTGCCGCCTTTCAGTTGAGATGTTAAACCGAGGACCCGTCTGCCATTTAAATGACGTAAAAGATCGTATGGCACTATTTCAAAGAAGTGCAGCGGAGTACTCCCCAGAGTTCTGGCCAATATTTACCCCGCAACCAACAGCACGCAAGCAGATTATTTGGTTGTTAATATGTTGATAAGGTGAGATGAAGTAAGATGCAAGGAGATTTGTGTGGAGCATAAACATCAGCATGGACCTTTTTCTTCAACCGAGGAGTCCCTTCTACCATGGTTGAAATGGCCCTCAACCATGTCCGTTCTATTTCCCGCACTTCTGCTCTCACCCATTCCCCTCCCTCCCGGAACCTCGCTAGGGTTCCCCTTGTCCTCAACTTTCACCCCACCAGCCTCCACATTTAACAGATCATCCTCGCCATTTCCGCCACCTCCAATGTGATCCCACCACCAAACACATCTTCCCCTCACCTCCCCTTTCAGCATTCCAAAGGGGCCGTTACCTCCGCGACACCCTGGTCCACACCTCAATCGCCCCCAACATCCCCTCCCCTCCCCTTCCCTGGGATGGCAGGAATGACATATGAGTCATAGAGTCATAGAGTCATAGAATTTTACAGCACAGAAAGAGGCCCTTCGGCCCATCGCGTCTGCGCCGTCCATCAAGCCCTGTCCAATCTAATCCCATTTTCCAGCATTTGGTCCATAGCCTTGTATGCAATGTATGAGGAGAGATTGGGTCGATTAGGCTTATATTCGCTGGAGTTTAGAAGAATGAGAGGGGATCGCATTGAAACTTATAAAATTCTAACAGGACTAGACAGACTAGATGCAGGAAGGATATTCCCGATGGCCGGGGAGTCCAGAACCAGGGGTCACAGTCTAAGGATGTGTAAGCCATTTAGGACTGAGATGAGGAATTTCTTCACCAAGAGAGTGGTGAACCTGTGGAATTCTCTGCCACAGAAGGCAGTTGAGGCCAATTCATTAAATATATTCAAGAAGGAGTTGGATATATTTCTTGAGGCTAAAGGGATCAAGGGATATGGGGAGAAAGCAGGGACAGGGTACTGAGTTTGGATGATCAGTCATGATCTCATTAAATGGTGGAGCGGGCTCGAGGGGCCGAATGGCCTACTCCTGCTCCTATCTTCTATGTTTCCATGTTTCTCATGATACTTTCCCATGCAAACACAGGAGATGCAACACCTGCCTTTTTACCTCCATCTTCCCACTGTCCAGGACACTAAGCACTCCTTTCAGGTGAAACAGCGATTTACTGGTACTTCTTGCAATTTAGTATCCTGTATTTGCTGCTCACAATGCGGTCTCCTCTACAGTGGGGAGACCAAACGCAGATTGGGTAACGCTTTGCGGAACATCTCCATTCAGTCTCTAAGCGTGACCCCGAGCTTTCAGTCGCCTGTCACTTTAATTCTCCGCTCCACTCCCACTCTGACCTCTCCGTCCTCGGCCTATTACACTGTTCCAACGAAGCCCAATGTAAGCTCGAGGAACAGCACTTCATCTTTCGATTAGGCACATTACAGCCTTCTGGGCTCAACATCGAGTTCAACAATTTCAGACCATAACCTCAGCCCCTATTTTTTCACATTACAGCTGTTGATGATTCCGCCATTCCCATTTACACCTCCTCTAGACCCATCTTTTGTTTCTTTACTTGTCCCATTACCATCTCCTTTTGCTTTGTACAGTCTTACCCTTTGTCATTTAATCTCTCCTGCCTTCCACCCTATCACAGACCTTCCCTTTAGTTCTTTCCTCCCCTCCCCCCTTTCCCTGCCCCTGCACTTGCTTAAAACCCTGTTGCATCTCTAACTTTTTTTCAGTTCTGCCGGAAGGTCATCGACCTGAAACGTTGCCCCAGAAATTCGGGTCGGGGGCTTCCCGCAGCTGCAAGCCCCCGACCTGCACTTACCTTGCGCGCCTACCGTTGTGCTGTGGGCCCGCGTGGAATTCCGATCCTGGGCCTGCTCCAACTGCTGGCATGCAGTGCTTGCGTATCCCAGGGGCGCAGTTAGTTCGATGCGGCCCCTGGGATCACGTGGGCCATGGAGAGCCAATCGGAGCAGGATGATTGAGGGCCAGTATGTCGGCTGATAAGGCCCTGACTGCGAGTAAGGGTACGGCTCTTTAAGAACCTCACCTTTAAATACTACAGCCCCAAAACATCACTAAATCTTCAAATAATTTTTATTTTAAATCACATTTTTTAAATAAACTATAAATTACATGAAATAACTATTTTAAACAATAATTTAAATTTTTGAAAAAAATAACTTTATTTTCTAACGGGGTTAAAAATAAACTTACCTTTCTTTAAAGTATTTAAAAATAATAAACCTGTGGAAAAAATGCTTTAATTTTAATTAATTCACCACTTACCTTGTAAAAAGCAGGCCTTGCAACTGCTTTTTAAATGTGTAAATTCTGCAGACTTACCCTTCCGGGAAAACCTGTAAAAAAAATAATAAATTAGATGCGCACGTGCAGCCTCTCCTGCGCATGCGTTCGACCTCTGAACCCCTTCGTTTAGGGGAATGGAAGTGCCGGTTTCCTGCGCATGCGCAGTGCATGCAGGAAACCGGCAATTCCATTGGGCTTACGGCTGAGCACCCCGTGCGTACTCACCCGTGGAGACCCGAATTTCTGGGCCGTTAACTCTGTTTCTCTCTCCACAGATGCTGCCTGGCCTGCTGAGTATTTCCCACATTTTCTCTTTTTATTTCAGCACAGATCTGGTTTGTTTCTATGCAGTAGATTTCTATGTAATTCTATTGTTATATGGTCCTACTATCTTGGAACCTCCTTTCTCCCAGAAACAATAGTCCTAGAAAACTCTCCAACTCCCAGCTGCTTTTAGACTTTCCCTACTTCTCTTGAACCACAGCTGGCTGGGGAAAGTCTCTCCCTTATCCAGTTACAATTACCTTTTAAAGGTGAGGTTCTTAGACAGCACTGCGGAAGCGGAGCAGCGAGACGAGTCAACCAAACAGGCCCCACAGACAGTATTCAAGGAGGAGGTTGGTGATCAGCTGGTTGGTTGGTTTTCTTCCTACTCTTCTCTTTTATACCTTTAAGTTGGTAAGTCCTATTGAATAGTGGTGTGATATTATCATCTATATCCGGGCAGGGTCTTCATAACTAATAATAAGAAATTTAATTAATTATATAGAATGGAGCAGGTGATGTGTTACTGTTGCGAGATGTGGGAGCTGGTGGACCCCATTGAGGCTCACGGTGATTACATCTGCGACAAGTGTTTGCTGCTAGAGGAACTCAAGTTCCATGTTGTGGAGCTTGAGACTGAGCTTCAGACACTGCGACACATCAGGGAGGGGGAGAAGTTCCTGGACTCTATGTTTCAGGAGATGGTCACACCTATGAAGTTAATTACTGCAGATGTAGTCCGTGGTCAGGGACAGGACGGTGTGACTACGAGTGAGGAAGGTACAGGGATCCAGGATGTAGTGTTGAAGGAGACACAGCCCTTGCTCTTGTCCAGCAGGATCGAGGTTCTTACTCCCTGTGAGGGCGGGAGCGGGGACTGCAGGGAGGATGAGCAACCTGGCCACAGCACCGTGGTACAGGGGGCCATTCAAGTGGAGGGAGTAAAAAGAAGTGTTGTAGTGGTTGGGGATAGTACCATTAGGGGGATAGATAGGGTTCTCTGCAGTCAAGAGCGGGCGTCCCGACGGCTGTGTTGCCTGCCCGGTGCCAGGGTTAAGGACATCTCTTCTGGGCTGGAAAGAAACTTGGAGTGGGAGGGGGAGGATCCAGTTGTCGTGGTCCATGTTGGTACAAACGACGTAGATAGGACAAGGAAGACGGTTCTGTTAAAGGAGTATGAGCAGCTAGGGGTCAAATTAAAAAACAGAACCTCAAGGGTAATAATCTCTGGGTTATTACCTGAGCCACGAGCGAATTTGGCTAGGATAAATAAAATTAAAGAGTTAAATGCGTGGCTCAAAGACTGGTGTGGGAGAAATGGGTTTTGCTTCTTGGGACACTGGCACCAGTACTGGGACAGGAGGGAACTGTTCCGTTGGGAAGGACTCCACTTGGCCAGTGCTGGGACTAGAGTCCTGGCGAATCATATAACTAGGGCTGTAGAGAGGGCTTTAAACTAATTAGTGGGGGGGGGGAGGTTTCTAGAGAGCAAATAATAGAAATGACAACAGAGAAGGTCATAGACTTAGGTAGCAGTGGGGGAATTAAAAAACAGAACGTGTCAGGAAGGGACAGAAGGTATGGAGTAAAAAGTCAAGTACTAAAAAGGGAAAAAACAGGAACTAAGTGTTACAAAACATATTTGAAAGTTCTTTATCCGAATGCACATAGCATTCATAACAAAATGAATGAGTTAACGGCACAAATAACGACATATGGGTATGATCTTTTGGCCATTACAGAAACATGGCTGCAGGGTGACCATGACTGGGAATTAAACATACCAGGTTATTTAACAATCAGGAAGGACAGGCAGGAAGGGAGAGGATGTGGGGTGGCTATGTTAATAAAGGAAGGAATCACTATAATACAGAGAAATGATATTGGGTCAAAGGAGCAGGATAGTGAAGCAGTTTGGGTGGAGATAAGGAATAATAAGGGGAAAAAACACTAGTGGGTGTAGTCTATAGGCCTCTGAACAGTTGCAACTCTGTTGGACGGAGTATTAATCAGGAAATAGTTGAGGCTTGTAATAAGGGAACAGCTATAATTATGGGGGATTTTAATTATCATATTAACTGGACAAATCAAATTGGGCAGAGCAGCCTTGAGGATGAGTTCATTGAGTGTATTAGGGATGGGTTTCTTGAGCAGTATGTAACTGAACCGACCAGGGGGCAAGCAACCTTAGATTTGGTCCTGTGTAATGAGACAGGATTAATTAAAAATGTCCTAGTAAAGGATCCCCTTGGAATGAGTGACCATAACATGGTTGAATTCCATATTCAATTAGAGGGTGAGAAGGTTGGATCTCAAACAAGCGTGCTGAGCTTGAATAAAGGAGACTATGAAGGTATGAGAGCAGAATTGATTAGAGTGGACTGGGAAAATAGATTAAAGGGTAAGAAAGTACATGATCAGTGGTGTACATTTAAGGAGTTATTTTACAACTTCCAAAAAAAATATATTCCACTGAGGAAAAAAGGGTGTAAAAGGAAAGATAGCCATCCGTGGCTAAGTAAAGTAATTAAGGATAGTATCCGACTAAAAACAAGGGCATATAAGGTAGCCAAATCTAGTGGGAGGATGGAAGATTGGGAAGTCTTTAAAAGACAGCAAAAAATAACAAAAAGATTGATTAAGAAAGGGAAGATAGATTATGAAAGTAAATTAGCAAAAAATATAAAAACAGACAGCAAAAGTTTCTATAGTTATATAAAAAGAAAAAGGGTGGCTAAAGTAAATGTTGGTCCCTTAGAGGATGAGACCGGGAAATTAATGGTGGGAAACATGGAGATGGCAAAAACACTGAACAATTATTTTGTATCAGTCTTTACAGTAGAGGACACTAAGAATATCCCAACACTGGACAAACAGGGGGCTCTAGGGGGGGAGGAACTAAATACGATTAAAATCACTAAGGAAGTGGTACTTGGTAAAATAATGGGACTCAAGGCGGATAAATCCCCTGGACCTGATGGCTTGCATCGTAGGGTCTTGAGGGAAGTGGCGGTAGGGATTGTGGATGCATTGGTAATAATTTTCCAAAACTCACTGGACTCAGCAAAGGTCCCGGCAGACTGGAAAACTGCTAATGTAACACCCTTATTTAAAAAGGGTAGTAGGCAGAAGGCTGGAAACTATAGACCTGTTAGCCTAACATCTGTGGTTGGTAAAATGTTAGAGTCCATTATTAAGGAGACAGTAATGGGACATTTGGATAAACATCATTTAATAGGACAAACTCAGCATGGTTTCAAGAAGGGGAAGTCATGTTTGACAAATTTGCTTGAGTTTTTTGAGGAAGTAACATACAGGGTGGATAAAGGGGACCCAGTCGACGTAGTGTATTTAGACTTCCAAAAGGCATTTGACAAGGTGCCATACAAAAGATTATTGCTCAAGATAAAAAATCACGGGATTGGGGGTAATATTCTGGCGTGGGTGGAGGATTGGCTCTCTAACAGAAAGCAGAGAGTTGGGATAAATGGTTCGTTCTCAAATTGGCAACCAGTAACTAGTGGTGTTCCGCAGGGGTCAGTGCTGGGTCCCCAACTCTTTACAATCTATATTAACGATTTGGAGGAGGGGACCGAGTGTAACATATCAAAGTTTGCAGATGATACAAAGATGGGACGGAAAGTAGTGAGTGAGGAGGACATAAAAAACCTGCAAAGGGACATAGAGAGGCTAAGTAAGTGGGCAGAGATTTGGCAGATGGAATACAATACTGGAAAGTGTGAGGTTATGCACTTTGGCAGGAAAAATCATAGAGCAAGTTATTATCTTAATGGCAAGAAACTGGAAAGTACTGTAGTACAAAGGGATCTGGGGGTCCTGGTGCACGAAACTCAAAAAGTTAGTATGCAGGTGCAGCAAGTGATCAAGAAGGCCAATGGAATGTTGGCTTTTATTGCTAGGGGGATGGAATATAAAAACAGGGAGGTATTGCTGCAGTTGTACAAGGTATTGGTGAGACCGCACCTGGAATACTGCTATACGAACACCTCGCTAAGGCCATCCCCACGCCTCCACTACTCGCTTTCAAACAGCCGCCTAACCTCAAACAGACCATCGTTCGCAGCAAATTACCCAGCCTTCAGGAGAACAGCGACCACGACACCACACAACCCTGCCACAGCAACCTCTGCAAGACATGCCAGATCATCAACACAGATACCATCATCACACGTGAGGACACCACCCACCAGGTACATGGTACATACTCATGTGACTCGGCCAACGTTGTCTACCTCATACGTTGCAGGAAAGGATGCCCCGGAGCATGGTACATCGGCGAGACCATGCAGACACTGCGACAACGGATGAACGGACACCGCGCAACAATCACCAGGCAGGAGTGTTCCCTCCCAGTTGGGGAACACTTCAGCAGTCAAGGACATTCAGCCTCCGATCTTCGGGTAAGCATTCTCCAAGGCGGCCTTCGAGACACACGACAATGCAAAATCGTCGAGCAGAAACTGATAGCCAAGTCCCGCACCCATGAGGACGGCCTCAACCGAGATCTTGGGTTCATGTCACGCTACATGTAACCCCACCTGACGCAGGGTCATCCAGACTCGAGTCGACATTGGCTTGTTCTCTCTACACAGATGCGGCCGGACCTGCTGTGATTTCCAGCCAAAAAAAATAAAAATGTTTTTTGTCTTTTTTTGTTTTTCATACAGACCCCAGCATCTGCAATATTTGACCCCTTGTGACCCCACCTCATTGTTCTTTGATGTAATGTTTCCCTGACTGACCTGTTTGGACACCATTCACACCTTTGACTGCTGTGATTATCTCTCTGCCGAGGTGTGATAAATGGCAGTTGGAAAGGTTACCTGTAAACATCTGACATGATTCTCTGACTATATAAGCTGTGTCTTTATGCATTTCTCCACTTCACCTGAAGAAGGAGCAGCGCTCCGAAAGCTTGTGATTTCAAATAAAGCTGTTGGACTATAACCTGGTGTTGTGTGACTTCTTACATTGGAATACTGCATACAGTTTTGGTGTCCATACTTAAGAAAAGACATACTTGCTCTCGAGTCAGTACAAAGAAGGCTCACTCGGTTAATCCTGGGGATGAGGGGGTGGTCATATGAGGAGAGGTTGAGTAGATTGGGACTCTACTTATTGGAGTTCAGAAGAATGAGAGGCGATCTTATTGAAACATATAAGATTGTGAAGGGGCTTGATCGGGTGGATGCGGTGAGGATGTTCCCAATGAAGGGTGAAACTAGAACTAGGAGGCATAATCTTAAAATAAGGGCTGCTCTTTCAAAACTGAGATGAGGAGAAACTTCTTCACTCAGAGGGTGGTGGGTTTCTGGAATTTGCTGCCCCAGAAGGCTGTGGAAGCTACATCATTAAATAAACTTAAAACAGAAATAGATAGTTTCCTAGAAGTAAAGGGAATTAAGGGTTACGGGGAGCGGGCAGGAAATTGGATATGAGTCTAGGTTCGGAATGGTCATGGCCCTGTGGGTAGTGGAGTGGGCCCAGGGGCCGTGTAGCCTGGTTCTGCTCCTACTGTGTTCTAATTCTGTGTTAGATTTCAGGAGATTGTTTTATTCCTGTTCCTGGCTGGGGTGGAGATCGCCTTTACAGAAGGTAAGTACTGTAGAAAATATAGGGACAGTGATCTCCTGGAAGAATTTCGATCGCCTAGATGTGTCGGAGAGGAATTTCCCAGATTTTTTTCTCCCAAATTGGCCATTGGGTCTTCATCTGGTTTTTCACCTCTCCCGGGAGATCACATCGGTTCGGGTGGATGCAGAGTGTTAGAAGATTTGAGGTTAGGATCAGATCAGCCATGATCTTATTGAATGGTGGAGCAGGCTCGAGGGGCCGAT
This sequence comes from Somniosus microcephalus, assembly GCF_052327205.1. Taxonomy (NCBI): domain Eukaryota; kingdom Metazoa; phylum Chordata; class Chondrichthyes; order Squaliformes; family Somniosidae; genus Somniosus; species Somniosus microcephalus. Next base: position 14,134,260 of record NC_140992.1, read on the forward strand.
TGGCCTACTCCTGCTCCTATTTCTTATGTTCTTATGTTATGTTCCTAAAGAGCCGTACCCTTACTCCACGATCTCCACCCCAGCCAGGAACAGGGCCTTATCAGCCGACACACCAGCCCTCAATCACCCTGCTAGACGAAGTCATTATCATTACTGTTTGTGGGACCTTGCAGTGCACAAATTGGCTGCCGTATTTGCCAACATTACAACAGTGACTACACTTCGAAAGTACTTAATTGGCTGTAAAGTGCTTTGGGATGCCCTGAGGTCATGAAAGGCGCTGTATAAATACAAGCCTTTCTTTGAGTATGTTAAGCCTTCACTCCCTTGCACTGTTTTGATGTTCCGAGGGGCTTACCCTTTTCTTCTGACTGTGACCCAGCTCAGCTCTGCAGCTATCCATACAATGAGATTTTCACTTTGCTGGCCTGTTGCACTTCATCTTGGCCTTGGGATGTCTGTGACTGAAATCTGCTTCTCCGCCCCTGCCTCAGCCCATCTGCTGCTGAAACCCTCATCCATGCTTTTGTTATCTGCAGGTCCGACTATTCCTCAATGATCTCCTGGCTGGTCTCCCATCTCCCACGCTCCATAAACTCTAGCTTTTCCAAAACTCTGCTGCCCGCATCCTGATCTGCACCAAGTCCCGCTCACCCATCACCCCTGTAAGCCACACAGATGAGCAACGGCCTAGACCTGGACCCTCCCTATCTCTGTGCCCTCCTCCAGTCCTACAACGCTCTGAGATCTCTGCCCTCCTCCAATTCTGGCCTCTTGCTCATCTTCGATTTTAATCGCTCCACCATTGGTGGCCGTGCCTTCAGCTGCCTGGGCCCTAGACTCTGGAATTCCCTCCCTAAGCCTCTCCACCTCTCTACCTCTCTCTCCTCCTTTAAGACCTACCTTTGACCAACTTTTTGGTCACCTGCCCGAATATCTCTTTGTGTGACTCGGTGTCAAATTTTGTTTGATAATCGCTCCTGTGAAGCGCCTTGGGACGTTTTACTACATTAAAGGAACAAGATGTTGTTGTTCAATTCCCTGACCTGTGCTGAGTCAGCTGACCTTAGCCAGATCGGTGGTAGACAAACCAGAACCGGGCCTCAGTGATCCTAACGATGGAAGGCAAAGGAAATCTGCCTGCTGTTAAAAAGTGCAGGTGTTGATTGATTCCATAATGGAGCTCTGGCATGGTGCCCCTCCCCCAGCCTGTCCAGACTCGTACTAGAGAATGGATTCCTGGACAAGACTTTGCGGATTAGCGGGCATCTTGAAACCAAACCCCAATGAGTCAGAGAATGGCAAGAATTTAGCTGTCTCCAGTATCTCTTGGTGCATTTGCACTTGTAATCTCTTCATGTTATAACAGGTAGGTGCAGAATATGTCAGGAAAATCACTCAACCCTTAGATTCCATTGCATTGATATTGTGATGCACTTCAGTGGTACGTTGTGAAATGTGACCAAAGCCAATAATATGGACACTTGGCAGTGTATGAGAAAGGTCAGCCAAGAACTGATTGTGAACGAGCATGGCATATGTAAAAACCTTTTTGATGATGCAAGAGAGAGAGGCCTCTATTCAATTCCAATTCAATTCAAATCGCTTTATTGGCATGATAAGGTACATCTTATGTTGCCAAAGCATCGAAAAACATTTATGGTTGAACACATAAACGCAGATCTATCCATACAGTGTATAAACAGATATATCCCTGAGTGTATAAATATACATTCGTATAATTTGTATATACTCTTTTCTTAGGTTTAATGGTTGTCCCTCTGTTTATGGCAAGCTGTAACATAGTGTGCCGCTAAGGTTACACAATTTCTCTGTTCCCCTAGTAGGTATGGGAGTTTTTTGGTCGTCATTCAAATTTCTGAATTCAGGGCATATTTTTGGCAATCTAAAACCCCTTACAGAAAGAGTAAGTAAAGAGAAACTGTTTCCAGTGGCAGAAGGGTCGGTAACGAGAGAACACAGACTTAAAGTAATTGGCAAAAGAACCAGAGGCAAAATTAGGGAAGAAATGTTTACGCTGCGAGTTGTTGTGATCTGGAATGCGTTGCCTGAAAGGGCTGTAGAAGCCGATTCAATAATAACTTTTTAAAGGAAATTGGATAAATACTTGAAGGGGAAAAATTGCAGGGCTATGGGGACAGAGCAGTGGAGTGGGACTAATTGGAGAGCTCTTTCAAAGAGCCGGCACAGGCACGATGGGCCGAGTGGCCTCCTTCTGTGCTGTAACATTCCAAGGTTCTATGATTCTGTGACGGGTCTCAAACATGCCCCATATTTTCAGGGCATCTGGGAGGGAAGGCAGGAGACGACCCCTTGGGCCTGCTCTGCCATTCAATTAGATCGGATTCGTGGCTGATCTGCACCTCAACTCCATTTACCCACCGACGCTCCAGATCCCTTGATACCCTTACCCAACATAAATCTAGCGATCTCAGGCTTGAAAGCTCCGGTTGTTCCCCTGCATCCGCAGTCTTTGGGGGAGAGAATTCCAACTTTAGATGAAGAGTTGTTTTGCCACAGGGAGCAGTTGAGGCAGATTGTAACGCATCTTTTAAGGAAAAGTTGATAAATATTTGAAGCAAAGAAAGAAACAGAGCTTTGGGGAGAGTGCGGGACAGTGAGCACAGACACAATGGACCAAATGGTCTCCTTATGTGCTGTATGCTTCTATGATTCTACAGTTCTATGGTTAACAACAACTTGCATTTATATTAGCGCCATTAACATATAAAACGAGCCACAGGATTAGTCTAGAAGTCGTGGAGGAGGAAAAGCAGCCCCTGTAGCAAACATCTTCGCTTAAAAAGAGATTTATTGGGAAAAAAGTACCGAAACATATGATACATTCACCGCAGCATGTAAAATATTATAGCCTGAAAATCACCATATGATAGCTGACAAGGTTCATATCTAACTGCCCTGTTAATGTGTTTGCTTGAAATGGATCAGAAACTCTCAAGATTGTAGATCGAAGAATTTGATAAGAACCTTTTAAGTGCTCGTATATTAATATCAGACACAGAGATGGGAGAATGGAAATGGTTGAGGTCAATTTGTAGGCTTATTTTTAAAGAAGAAATACCACCGAAAGTGAAGGTGGGGTGATTTGAACAAATAACCCATTGTGTAAGAAATTGCTTTTATCCCTGTTGCTGAAACTGAAATGCTGAGTAATGAGAAGGTGTCTGTGTTTATTCACATTTTAAAAGCAGTCTCAGGAGAACTGTTCAACCTAGTCCCGAAGCACCGGGATGGGAGTATTTTTCTCTCTGTCTCTGATTACCAGTTGCTTTGTCTATTTTTGCTGGCAGCTGAAGAAAGGGAGGTACTGAATAAGCAATTGAAATAAAATTCACGAGTCTAGAAATCTCTATGTGCGATATTAATATACGAACACTTAATAGGTTCTTGTCAAATTCTTCCGCCTACTATTTTAATAGTTTCTAAACCCATTCCAAGCAAACGCATTAACAGAGCAGTTAGATCTGAACCTTGTCAGCTATCATATGATAATATTGCACACAATAATTTTCGGGCTATAATATTTTATATGCTGCGGTAAACGGTGAGCGGTAATTTAAAAAGTCAAAGAGAAAGAAGAAGGCAATGGAGCAGGGTAACGATGGGGGTAATGGGAACCAGAGTGTGACAGGAAGGGACAGAACGTATAAAAATAAGAGTGCATCAGAAAGTGGGGTCAAGGCACAGAAAAATTGTAAAAACACAAAATTAAATGTTCTTTATCTGAATGCACGCAGCATTCGTAACAAGATAGATGAGTTGACGGCACAAATAGATACAAATGGGTATGATCTGATCGCCATTACAGAGACGTGGTTGCAAGGTGACCAAGGCTGGGAACTGAATATTCAGGGGTAGTTGACATTTCGGAAGGATAGACAGAAAGGAAAAGGAGGTGGGGTAGCTCTGTTAATAAAGGATGAGATCAGTGCAGTAGTGAGAAATTATATTGGCTCAGAGGAGCAAGATGTAGAATCAGTTTGGGTGGAGGTAAGAAATAATAAGGGAAAGAAGTCACTAGTGGGTGTAGTCTATAGTCCTCCTAACAGTAGCTACATTGTTGGACAGAGTATAAATCAAGAAATAATGGAGGCTTGTAAGAAAGGTACAGCAATAATCATAGGCGATTTTAATCTACATATTGATTGGACAAATCAAATTGGCGAAGGTAGCCTCGAGGAAGGTTCATAGAGTGTATCCAGGATGGTTTCCTAGAACAATACGTTGTGGAACAAACCAGAGAGCAGGCTATCTTAGATCTGGTACTGTGTAATGAGACAGGATTAATAAATGATTGCATAGTAAAGGATCCTCTAGGAAAGAGTGATCACAGCATGGTTGAATTTCAAATTCAATTGGAGGGTGAGAAAGTTGAGTCTCAAACCAGTGTCCTGATCTTAAATAAAGGCAATTAAAAAGGTATGAAGGCAGAGTTGGCTAAAGTGGACTGGGAAAATAGATTAAAGGGTAAGACAGTTGATAAGCAATGGCAGACATTTAAGGAGATATTTCATAACTCTCAACAAAAATATATTCCAGTGAGATGGAAAGACTTTAAGAGAAGGGAGAACCATCCGTGGCTAACTAAGGAAGTAAAGGATGGTATCAAATTGAAAACAAAGGCACACAATGTTGCCAAGATTAGTGGGAGGCCAGAGGATTGGGAAATTTTTAAAAACCAGCAAAGGACGACTGAGAAAATAATCATTGTTGGAGATAGTCATTGCCTGGCACTTATGTGGCGCGAATGTTACTTGCTACTTATCAACCAAAGCCTGAATGTCATCCAGGTCTTGTTGCATTCGGGCATGGGCTGCTTCATTATCTGAGGAATTGCGAATAGAACTGAACACTGTGCAATCATCAGCGAACATCCCCACTTCTGACCTTATGATGGAGGTAAGGTCATTGATGATGATGATTGGGCCTAGGACACTGCCCTGAGGAACTCCTGCAGCAATGTCCTGGAGCTGAGATGATTGACCTCCAACAACTACAAGCCTGCCCTTTCCACAAAGCCCTGCATGTTTTTCCCATTTCAGGCATTTATCCAATTCCCTTTTGAAAATTACTATTGAATCTGCTTCCACCACCCTTTCAGGCAGTGTAATAGCAGATCACTTGGAAAACAGTGACAGGATCGGACAAAGTCAACATGGATTTACAAAAGGTAAATCGTGCTTGATTAATCTACTGGAATTTTTTGAGGATGTACCTAGTAAAATAGATAAGGGAGAACCAGTAGATGTGGTGTATTTGGACTTTCAGAAGGCTTTCGATAAGGTCCCACATAAGAGATTAGCGTGTAAAGTTAAGGCACATGGGATTGGGGGCAAGGTATTGACTTGGATAGAGAACTGGTTGACAGATAGAAAGCAAAGAGTTGGAATAAATGGGTCCTTATCCGAGTGGAAGGCAGTGACTAGTAGGGTACTGCTGGGGTCGGTCCTTGGACCCCAGCTATTCACAATATATATTAATGATCTAGTCAATGGAACTAGATGTAATATCTCCAAATTTGCAGATGACACAAAGCTGGGTGGACGTGTGTGCTGTGAGGAGGATGCCAAGAAACTACAGGATGATTTGGACAGGTTGGGTGATTGGGCAGAAGCATGGCAGATGCAATATAACGTGGATAAATGTGAGGTTATCCACTTTGGTGTCAAAAACAGGAAGGCAGATTATTATCTGAATGGCAATAGATTGGGAGAAGGGGAAGTGCAACAAGACCTGGGTGTCCTTGTGCACCAGTCGCTGAAGGTAAGCATGCAGGTGCAGCAGGCAGTTAAGAAGGCAAATGGTATGTTGGCCATCATAGCGAGAGGGTTTGAGTACAGGAACAAGGATGTCTTGCTACAGTTGTACAGGGCCTTGGTGAGACCACATCTTGAGTATTGTGTGCAGTTTTGGTCACCTTATCTGAGGAAGGATATTCTTGCCATGGAAGGAGTTCAGCGAAGATTCACCAGGCTGATACCTGGGATGTTAGGAATGATGTATGAGGAGAGATTGGGTCGATTGGGCTTGTACTCGCTGGAGTTTAGAAGAATGAGAGGGGATCTCATTGAAACTTATAAAATTCTGGCAGGACTGGACAGACTAGATGCAGGGAGGATGTTCCTGATGGTCGGGGAATCCAGAACCAGGGGTCACAGTCTAAGGATAAGGGGTAGGCCCTTTAGGACAGAAATGAGGAGGAATTTCTTCACCCAGAGAGTGGTGAACCTGTGGAATTCTCTACCACAGAAGGCAGTAGAGGCCAATTCATTAAATATATTCAAGAAGGAGTTGTATATATTTCTTAAGATTAAAGGGATCAAGGGGTATGGGGAGAAAGCAGGTACCGGGTACTGAACTTGGATGATCAGCCATGATCGCATTGAATGGCGGAGCAGGCTCGAGGGGCCGAATGGCCTACTCCTGCTCCTATCTTCTATGTTTCTATGTTTCTATGTTTCAGGTATCCTATCCTTTTTCTCCCAGTGTCAGGGACCTTATCCCTTCTATACCAGAGTCAGGGCCCCTATTCCTTCTATAACCGTGTCAGTGCACCTATCCCTCTATAGCAGTGTCAGGGCCCCTATCTTTTTTATAAGAGTGTCAGGGCCCCAATCCCTTTATAACAATGTCAGGGCCCCTATCCCTTCTATACCAGAGGCCTGGTATGTGCTGCTGCCCTGAGAGATGGCGATACCAGGCAGTTGGACTCCAGCCATTGCTACACGTTCCATTGAAATGTCGGCAATGAAGAGAAAGCTGCCCTGATGTTGTCACAAATGAGAGCTGTGGACTCAAGTGTCACATCTTCAGAGACGGACCTCAGAGCTTGCACGTAGATTTTGGTAATGAATATTACATGTTTTTTTTGTTGCTCTTTTTGATTTCGCCTATTAAAGTACTTAGGATACAATTCACTACTTGTGTAATTATACATAGAACTATGGAATAAACAACTCAACTTAGCCAGTAACAGCCAGTTCATATCATTTGAAAAAAAGCCTCCAATTTCCTCTCTAAGGTCGCTGACTGTTGCTGAGGGCTTAGGTCGACAGGAGACAGTGGCCAGTTGCAATGTTCCAACAGGTGCCTCGACCGACAACACAGATCACGTATGGATCTGGAGCTCTTTTGATCACTATGGGTCACTTATCAATAGAGGGCCATTCCAAGAACATAAAAAATAGGAGCAGGAGTCAGCCATTTGGCCCCTCGAGCCTGCTCTGCCATTCAATAAGATCATGGCTGATCATCGACATCAACTCCATTCACCGGCCCTATCGCCATATCCCTTGATGCCCTTACTAGTCAGAAATCTATCGACTTCTGTTTTGAATATACCCAATGACTGAGCTTCCACAGCCCTCTGGGGTCGAGAATTCCAAAGATTCACCACCCTCTGTGTGAAGAAATGTCTTCTCATCTCAGTTCAGAATGGCTTACCCTTTATCTTGAGGCTGTGGCCCCTGGTTCTAGACTCCCCAGCCAAGGGAAACATTCTCCCAGCATCCATCCTATCAAGCCCTGTAATAATTTTGTATGCTTCAATGAGACCCCCTCTCATTCTTCTGAATTCAAGAGAATACAGGCCTAGTTTACTCAATCTCTTCTCATACGACAGTCCCGCCATCCCAGGAATCAATCTCGTGAAACTTTGTTGCACTCCCTCTATGGCAAGTATATCCTTCCTTAGGTAAAGAGACCAAAATTGTACACAGTACTCCAGATGTGGTCTCACCAAGGCCCTATATAATTGGAGTAAGACTTCTTTATTCCTGTACTCAAATCCTCTTGTAATTTGCCTTCCTAATGGCTTGCTGCACCTGCCCATTCACTTTCAGTGACTCATGTACAAGGACACCCAGGTCCCTTTGAGCAACTGCATTCCACAATCTTTCACCATTTAGGAAATGCACTGGGCTGGATTTTCATTGAGGAGTCGGGTAGGAGGCAGGACTACATCTTTTGGGGTTGTAGTCCCGCCTCCATCGAGTTCTAGCCAACCCACGCAATTTAGATTTGAATGACCTTGTTGAGCCCGCCCAGCGGGCTCAGCAGGCCAATTAAGTGCCACTCGGCAACAGGTGACGTCACAGATTGAAATTTCATCTGTCAAGACCTTTTGACAGATGAAATATCAATGTTTCACAGCTGTTTGAAGCTTTCAAACACTGACAATCTGTACTCTAAGTTAATTCCTTCCTCTCAGGATGATTTAGAGATCTCCCCGAAACAGAAAGCAGAGGTTGCAGATTTTGACAGCTAGCAGCCATTCTGCTTTCTATGCCGGTGAGATGAGGGACTCCTGAGACCTGAAGGAAGAAAGGCTGTAAAGGTAAGTAAAACTTATTTAAACACTTTACACACACCAAGCACACTTACCTCTGCACTCATGCACCCATCACTCACCTGAACACCGGACATCTCGACCCCACCAAGCCCTTCATCCCGACGGCCCACCTCGCTAACTTGGCGTGGTTTGGAGCCGTCGGGAATCCCACATTTCAACAATGAAAATAAGGATTAGGCTAAAAACTGCCTGTTAACTAACAGGCAGTTAATTGGCACTAATCCCCTTCCCGCCTCAGGGAGGTGAGTCCCAGTGCGGGGCAGGTACCCGCCTCCTTTGAAACTGGCATGGAGGCGGGTTGGGGGCGGGATGGGGTCGGGACCCCCGATTTTGTGATTTTAAACCCCCACACGCCTCCAATCCTGCCTCCACGGCCCAATGAAAATCCTACCCACTGTCTTTCAGTTTTTTCTACCAAAGTGGATAACTTCACATTTATCCACATTATATTCCATCTGCCATGTTCTCGCCCACTCACTGAGCCTGTCGAGATCCCCTTGAAGCCTCTTCACATCCTTTTCACAACAGACACTGCCCCCTAGCTTTGTGTCATCAGCAAATTTGGAAATGTTACATTTAGTCCCCTCATCCAAACCATTGATATAGATTGTGAATAGCTAGGGCCCAAGCACCGATCCTTGCGGTATTCCACTAGTCACAGCCTGCCATCCTGAAAAAGACCCGTTTATCCCTACTCTTTGTTTTCTGTCTGTTAACCAATTCGCAACCCAATTCTTACCCCCAATTCCATGTGCCCTAATTTTGTTCGCCAACCTCTTGTGTGGGTCCTTATCGAAGGCCTTCTGAAAATCCAAATACACCACATCTACCGGTTCCCCTTTGTCTACTCCACTAGTTACATCCTCAAACAACTTCATTAGGTTTGTCAAACAGGATTTCCCTTTCATAAATCCATGTTGACTCTGCCCAATCTTACTATTAGTTTCTAAGTACCCAGTTATTACATACTTTATAATAGGTTCCAGCATTTTCCCAATTACTGATGTGAGGCTAACAGATCTGTAGTTCCCCGTTTTCTCTTTCTGTACTGGTCTCGCTAGACGTGTTCCTATCTAGTTATCCAGCCAGCTAAACACTCATTCAAATAATTCCTCGAGAAGCGGGTTTGCTGTTTTGAAGCTTTACTTGAACAAATTTGTGAAACTGTAAACAAAGACAAAGTATGTTTTGTACATAGAACTGAGTACTATACATTAGATGTTACATAAGATATAAACATGTTTATGACAACAGAATAGACTAATTGTATAACTAACTAGCACTGAAGCAAAACCTCAGTAACTAACAACTAATAACTTCTTATAGACAAAGTATTGTCAAAATACTACTCTGTCAAGGTTGTTATCATATTACTAAACAAGGATACTCACAGACATTGCATCTTGCGTATGAGAAGGATGCGACTGGATTGGGAATCCCTCATGTGAGCTTCTCCATAACTCAGCAGAAACACTCCCTGGAATACTACTTCTGGGTAAAAACAGGAAGGTCAAATAACATATTGCAATATACTAACACTGCTATACATTAACTACCACTAGAGGATGCTATCTGCATGTAATAAGTCCAGAACACTTTCCCTTCTTTCTTAAATAGCGGGGTTACATTTGCTATCCTCCAATCTGCAGGAACCATTCCAGAATCTATAGAATTTTGGAAGATGACAACCAATGCATCCACTATCCCAATGGCCACCTCTTTCAAAACCCTAGGATGTAGGTCATCCAATCCTTGGGATTTATCGACTTTTAGTCCCATTAATTATGCTAGTACTGTTTTTTTTACTAATAATAATTTCATTAAGTTCCTCATTCTCGCCACACCCTTGGTTTTCGCGTATTTCTGGGAGGTTTTTTGTGTCTTCCTCCGTGAAGACATAAACAAAGTATTTATTTAATTTCTCTGCCATTTCCTCATTCCCCATTATAAATTCTCCAGTCTCTGACTGTAAAGGACCTACATTTACCTTTGCCAGTCTTTTCCTTTTCACATACCTATAGAAGCTTTTATAATCCGTTTTTATATTTTTCGCTAGTTTGTGCTCATATTCCATTTTCCCTTTCTTTATCAATTTCTTGGTCCCCCTTTGCTGATTTCTAAAAAGATCCCAATCCTCAGGCTGACCGCTTTTTCTGGCAACTTTATAAGCTTCCTCCTTTGACTTAATACTAGCTTTAATTTCTTTTGTTAGCCATGGTTGGATCACTTTTCCTTTTGGGTTTTTATGCCCTAGAGGAATATATGTCTGTTGCAAATTATGCATTATTTCCTTGAATGTCAGCCATTCTATGTCCACCTTCATACCTTTTAGTGTAGTCTCCCAATCTACCATGGCCAACTTGTCCCTCATACCCTTGTAGTTTCCTCTGTTTAGATTGAAGACCTTAGTTTCAGATTGGACTACATCACTCTCAAACTTGATATAAAATTTAATCATGTTGTGGTCTCTTGTCCCTAAAGGCCCCTTTACCACAAGATTATTGATTAGCCCTTTCTCATTACCCAGTACCAGATCCAGAATAGCCTGTTCCCTGGTTGGTTCCTCCATGTACTGATCCAGGAAACCATCTCGCATGCATTCCAAGGATTCGTCCTCCACCCCATTAGTGGTAATTTGATTTGCCCAGTCAATATGTAGATTAAAGTCCCCCATGAATACAGTATTGCCCTTGTTGCATGCACTTCTAATCTCTTGACTGATATTGTGCCCTACATTACCACTACTGTTTGGTGGCCTATACACAACTCCCACCAATGTTTTCTGCCCTTTGCTGTTTCTTAGCTCCACCCAAACTGATTCCAGTTTTACATCACGATCTGCCGAGCCAAGATCTTTTATCTCTACCGTACCGATCTCATCCCTTATTAACAGCGCTACGCCACCTCCTTTTCCTTTTTGTCTGTCCTTCCTAAATGTTGAGTACCCTGGAACATTCAGTTCCCAGCTTTGGTTAACCTGCAACCATGTCTCTGTAATGGCAATTACATCATACCCATTTACTTCTATTCTGGGCACCATACCTCAGGAAGGATATATTGGCCTTGCAGGGGGTGCAGTGTCGATTTACCAAAATGATCCGGGGCTAGAAGGGTTAAATTATGAGGACAAATTGCATAGACTAGGCTTATATTCCCTCAGATATTGAGGTGTTTAAGATGATTAAAGGATTTGATAGGGTTGAGAGAGAGAAACTATTTCCTCTGGTGGGGGTGGAGTCGTGACCAAGGGGGCAGAACCTTAAAATTAGAGCCAGGGCATTCAGAGGTGATGTCAGGAAGCACTTCTTCACACAAAGGGTAGTGGAAAATGAAACTCTCTCCCTCAAAAAAGCTTTTGAGGTTGGGGGGGTCAATGGAAAATTGTAAAGCTGAGATTGATGGATTTTCATTGGGTAAGGGTATTAAGGGATATGGAACCAAGGCGGGTAAATGAAGGAACGATACAGATCAGCCATGCTCTAATTGAATGGCAGAACAGGCTCGATGGGCTGAATGATTTCCTCATGTTAAAATTCTCATCTTTGTTTTCAAATCCCTCCAAGGTCTCACCCTTCCCTATCTCTGTAACCTCCTCCAGCCCTACAAACAACGTTCCCCTTAAGGGGCGTGGCCACGCGGCTGCGCAGTGATCCAGAGGTCCCGCGCAGGCCGCTCGCCAGCTCTAATGCTGGAAAAGATACGGCGCATGTGTGGCCGCGCAGTGGGTGCACAGCATATTTAAAGGGACCGCGCACCTAAAACAAAAATTAGAAGGAACATTGCTTACAACCCTCCGCGATCTCTGCGCTGCTCCAATTCTGACCTCTTGTGCATCCTCGATTTCCTTCACTCCTCCATTGGCAGTCGTGCCCTCAGCTGCCTGGGCCCTAAGTGCTGGAATTCTCTCTCTAAACCTCTCTGCCTCTCTACCTCTCTCTCCTCCTTTAAGATGCTCCTTAAAACCTACCTCTATGGCCAAGCTTTTGCTCACCAGTCCTAATTTCTTCTCAGGTAGCTCAATGGCAAATTATTTTGTTTGACAACACTCCTGTGAAGCGCCTTGGGACATTTTACTAGCTATATAAATGCAAGTTGTTATTGTTGTTGTTGTTCCTAGGTTCTTATGAGTCAAATGTGGCATTCTAACCCAAACTTAAACAGTCAGAATGAACAAATCGATGTCCCTCAGAGATGCCTGGACAATGCTTTGTGAATAAAGGAAGTTGAGATCAAAGAGTTGGAACGCCACTTGAAAAATGGTTGTAGTAATTCCGTGGTATAAATTTACATTCTTTTCGAGGCTATTTTGGACGATTTGACTCTAAACTGAGACATGGCCCACATCACTTAATAATAGTTCTGTGCCAATTTGCTAATGGCCCCATATTGATCCATCTAACTATCTATCTATCTCTCTATCCATCCATCTATCTATCTATCTATCTAACTCTCTATCTATCTATCTAACTATCTATCTATCTCTCTAACTATCTATCTATCTATCTATCTGTCTATCTGTCTATCTATCTGTCTATCTATCTGTCTATCTATCTGTCTATCTATCTGTCTATCTGTCTGTCTGTCGATCTACCTATCTATCTATCTATCTGTCTATCTATCTGTCTATCTGTCTGTCTATCTGTCTGTCTATCTGTCTGTCTATCTGTCTGTCTGTCGATCTATCTATCTATCTATCTATCTATCTATCTCTCTAACTATCTAATTATCTATCTATCTATCTATCTGTCTATCTGTCTATCTATCTATCTGTCTATCTATCTGTCTATCTATCTGTCTATCTGTCTGTCTATCTGTCGATCTATCTATCTATCTGTCTATCTGTCTATCTATCTGTCTATCTATCTGTCTATCTGTCTATCTGTCTGTCTATCTGTCTATCTGTCTGTCTATCTATCTATCTATCTGTCTATCTGTCTGTCTATCTGTCGATCTGTCTGTCTATCTGTCTATCTGTCTGTCTATCTGTCTATCTGTCTGTCTATCTGTCGATCTATCTATCTATTGATCTATCTATCTATCTATCTACAGTATCTGTCTGTCTATCTATATGTCGGTCGGTCGGTCGGTCGGTCGGTCGGTCGGTCGGTCCGTCGGTCGGTCCGTCGATCTATCTATCTATCTATCTATCTGTCCATCCGTCTATCTATATATCGAGCTATCTATTTATCTATCTAGCTATCTATCTATCTATCTATCTATCTCTCTATCTGTCCTATCTATCTATCTAATTCAAATTCAAATTCAAATCGCTTTATTGGCATGATAAGGTACATCTTATGTTGCCAAAGCATCAAAATACATTTATGGTTGAACACATAAACGCAGTTCTATTCATACAGTGTATAAACAGGTATATCCCTGAGTGTATAAATATACATTCGCATTGTTTATATATACTCTTTTCTTAGTTTACTGGTTGTCCCTCTGTTCATGGCAAGCTGTAACATAGTGTGCCACCAGTGTTACACAGCTTCTCTCCTCCCCCAGTAGGAATGGGAGTGTTTGGTTGTCATTCAGATTTCTGAATTCAGGGCATATTTGTGAGAATTTTTGGTAGAAATTCTCCCTGATGCCCTGATATTTTCCACAGGCTGTGAGGAAGTGCATCTCTGTCTCCACTACTCCCTGACTGCAGTGAGAGCATATCCTGTCTTCTCTTGGCAGCCTGGTCTGCCTGTGTCTGCCTTTTTCGATCGCTAGGCTATGTTCGCTAAGTCTGTACCTTGTCAAGGTTCTTCTCAGTTTGTTATCCTTTACCATGGTCAGGTAATCAGCTATGTTGTATTGTCTGTTTAGGGCCAAGTAGCAATTGAGTTTGCTTTGGGTTTTTGTTGTTTCTGCCCAATATGTCAGATATTTTTCCTTTTGCTTAGCGACGATTGTGTTGGGTCGAATTCTTTGTGTTACCCTGTCACTGTCCTGGGGCTGGTTATTGTTAGTATTGTTAGTAGTTACTTCACTGAGTCCCAGGACTAGTTGACTGAGGGTATTCTTCTTTATGGTCAGCTCTTGGCATTTCAGGGCGTCGTAGTGATAGCATTGGGGGTTGCTCATTTGTAGGTGATTCCAAAATTTGGTGGCTCTTTTTTGGATAGTGATTATTAATGGATATTGGCCTAGTTCCGCCCTGCATGCATTGTTTACTGTTTTCCTTTGAGTCCGGAGGATACTTTTACAGAATTCTGCATGTAGGATCTCAATTGGGTGTTTGTCCCATTTTCCAAATTCTTGTTGTGTTAGCGGTCCCCATACCTCACTGCCATAGAGCGCAATTGGTTCAATTACTGATTTGATCTATCTATCTATCTATCTATCTATCTGTCCATCTGTCCATCTGTCTATCTATCTGTCCATCTGTCCATCTGTCTATCTATCTATCTTATCTATCTATCTATCTATCTATCTATCTATCTGTCCATCCGTCTATCTATATATCGAGCTATCTATTTATCTATCTATCTATCTATCTATCTGTCCATCCGTCTATCTATATATCGAGCTATCTATTTATCTATCTAGCTATCTATCTATCTATCTGTCTTATCTATCTATCTATCTATCTATTGATCTATCTATCTATCTGTCCATCTGTCTTATCTATCTATCTATCTGTCTTATCTATCTATCTATCTATCTATCTATCTGTCCATCCGTCTATCTATATATCGAGCTATCTATTTATCTATCTATCTATCTATCTGTCCATCCGTCTATCTATATATCGAGCTATCTATTTATCTATCTAGCTATCTATCTATCTATCTATCTGTCTATCTGTCTTATCTATCTATCTATCTATCTATCTGTCCATCTGTCTTATCTATCTATCTATCTGTCTTATCTATCTATCTATCTATCTATCTGTCTATCTATCTATCTGTCTATCTAAATTCAAATTCAAATTCAAATCGCTTTATTGGCATGATAAGGTACATCTTATGTTGCCAAAGCATCAAAATACATTTATGGTTGAACACATAAACGCAGTTCTATTCATACAGTGTATAAACAGGTATATCCCTGAGTGTATAAATATACATTCGCATTGTTTATATATACTCTTTTCTTAGTTTACTGGTTGTCCCTCTGTTCATGGCAAGCTGTAACATAGTGTGCCGCCAGTGTTACTTCATCTATCTATCTATCTATCTATCTGTCTATCTATCTATCTGTCTATCTATCTATCTATCTGTCCATCCGTCTATCTATATATCGAGCTATCTATCTATCTATCTATCTATCTATCTCTCTGTCTATCTATCTATCTATCTATCTATCCATCCGTCTATCTATATATCGAGCTATCTATCTATCTATCTATCTATCTATCTATCTATCTGTCTACTATCTATCTATCTATCTATCTATCTTCCTTCCTTCCTCTCTAAAATTATATATTGGACAAAACATTCAAAAAATGTTCACAAATGGTTACCCAGACATATTTGCATGTTGGTAGAAATCTCGCTAAGATCATTTGCAGAAAGTAATGAAAGAGAGAACTAAGATTTGAGTCATTCACCTCAACACAGACCTTCACCACGGGCCGGAGCAGAATTTGCCAACCTGCTCTCGATCTCCTGAATAAAGTTAAACCCAGTTTCGAACAGATGAGTAAAAGGTATTCAATCTTGCTCTAAAAGTACATGATTGGCTGGATCAAAAGGGTTGTTTAAGGGCCAGAAACACTTGGCTCCAGCAGGTCAGCCTTGATCGACTGATGGTCAATGGCATCTTCAATGTCAACACAGCAGTTTGAGTTGAATATCCTATCCAGAACCTGTGCAGGGATCTGTGGGGAAATTCCATTCCTCCCCCTCATCCCTTCAATTTTGAGTTCAAATATCCCGTTACTAGTTCAGCAGTCATCTTCTCAAGCAGCTTGGACATGATGGATGATGCTGATACTGGATGATAATTGTTTCAGACAATTTCATCCCCTTCTCTTCCTTTCTTATACAAGAACAACAGTAACTTGCATTTATATAGCACCTTTAATGTAGTAAAACATCCTGAGGTGCTTCACAGGAATGTTAACAAACTATTTTTGACAACAAGCCATATAAGGAGATATTAGAACAGAGGTATGTTTTAAGGAGCATCTTAAAGGAGGAGAGAGAGGTAGTGAAGTGGAAAGGTTTAGGGATGGAATTCCAGAGCTTAGGGCCAAGGCAGCTGAAGACACAGCCTCCGATGGTGGAGCGATGAAAACCGGGGTGCACAAGAAGCCGGAATTGGAGGAGCGCAGCGATCTCGGAGGGTTGTGGGGCTGTAGGAGGTTACAGAGATAGGGAGGGGCGAAGCCATGGAGGGATTTGAAAGCAAGGATGAGAATTTCAAAATCGAGGCATTGCCGGACTGAAAGCCCATGTAGGTCAGCGAGCATAGCGGTGATGGGTGAACGGGACTTGGCGTGAGTTAGGATACGGGCAGCAGAGATTTGGATGAGTTTAAGTTTATGGAGGGTGCAAGATGGGAGGTTGGCCAGGAGAGCGTTGGAATAGTCAAGTCTGGAGGTAACAAAGGCAGCGATAAGGATTTCAGCAGCAGATGAGCTGTGGTAGGGGCGGAAACGGGCGACGTTACGGAGATGGAAGCAGGCGGTCATGGTGATAGAACAGATATGCTGTCAGAAGCTCATAAGAACATAAGAAATAGGATCAGGAGTAGGCCATTTGGTCCTTCGAGCCTGCTCTGCCATTCAGTAAGATCATGGCTGATCTTCTACCTCATCTTCACTTTCATCTCAGGGTCAAATAGGAGCCACAGTCATGGCTCACCCGTGTGGGCATTCTTCATATGAAAGCCTAGTGTCGTCAGCCAATCATGACCCTGATATCTTCCATTGGTCATATATATACATTTTCCAACAGGGGGTCAACTGACTGTTGTCAGGAGCAGGAACCCTGCCTGAAGTTTTCCTTTCCCATGCTCTGGAGCTGGGAGGCCAACTGTTGTGTACCTTCTGACATCCTGACTAAACTTAGTTAACTCAGCCCAGACTGAGGATCAAGCTTCAGGCCTTCCTGGTCTATATGGCTCAGTTCCACAGTGGACAATACAGCTGAACCATTGGGGAGCATAATGAATGATGATTGTTAGTCACAGTCTGTTCCCTGAACCCTTTATGCAGACTCGATGGGAGTAATGGCCTCTTTCTGTGCTCTACTATTCTATGCAGGATCAGACCATTGCTGCCAAGCTCTGGAATGCCCTCCCTAAACCTTTCTCCTTTATCTCCTCCTATAAGACGCACATTAAAACCTACCTCACCTGTCCTAATCTCCTTATGTGGCTCAGTGCTGAATTTAGTTTGAGAACGCCTCTTGTGAAGCGCCTTGGGACATTTTATTATGTCCCAAGCAAGGTTTCTGCTGAGCTGCGCAGCCGCACAGCAGTCTGAAGGTCCCGCGCAGGCCGCTCACCGGCTTTTATGTGGAAGAAACCACACATGTACCAAAATTTGCATCGGCTGCAAAGCCAGTTAAAGGGACTGCGTACAACAAAATAAAATTAGAGGGAACATTGGTACCGAGGTATTGTAAGCATCAGCGCAGGCCCCAAGGATTTTTTTTGTATCGGACATTTTGTTTGATTGTTGCTGCTGATTGACCAGCAGCCTGTTTAGAAACATAGAAATATAGAAGATAGGAGCAGGAGTAGGCCATTTGGCCCCTCGAGCCTGCTCCGCCATTCAATTCGATCATGGCTGATCATCCAAACTCAGTACCTGCTTTCTCCCCATATCCCTTGATCCCTTTAGCCTTAAGAAATATATCCAACTCCTTCTTGAATATATTTAAAGAATTGGCCTCTACTGCCTTATGTGGTAGAGAATTCCACAGGTTCACCACTCTCTGGGTGAAGAAATTCCTCCTCATTTCTGTCCTAAATGGCTTACCCCTTATCTTTAGACTGTGACCCTGGTTCTGGACACCCCGACCATTGGAAACATCCTTCCTGCATCTAGTCTGTCCAGTCCTGTCAGAATTTTATAAGTTTCAATGAGATCCCCTCTCATTCTTATAAACTCTAGTGAGTATAAGCCCAATCGACCCAACCTCTCCTCATATATCATTCCTGCCATCCCAGGTATCAGCCTGGTGAATCTTCGCTGAACTTCCTCAGATAAGGCGACCAAAACTGCACACAATACTCAAGATGTGGTCTCTCCAAGGCCCTGTACAACTGCAGCAAGACATCCTTGTTCCTGTACTCAAACCCTCTCGCTACGAAGGCCAACATACCAGTTGCCTTCTTAACCGCCTGCTGCACCTGCATGCTTACCTTCAGCGACTGGTGCACAAGGACACCCAGGTCTTGTTGCACTTCCCCTTCTCCCAATCTATTGCCATTCAGATAATAATCTGCCTTCCTGTTTTTGACACCAAAGTGGATAACCTCGCATTTATCCACATTATATTGCATCTGCCATGCTTCTGCCCAATCACCCAACCTGTCCAAATCATCCTGGAGTTTCTCTGCATCCTCCTCACAGCACACACGCCCACCCAGCTTTGTGTCATTTGCAAACTTGGAGATATTACATCTAGTTCCCTTGTCTAGATCATTAATATATATTGTGAATAGCTGGGGTCCAAGGACCGATCCCTGCGGTACCCCACTAGTCACTACCTGCCACTCGGAAAAAGACCCGTTTATTCCAGCTCTTTGCTTTCTGTCTGCCAACCAGTTCTCTATCCAAGTCAATACCTTGCCCCCAATCCCATGTGCCTTCACTTTACACGCTAATCTCTTATGCGGGACCTTATCGAAAGCCTTTTGAAAGTCCAAATACACCACATCCACTGGTTCTCCCTTATCTATTTTACCAGTTACATCCTCAAAAAAGATGTGGAGCTTGGAGAAGATGGGAGGGGCCCAGGTGTTTGTGATGGACAGGAGATTCCAGCCAGGCCTGCAAACTGATTACGGGAGAATGTCTGAGCAGACAAGTTCTCTGGGAAACAATGGGCCTGAGCAGATGACTCATACGGTAACGGGCAGAAGATGGAGAGCCATTGTAAAGTAATGGGAAACCACTTAACCCAGGATCGGGTGCGAAGTGTGGCCCATCATCTGCCATTAACACTAGCACCTAGATAAGATAGCCCAGAAAGGCAGGAACCGGACAAAGGAGGGCCATTGTAAATTAATGTGAAACCACTTAACCCAGGATCGGGTGAGAAGTGTGGCCCATCATCTGCCATTAACACTAGCACCTAGATGGGATAGCCCCGAAAGGCGGGAAACCAGGCAAAGAAGGGTGATTAAAAAGACATCACTGCAATACACAGACCTCAATGAACTTTTAGGGCATAAGAGAAGGCAGCTTTGGCCATTCTCGTTCTCTCTCACTTGCTCTTGCCTTCGCGTGCCCTCGCCTCTGAACCAAGGACCGAGCACTCCATCCGAGATGGAGAGCAGAAACCACCACGAGCGACAAGAGCCTCGCCTTGCTCTTCGACTGTAGGAACGAACCTCGAAACTGGGACTTGGATACTGCATCGGTGATACGGAACCAGGAGACACGCTCTACACAGGGAAGCAGCGAGCAAGAAAACGGACAAACGGGGTGAGCATTGTCCAAGCCCACGCATCGTTAAGACCACCGGTACTGTGTGAGGGGGTGTTGTGTGTCCCAACCAAGCCAGAGGGGCTTAGTGGGGAGGTTCTGTGTGCATTATATAGTGTATGTTCCGGAGTTTGTGGGACAAGTCCATGTTATACTCTGTATAGCAACACAGCGTGATTTTAGGCATCTTAATACGAGACAGGGGCCTGTTCGACGGGCCAAGTTGTATTGTTGTACTGTTTGTTTTATGACAGCAGGCATTTTACGTACTAGAGGCGGGTGTCTGTGTTAACCTTATTAAACACCGGACGGTTGAGTCCGAAAGGCTTGTCTGTGTTCCAATCCTGTTCACCATAATTCCTGTCATTTGGAAGTAAGTAGGAGAGGTGATTCAAACCAACAAGGCAAACCACCTACAGAATTGGCGACCGCGGCAGGACGATAGGTTGTGGATTAGATATGGACAGTTTGGAGGGCAAGAGATCCGGAATGGAGGACAGAATTTCCTCCTACTTGTTTAAAAAGGTTAACATATCCCAGCAGTGGGTGCTGGAGATGTTGGGCTCTGAGAGTCCCCAAGATAGGGTCGCAGAGTGGACAGGGAGCAAGGAGCACGGGAAGTCCAAAGAGAAGCCGGTTTGGCTCCTGTGCTTCCAAAA
Organism: Somniosus microcephalus; assembly: GCF_052327205.1. Taxonomy (NCBI): domain Eukaryota; kingdom Metazoa; phylum Chordata; class Chondrichthyes; order Squaliformes; family Somniosidae; genus Somniosus; species Somniosus microcephalus. Next base: position 14,154,907 of record NC_140992.1, read on the forward strand.
GCAAGTTCAAATGCTCCGGGAGCAGGTTGAAAAGCTCAAAAACAAGCTGAAGGAGTCTGAAGATAAGTCAGGCACAAGGGGGATAGTCGGGAGTAGACTAGTGGAGGAGTTGCATGAGGAAAGACAGGAAAGATGCGCACAGGAAGAGACCTCCCATAATATGGGGGAGTACCTGCAGTGCCAGGTCACCAAGGCCAAGCTCAATGAGCAGGCTGTAAGGGAGGAAAATGCCCACTTAACAGGTAAAGTTGATGGGCTAGAGGGGCAGATAAGAGATGTAAAGGCAGCCTACTGAGTAGCCAGGAGCAAGGGGTATGAGGATTTAAACCACGGGCCCTGTGAGGAAAGAATAAATAGTCTGACCCAAGCCCTGTCCAAATCCAGAGGGATGGTTTGCTTAACAACCCCGGGGGAAGCTCGGGTGGACTGGGAAGAGGAACAACAGGAGTCTGAGGATTGGGTCTGGGATAGGGAAGCCCAACCAGCACCGGAAGCCCCACCAGAACCGATGAGTTTTCTGCAGCAGCAAAAGTATGGTCCGCCAGCACCTAACGGTGCTCAGGGCCCACTGCAGAGTGATTACGTGGTCCCATTTACCACCCCACAACTGCAGGCATGCTCAAATTAAGAAAAGAAGGGGAACCTTCCGTTCACTTCATGGAAGTGGAGCAAATTGGGGGGATCAATGGGTGTAGTGAGGGCGAAACTCACAGGCTGTTACTATTTTCCCTGGATGGAAAATTGTACCAGGCCCTGTTCGCAGCCACCAAGCTGCGGCAGGGAACCATGGCAGGTTTAAAGGAGGAAATCCTGAGAGCCATGGGACATACCCAGGGTAGTCCGTTCTCCCGAGTGGAGAGAACGCTGCAGCTGGCTGGCGAAGCACCACAGGCATTCGCAGACAGGCTATGGCCTGTATACGAAAAGGCCACGGGTGGGATACTAGACAGGTTACAGCTGCAAGGGGGCCCCAGGAATCACTGGCTCAGGACCCTCATGGCAAACAGTTTGGCACGAATAAGGGCAAAAGCAGAAGCCTGGTTTGACTCTGAGGACTTCGCGAATACAGAGGCCGATGTGCTCCATAAGATGAACCTGGCCTTTAAAACCGGTTCAGAGGAGGAGGTCAAACCCAATAAAGGCAAGGTACATGAGATAAAGGCCAGTGAGGGTAGCAAGAAGGAATGGCATCAGGAAGGGATTAGTGCAGAAAAGGCAAGGACGTGTTTCGGGTGTGGGAAGACGGAACACTGGAGGCGAGAGTGTCCGACCCAGAAAAAGTGGCATGGCCAAGGGGATCCTCCGGTGCAAAGGGCACAGACTGTCGAGGCGAAGGGGGCAACCGGGGAACCGTTTGATGTTCTGGTGGCTGCCCTTCGGACGGTTTTTGTGCAGGAGAAAGGGAGGGTAGACGTTGCCGCGAGCAGTGTGATCCCGACCGCTCCCGTATGAAACAGAAACATAAAAGATAGGAGCAGGAGTAGGCCATTCAGCCCCTCGAGCCTGCTCCGCCATTCAATGCGATCATGGCTGATCGTCCAAACTCAGTACCCTGTCCCTGCTTTCTCCCCATATCCCTTGATCCCTTTAGCCTTAAGTATGCCCAACACCCTGACTAGAGCACGCCCAGCCTGAGTACCTGTGTCTGCTCACGTACGATGAGTGGGGCAGGCCTTGTGTGAAGATGGGGGTGGAGACGGTACATGGATAGTACTTGGTGGACACCGGGGCCTCGAGCACGGTGATCCATTCAAGGGACCCGACCAACTCACCCTGGTCTAGCAGGATCCCATTCAGTCTCGTGGGGTTCACAGGGAACGAGCAGGCGAGGCGGGGGGGAAATGTCCAAACCTTTGGCCATAGATTTAGGATCCCTCCACACCAAGTGGAAATGCATCCTAATAAAGTGGGAACAGCCAGGGTCAGGAGTCCTAGGGGCTGACCTTATGTTAGTCCATCATATAATAGTGGATTTGAGGAATCACTGCCTTTGGGGAGCGGTGAGTCTCAATAAGGAGGGAGAAGTTATAGTAATCCCCAAGGACGGGGAAGGAAGGGGTAGCGTGTGCATGCTGAAGCCCAAGGGGAGCTACGACCTGGAGCAATTGGTCAATAATACCCCAGCCAAGTATCAGGCGAACGTGAGAGACAATCTCGCATCGCTCGCCACGCACAAGCACGACTGTGGCCGGGTGACGGGGGTAGAAGTCTGAGTACACGGCGACCCCATGTCACGGCCACAAAAGCAGTATAATTTCCCCAGAGAGGCAGAAGCTGACTTGGAAACGGCACTGGGATCCCTGGTGGAACAGGAGGTGTTGAGGCCGATAACCACCCACGTGAAATCACCACTCTGGCCGGTTAGGAAACCCGACCAGTCGTGGAGGGCCATTGGGTGCTCAATAAAAACATCCCAGCCTGCGCGCCCACAGTCGCGGCTGTTGCCGATCTGATAAGGAGCATTCCAGCGACCGCAACCACTTTCACAGTGCTAGATATCGCCAATGGGTTTTGGTCGATTCCTCTAAATAGGGAAGACCAATACAAGTTTGCCTTTACTTTTAAAGGGCAACAGTACACCTGGACATGCCCTCCCCAGGGTTTTCATAACAGCCCTCCCATATTCCACCAGTGTATGGAAGACACCTTAAAGGGTTTTAGCCGACCTCGGCAGCTAGTACAGTATGTGGATGACTTGCTTTTGTTCTCCGCCGAGGGGGAGGAGCATGGGCCACTGCTGGCCGAGCTGCTGGAGGAGGCCGGGTTTAAAGTAAACCCGAAGAAAGCCCAGATTGGCCGCGAGGAAGTCAAATTCCTCGAGCTGACGGTAAGGGCAGGGGAAAAGGGCCATCGATGACGTGGAGAGAAAGGCAGTACAGGAGTTACCAGTCCCGAAGGACGTAACAGTGGTACGATCCTTCCTGGGACTCACCGGGCACTGCAGGGATTTTACTGATGGTTACTCAGCCACGGCAGCCCCTCTGCTTCAGCTCCTCCGCAAGGGAGTCGGGTGGGAGTGGGACCAGAACTGCCAGGAGGCATTCACATGCCTCAAGGAGGATTTGCAGACAGCTCCCACACTGGGGGCCATCAACGGTGGGGAGGAATTATTTTTAGAGGTAGCAGCCAGCGAGGATAGCTTGAGCACGGTGTTTCTCCAGGAGTGTCACGGCAAGCTACGGCCCGTGGTCTACTCATCTAGGGTTCTCACCGAGGTAGAACAGGGATATTCCAACTGCGAGAGGCATCTCCTGACCACGCATTGGGCCATAAAGCACTCACAGTGCTTTACGGTATCATCCCTGAAAGTTCTACTCACCCACCATACCCCCCACTCAGATGTTGTTGGACGGGAGAATAAAGGACGGGACAGTGAACAGTGCTCACATTGCTCGCTGGACTTTATTGCTCTCGCAAATGAATCTGAGAGTGCAGGGGTTGACCGAGCCCAAGTTGGCAGTGAATTTGATTTACCCAGGTACGGCCCACATGTGTACAGTAGAAGGGTTATGGGACGTGGAAACCGGTTTCTGGGCCGGGTTACACCCGACGGGCCGGGACATTTAAGTGGAGGGGCCCAGTTCAGTAGCAAAGGGGTAGCGCTTCACCGGGTGCAGGATTTATGACACCACAGCTAAGATAACTAAGGCCCTTAAACTCCCCAGCACCCTGAGCGCTCAGCACGCCGAACTGGCGGCGGTGGTGTATGTGGTCACCCACCCCGACGAGTTCCCCACCCCCTACACCATCTGCTCGGATTCCATGTTTACATGTAATTCATGCACCGAGTACCTGGCTATCTGGGCTCGGCGCGGTTTTAAATCCACGGATGGGAAGCCCCTAGCAACAGTACCGCTGCTAGGGAGGATTTTGAAGGTCACGGGCACCTGGGGAGATCACTATATACATAAGGTCAAGGCCCACTCTAAGACAGAGCCCAGAGGGGAAGGTAACCAAAGGGCTGACGTGTTGGCCAAGCAGGGGGCCAGGGAAGGAAAGTTCTGGGATCCCTATGAAGTAGGCCCGGTAGCAGCACTCCGGGCCAAGGGAGGAACACCGGGGTAACTTTGGCCCCGGACTTAAAGCAAGTCCAAGCCCAGGATCCCGTCCTTAAGGCTATCCTGGGGAAGAAGGAAAAGGGCGAACAGGTAGAGGGTCCGTTCGGTGCAGCGGACATTACTGTTAAAGAGGGGATGCTATTTAAAGGGGATCGGTGAATAGATCCCAAGTGGTACCAGAGGGAATTCCACCAGTTGGCCCATGGGGGCCCAGGAGCGGGACACCCAGAGCCGGAAACTACCTGGCAGAGGGTAGAACAGGCAGGGTGCTGCCCGCAAGTCAGGGAGGATGTCGGCGACTTTTACGCGGACTGCCTGGTGTGTGCGGACTGCCTGGTGTGCGCAGCAAACAACCCCGATCCTCAGCGGAGGAAAGTCCCCATAGGACACACAAGGAGGGTAGATGGACCATGGCAGTCCCTCCAGGTCGATTAAATCGGATCAGTACCGACCACACAGGCAAGTAACAAACACTGCCCAGTCCTGGTGGACAAGTTCTCCAAGCAGCCACGGCTTTGGCGACGGCAAGAATTCTGGTAAAGGAAGTGTTCTCCCGGTGGGGACTGCCACAGGTCATGGAGTCCGAACAAGGGAGTCCTTTCACGGGGCGAGTAATGCAGGCCACCTTGAAGCTCTTAGGGATTGAGGGGAAGTGGCATGTGGCTCACAACCCACAGTCATCAGGGGTTGTGGAGCGCCTTAGCCAGATGATTAAAGAAAGGCTAAGGAAAGAGATAGGGTCGTCCCCGAAAAAGTGGGATGAGGTCCTGCCATTAGTTTTAATGGGTGTTCGGGCCAGCCACTCCAGAAGCACAGGGTATTCTCCGCATGAGCTCATGACCGGGAGGGTCATAGAAACATAGAATATAGGAGCAGGAGTAGGCCATTCGGCCCCTCGAGCCTGCTCTGCCATTCAATGCGATCATAGCTGATCATCCAAATTCAGTACCCTGTCCCTGCTTTCTCCCCATATCCCTTGATCCCCTTAGCCTTAAGAAATATATCTAACTCCTTCTTGAATATATTTAATGAATTGGCCTCAACTGTCTTCTGTGGTAGAGAATTCCACAGGTTCACGACTCTCTGGGTGAAGAAATTCCTGCTCATCTCAGTCCTAAATAGCTTACCCCTTATCCTTAGACTGTGACCCCTGGTTCTGGACTCCCCCGCCATCGGGAACAGCCTTCCTGCATGTAGTTTGTCTAGTCCTGTTAGAATTTTATAAGTTTCAATGAGATCCCTATTATGTCCGTGAATGATTGAAACACGGACAGCAAAGTTAAACAAAACACGTCTTTACTGGTGGAAGTCCATAGTGAAACTAAAAACAACAGAGGCTCACTAGCACCTTTTATACAGGGGTGGTCACTGCCGGTACTACAGTCTGAGACCAGTTATTCTCTTAAAGGTACATACACAACAATTCCTCCCCTTTTAGATAAACAGTACATAACATTCATTTAACAACTAAATGATAACTAATTACAATCACAATTACTGTTGCAAGATACATTGGTTAAGTTTAAGCAATTATAAGTTCAGTCTTTGAGGAGGCTTCCTGATTCTGTCTGGATAACGCCTCTTTGGGGTATCAGGTTCTTCTGGCAATGTTGAGTCGGGATCAATGTCGTTGTTTGGTTCATCTGTTTCCAATATTACCGGTTCTGCGGTAGTTGCAATTGGAACGTCGATTTCATTACCAGGTGTATCAGATCGTGGTGTGGAGTTGACGTTTTCCAGTGACTCTAGAATCTGGTCAGCATGGTGTCTTACAATGCTCTCCCCAACGTCCACGGTATACATGAGAGGTCCTTGTCGTGTACAAATCGTTCCTGGCTGCCATTTCTCAGTGCGGTAGTCCCGGGCCAAAACTGGTTGACCTATCTTAAAACTCCTGGTCGGCCTTTCATTCATATTCTGAAACTGCCTGTTCTCCACATCTCTTCGGACGTTTGGCTTAACCAAATCCAAGCGGCATCGTAGTCTTCGATTGAAGAACATCATGGCTGGAGTTTGGTTGGTAACCGCATGTGCCGCATTCCGGTAGGCAAAAAAGAAGTTGTCCACCTTGTGTTGTAGGGGTATATCTTCATTACACATTGCCGTGATAGCCTTCTTGAATGTTTGGACAAACCTCTCGGCCAATCCATTAGTGGCTGGATGATATGGGGCAGATGTGTAATGCTTAACACCATTGTTCTTTAAGAACCTCCGGAACTCTTCAGACACAAACTGTGGTCCATTGTCAGAGCAAATCTGTTCAGGCAGCCCATTTCTGGCGAATATGGTTCGTAAAACTGTGATAGTTTTTTCCGTTGAGGACATTTTTATTACCTCTGGCCACTTTGAATGTGCATCCACCGCAATTAAAAACATCGAGTCCATGAAGGGACCAGCAAAATCAATGTGCACCCTTTGCCATGGAGATGAGGGCCACTCCCATGGATGCAGAGGAGCTTGTGGTGGGGCGTGTTAAGTCTGTGGGTTGTATTATAAATAATCACAGACTCCACTGTTAACAAAATAAAACACGTCTTAAACGGTTACATACACAACACTCCTCCCTTCCTAGCTTATTACTTACAGAATCCCGTTAAACATACAATCTTCAACTTTATATAAACAGTTTGCAGATATACTCTCGATGGAGTCAACGTCATATAACAATTTACAGATATACTCTCAATGGAGTCAACGTCATATAACAGTTTACAAACATACTCTCAGTGGAATCAGTTTACAGGTTCAGTCTCTGTGGGAACAGTTCATAAATTCAGTCTCTGGTATTAATTCGTTCCAGACAGCATCCTCCATAGCTTTTTTTTTTAACAGCTTGTACTTTCGTCCTGTTGAACCAGCAGTGCGGACTTATACAACCCACTGGCTGTCTTGATAATGTCCCTGGATTTTTTTTACAAATTTAGCACCTTTCGTAGTGTTCGGACTGAGGTAGTAGAAGTAATAATATTTTAAACAGTTATTATTTTCTGCTTCTTCTTTTTCTTTTCTGCCTTTTTGAAACTCTCCGAGCTCTTTTCCCGGCTGCCATCTGTAGCGCCACCAACTCTCTATGTTCCTTAGACCTTAAGTGCTTCCTCAGGATTTCAGCACTTTGGGAGTTCCCATCACAATTTGGGCAGACCACATCCTCATAACATTCGGTGTCACTCAACAGGTCAAAACCCTTCTTCAAGCAATCATATTCATCCTGCTCTTCCTCGGATGTCTGCCCTTCCTTCCCTCCTGGCCTCATTTGTGCGTTCAATCCTTTCCCTTCCTTCAGGGATTTCGTTATCAGGCTATTTAATCCTTCTACTGAAGTAGCTGTTTCCCCATTCTCCTGTTCCCCTGGACGTAATTCAGCGTACTCCTCCATTTCATCCATCATTTTCTCCAATGCTTTCATCTTCTCTTCCTCTTGTACTTTGGCTTCCAGTGCTTGGAGAAGTTGCGCCTCGATGCTCTCTAGCTCATGTTCAGGGCCCATTCCCAGTTGAAACTGTTCTTCAAGTCGGTCAACCTCGGTAATTGCCGCCTCATATTTGTCTTGGGCTTCCTTCCATATTTTTATGAGTTCTGCCATGTCTTTCACCTCTACATCCTCATCTATGTATGGAACTTCTACCGATGAGTCTGTCTTGGCCCTGAGCTCCTCAAGAATTTCCTGCAGCCTTTGGACTTCTTGCTCATGTTCAACCTTTAGTTGCTCATATACTTCCAACGAAACTAGCTTTTCGGAGGTTGCTGAGTTAACCCCCTCCAGAATTGTAGTCTGGGCCTGTTCATACTGTTTTTTCAACTTCTCGCACTCTGCTTGTAAGGAGTCGTAGAGAAGAACTGGAATAAAATCCTGGCTTCCTGAAGATTCCTCTTCATTTGTTTCTTTCGCAATTTCCTGTTGGAGTTCAGCCAAGGCTGCTATGCTATCTGCCTCTCGAAGTCTCACTGCCATCAACTCTTCTTTATTCTTGCAGTCCATCTCAGCCATTTCCCGTTTACTTTCATTTAACTGAGTGAGTAGTCCCTTATTTTGGGCTGAGAGATATTGCACCTTCTCATGTAGACCATTGCACTCCTTCTCTGCTTGACATAGCTGATTACCGCTGATTTGGTTCTGCGTTTCAAGTTCCAACATCCTTTGCTTAGCTTCTTTCAGTTTCGCCCCTATAAGCTCCTCTTGCAACATGGCCACATTATTCTCATCAGGTAAAGAAGCGTTTCTCTTTTCCATGTCCAAGATTTGTTTCTGCATCTCCTTAAGAGCACCCTGTGATTCAACTTCTCTTAACTTTGCCTGCACTAGCTCCGTCTCTAATTGCAGAACAAAATCCTCAGTGCAGCGTGATTTGCCCTTCTGCTGTATCTCTAGATCATGCAAATATTCTAACCCCTGAACATCATCAGGGAGATGTGATCGGTAATTGGTCACGATGGCTCTATGGTCGCTCTCTGCTTGAGCCAGTAGGTTCTGTTGTCTTTCCAGACTCTCCCATTCGGTGTCATAGAACTTTTTCATTGTTTTCATCTCTTGTACGAGGCGGTAACTTAATTGTTCTAATTGTTGTTGTACTTTGAAATAGCGTTGAGTTCGAGCCCGGTGTTCCTCCGTAATGCATATGTCTGTAGCTTCAACAGACTCAGAATTCTCTGTCTTTATGCACGCCATCGATTTTCCAACCTTAGTCCGTGAGTTAATGTTAACCTTGTTTTTCATACATAAGCTGGACTTATCGTCTTCCGGCTCAGAGTCTGAGCTGCTTGTCTGCACCGAGTCCTCACTCGTCATTGCTTGTCGGTAGTGCCATTCCATGTCTATTTTCTTGATCCACTCCCGTCCTAGAAGTGGTGGTCCTCCCTCAGGTAGTACGTACAAATTCATTCTTGGGTGTACTTTACCCCTATCTCTCACCTTGACTCTTATTTTCCCCATGGGGTATACGCGATGCCCCGTGTATGTCTGTAATACGAACTTGGTATTTCTTAAGGGTATGTGAGAGAATAGTCGGTGGTAGTCCTTTTGGTTGATGACTGATACAGCTGATCCCGTGTCCAGCTCCATTCGTACTTGGACTCCAGCTATTTTTAGTGTGACTCAGATCGTCTGTAGATCAGTTACTTTACCCACATTGTGGATTCTCAGACTATCCAACTCCTGGCTGTTTGGGTCTGAGTCTGAATTTTGTTCGTCTGAACTCTTTTCAGCCACCTGATGCACCTTGTTGTACTTTCCTTGTGGTGGTGGCTTCCTTTGCTTGTTGGTCTTCTTTCCGGACCTGCATACCTTCGCGATGTGACCCAGTTTGCCACATTTCCTGCACTCTTGATTCTTAAACCAGCACTGATTCTGGTCGTGCGTTGTCTTTCCACAACGGTAGCATTTGGAAATGCTTGCAGTCATTTGGTCCACCCCGAGTGCCGCCGCCTTTAGCTGCATTTCCGCCGTTCCTTTCACTGCGGCTTCGTGCGATGAAGCTATGAGGACAGCCCTGTCCAGTGTGAGGTCGTTTTCCTCCAGGAGTCGCTTCTGCGTTCCTTCTTTGGCCAAGCCGCATACGAACTTGTCCCGCAGCGCCTCTGTCAAATTCCCTCCAAGCTGGCAGTATTTCGCTAGCTTACGCAGTTCGACTAAGTATTCCGCATTGCTTTCATCTTGCCTCTGGGTTCTGGCGTAAAATTTAAATCGTTCAGCCAGTATCAACGGTGTGGGGTTCAAGTGATCCTTCAGCACTGCTACGATCTCTTCGAAGGTCTGGTCCACTGGTTTAACTGGTGCTATTAGATGTTTCAAAAGCCCGTATGTTTTTGCTCCCATCGAATTTAACAAAGTTATTGCCTTGTCGTATATGGCTACGCAATATATTCCTATGCGTTCCCCATACGTGGCCCTGTCTTCTATTTTAGCATTAAAATCATTAATATTTCCTCGCTTAGGCATCTTCTTCTCTTTTCGAGTACAGTACAAGTATTACTTTACTTATTATTAATTTTCTTCTCTCTTCTTGAGAACACCACAAGTATTGCTGTACTTATACTTATTTTCCCTCTCTTCTTGAGAACACACCAGCCTTTCTGAAAAATCTTATTACTTTCCTGAAATTCTTAATAATTTCCAAGATGGCGGTTTCCCGCTTCTTCCTTCTTCTTCAGCGGTTTCCCCGCGAAAAATGGCGGCTTTCCCGCGCTTCTCGCTCTCCCCGCCCACTTCGATGGCGGTTTTCCCGCGCTTCTCGGCGCTCTCCGCCCACTTCAATGGCGGTTATCACCCGTTCCCCGACGCTGACTTTCAGGCCGAGTGCGGGCCTTATCAGCGGATGCGATCGATGGCCCGGCTGCGCCTCGCACTTGAAAGCGGCCCCCAGCCTCTGGCTCACCCGCTCGCGCGGCTCTTGCTCGCTCCCTCCCGGGCTCTGGCTTACCCGCTCGCGCGTTTCACCGCGGCTCTTATCAGGGATTGCGATCGCCCTGTCTTTGCAGCCAACGCTGCGGCTTACCCACGAGGTTATGGAGGCTTCAGGGTCCTAATGCCTGTCGCTTCCAGCCTGTCGGTTCCAGACTGGTGAGGATTGAAACCTCTCTTCAACGTCCTGTCTTCGGACGAAGCCGCCGTGGAACAACTGCCGCAGGGTTCGAATCCTGACTCGTCGCCAATGTTAAGTCTGTGGGTTGTATTATAAATAATCACAGACTCCACTGTTAACAAAATAAAACACGTCTTTACTATTCAGAGGCTCGGGCGATTCTGCCCTAGTTAACGTATCACAACCCTTATATACTGGTGTGGTCACTATCGGTATTACAGTATACATGAGCCAATAGATAGTGCCACCCTAAAGTAGTGCTCTTAAAGGCGAACGGTTACATTCTATAGTTCCCTTAAAGGTAAACGGTTACATACACAACAGGGCGTTTTGGACCTTCTGGCATCCTGCACAGCTCTTGGTCATCTCTTCGATTTCTCTATCGATTCCCGGCCACCACACAAACGCTCTGGCTAAGTTCTTCATTTTTACCCCACCCAGATGACCCTCATGAAGCTCATTGAGCACTCTATCCGTCAACTTAGGTGGAATTACTACTCTGGATCCACACATCAAGGTTCCTCTGCACACTGACAGCTGTTCTCTTCTCGGTGAGAATGCTGGCAGCAGTGGTTCGCCATGTGCTGGCCATCCCTTCACCGTTAAATCATAGACCCGTGATAGTGTCGGGTCATTCCGTGTTTCCTTTTCTATGTTTGCATTCGTCACAGGGAGACATTCGACTATGGTCGAGTGGAATAACTCCATTGGATCCACTGCAAGGTCTTCTTCTTCCACCGTCAGCAACGGTAGGCGTGACAATCCATCAGCATTTCCATGCTGTTTAGTTCCTTTGTACTCGATGTCATATTGGTGTGCCCCTAAGTTGACGGATAGAGTGCTGTCATTATCGGTACGCCCTTCTGAGGGTTGAAAATGGAGACAAGAGGTTGATGATCGGTTAGTAGAGTAAATTTTTGACCGTGCAGCTAGTGATTGAACTTCTTCACCCCCCACACTAGGCTGAGGGCCTCTCTGTCAATCTGGGCGTAGTTACGCTCGGCAGAAGTTAACGAGCGTGACGCAAAAGCTATCGGCCTCTCTAAACCATCAAGGAATTTATGTGACAGTACCGCCCCAATGCCGTAGGGAGACGCATCACACGCCAGTCTGATCGGCAGTGCTGGGTTGTAGTGAGCCAATACTTCCCTTGAAGTGATTAAGTCCTTACTCTTCTGAAAAGCACGCTTACAATCATCGCTCCATTTCCATGCTACCCCCATTCGTAGCAGGGCATTCAGTGGGTGCAGAATTGTCGACAAATTCGGCAAAAACTTATGATAGTAATTCACCAATCCGAGGAATGACCTCAGTTGCGACACATTTTCAGGCGCTGGGGCCTTAACAACCGCTTCAATTTTGTCAGGGGACTTATGTAACCCCTCTTCATCAATCACGTGGCCACAATACGATATCTGTTTCTTTAAAAATTCGCACTTGGGGCGGTTGGCTCGCAGCCCATGTTCCCGTAGTCTAGTGAGCACCTGTTCTAGGTTGTTAAGGTGTTCACTGTCATCTTCACCCGTCACAAGTATGTCGTCCAAGTAACACTGAGTTCCCGGAATCCCTTGCAGGACTTGTTCCACCGCTCTTTGCCATATCGCCGGAGCCGATGCTACTCCGAATACCAATCGATGATACTGGTGAGTGTTTATTGTGAGATACTTCCTAGAGGACTCTTCAACCTCCATCTGCAAATATGCTTGTGCTAGGTCAATTTTTATAAAATGCTTCCCTCCAGACAGTGAGGCGAAGATGTCTTCTATCCTTGGAAGAGGATATTGTACTGTGTGAAGGACTGGGTTCACCGTCACCTTGAAATCCCCACAGGTGCGAATCTTCCTTGGCTCCCCGGACTTATTGCTTAACGTTTTCTTCATGACAGGAACGATGGGTGTCACCCACTCGCTCCAGTCGACCTTAGACAACACGCCCGCCTTCTCCAGATTCTCCAGCTCTGCCTCGACGGCTGGGCGAATTGCATATGGTACCGGTCTTGCTTTGAAAAACTTGGGAACTGCATTCTCTTCTATTTTTATCGAGGTGGTTATGCCTTTAAGCGTGCCCAGTTCTTGTTGAAATACCTCTTTGGCGTTAGTTAAGATTGTTGACAATCGTCCAGGAGTGACTTCTTCATCTTTTTTACCGTCCACCGTCATTGCATGAATGGAGTGCCAATCTAAGTTTATCTTCCTGATCCATTCCCGTCCCAATAATGGTGGTCCACCATTTGGCAGTATGTAGAGATACAATTTCCATATTTTCTTGCCGTTGTATTCGACAGGCACCCTTATTTTTCCTCTGGGGTATACTTTTTGCCCCGTATACGTCGTCAAGATGATGGATGTCTCTCTCAAGGGTATGTGTGAAAATAGCCGCTCGTAGTCTCGTCGATTCATGACAGTTAGCGCTGATCCTGTATCCAATTCCATTTTAACTTGGGACACTGCTATCGTGAGGGTGACCCAAATGGTTCGGTGATCCTCTTTTGCGATTACATTGTGAAGTTTGAGACAGCTTAGTCTCCTGTTCCCGGATTCACTATCGCTCATCTGGTCTTCGGAACTACTGTCCGTCATCTTTTGTACTTTCTTGTACGGTTCCTTAGTAGCCTTTTTGTTGTCGCTGGTCTTCTTCCCAGACCTGCAAACTCGTGCAATGTGTCCCATCTTCCCGCATTGCCTGCATATTTTGTCTTTGGACCAGCAGGCCTTCTGGTCATGGTTAGTTCTGCCGCAGCGATAACATTTTGCAAATCCCCGTGTCATTTCGTGGGTGCCGTATTCCTGTGGTTTTTGTTGAATTTCTGCAGCTCCCCTGGCTGCTGCTTCATACGATACTGCCACGCTGAAAGCCTTATCTAGCGTCAGCTCTTTCTCTGCGAGTAACTTCTTCTGTGTTCCTTCACTCAGGAATCTACAGACAAATTTGTCCCGTAGGGTATCTGCCAGTCCTGCTCCAAACTGGCAGTGCTTTGATAGCTTGCGTAGTTCTGTAAGATACTCAGCATTGCTCTCATCTTTGTGCTGAGTTCTCCTGTGGAATTTAAATCTTTCTGCTATCAACAGCGGTACAGGGTTTAGGTGTTCCTGTAGGATAGCAACAATTTCGTTAAAACTCTTCGCCTTTGGTTTGGCTGGAGTAATCAGGTCCCGCAATAGGCCGTACGTTCTAGCGCCCATTAAGTTTAACAATATCGATGCCTTTTTCTCCTCCGCTACTTCGTTTGCCTCGAAATATACCTCAACTCTTTCCACATACGTGGTCCAGTCCTCTATTGTATTATCAAAAGCAGTGATACAGCCAGTCTTCAGCATCTTGCAAATCTAAAATGGCGCCTCCCGCGCTTTGCCTTCTTCCCCGATTTAACAAAATGGCGCCTCCCGCGCTTTGCCTTCTTCCCCGCTGATTACGATGGCGCCTCCCGCGCTTTGCCTTCTTCCCCACTGTTGTTAGCGCTGCTTTCCATGGTTTCTTGCGCGTTTAATATATATTTTCTTTTTTATTATTTTCCCGTCGTGGAACAACCCTGTGGGACTCTTGCCTCCCTCTTCGCGGGTCTATACGCAGCCCGGCTTCGTAGCACCGGACGCGCCCTGTGTGCTCTACCCTCTCTCTTCTTCCCGACAACGCTGCTCAGCCCCGTTGCAAACCACCCGCTCGAGTTCGCGACCGCCGCAGCCCAGGAAGGATCAGTACACTACCTGCCACCAGCCCGATTAGCTGAAGCACTGTCGACAGGAACCAGGCCCCGCATCCGACAGCTTCTCCAGCAATCTTCAACTCTGCAACACAAGGCGGATGCCCACGGTCGACGCCCGTTTCTACTGCCTCTTACTTTCTTTTCTTTCTGGCCTCGACCTCTGCTCACTTCGCTGTAGGAATGGATCCCAGGAGGTGGTGCAGACTGTAGGTAGGTTCGTATCTGCTAGTCGCCAGTATTATGTCCGTGAATGATTGAGACACGGACAGCAGAGTTAAACAAAACACGTCTTTACTGGTGGAAGTCCATAGTGAAACTAAAAACAACAGAGGCTCACGAGCGCCTTTTATACAGGGGTGGTCACTGTTAAGTCCGTGAATGATTGAGACACGGACTAGCAGGAGAGAAACAAACAAGTCTTTACTGGTGAAAGGCATAAACGAAACTAACCAACAGAGGCTCTCTAGCGCCTTTTATACAGGGGTGGTCACTGCCGGTATTGCAGTCTGAGACCAGTTATTCTCTTAAAGGTACATACACAACAGTCACTGCCGGTACTGCAGTCTGAGACCAGTTATTCTCTTAAAGGTACATACACAACAATCCCCTCTCATTCTTCTAAACTCTAGCGAGTATAAGCCTAATCGACCCAATCTCTCTTCATACATCATTCCTGCCATCCCAGGTATCAGCCTGATGAATCTTCGCTGCACTCCCACCATGGCAAGAACATCCTGCCTCAGATAAGGCAACCAAAACTGCACACAATACTCAAGGTGTGGTCACACCAAGGCCCTGTACAACTGCAGCAAGACATCCTTGCTCCTGTACTCGAATCCTCTCGCTATGAAGGCCAGCATACCATTTGCCTTCTTAACCGCCTGCTGCACCTGCATGCTTACCTTCAGCGATTGGTGCACAAGGACACCCAGGTCTTGTTGCACTTCCCCTTTTCCCAATCTATTGCCATTCAGATAATAATCAGCCTTCCTGTTTTTGCCACTAAAGTGGAAAACCTTGCATTTATCCACTTTATACTGCATCTGCCATGCATCTGCCCAATCGCCCAACCTGTCCAAATCGTACTGGAGTTTCTCCGCATTCTCCTCACAGCACACACGCCCACCCAGCTATGTGTCATCTGCAAACTTGGAGATATTACATCTAGTTCCCTCGTCTAGATCATTAATGGCCCAGAAATTAGGTTCGGGGGCTTGCCGCGCGTGCAAGCCCCCGATGTACACTTAGCTGACGCGCTGACATTTCAATCCTGGCCCGCATTGCATTTCCTGTCACTGGCCTGTTTCAGGTCCTGCCGCGCTGTGCGTGCGTGACCCAGCGGCGTACTTAGCGCGATGAGCCGGCTGGGATCACGTGAGCACTGGGCAACCAATGGGAGGTTGCAAAAGTTCATTCATGAATTTGATAGTAAGAACTGTCAAACTCATGAAAACTCCTGGCCCCAAAACACTACTTAAACTTGAAAGAAAATTTAAAAAAACATCGCACTACTTAAATGAACTATAAATAACTGTAAAAAAAACTATTTTAAACAATAATTTTAAATTTTGAAAAAAATTATTATATAAAAAATCGGGGCTAAAAATACACTTACCTTACTGTAAAGTCTTCAAAAATAATGAACCTGTGGAAAAAATTTCTAATTTTACTTAATAGACCACTTACCTGTTAAAAGTAAGTACTTACGGCTGCTTTTTCCACGTGTAAAAACCGGAGTCTTTTCCCCACGGGCAACTCTTCAAAAAAAAAAGGAAGTTCAGCGCGCACGCGCTACCTGAAACCTCGCACGCGTTCCACCTCTTAACCCTTTGGGTCAGAGGAGAGGAAATGCCGGTTTTCCCCACATGCGTTGTGCATGCTGAAAACCGGCAATTCCTCCGGGCCCACGCGTGAGTATCCCGTCCATACTCACGCGTTGGGACAGGAATTACTGGCCCATTATATATTGTGAATAGCTGGGGTCCTAGCACCGATCCCTGCGGTACCCCACTAGTCACTGCCTTCCACTCGGAAAAAGACCCGTTTATTCCAACTCTTTGCTTCCTGTCTGCCAACCAGTTTTCTATCCAAGTCAGTACACCCACATTTTGGCACCGGTCCTAACGGAAGCCCAATTCTGGGAAGTGAACCGGGACAAGTTTATACAGAATCTGTATGATAAATTAAAACAGATTCACTGGCAGGCAGCCAGTAACCTGGGGAACCAGCACCGGAAAAAACGGTTGCTGCTCGAGCCCCAGAGAACCCACGAGTGGAAGGTGGGAGATCAGGTAATGGTACGGAACTATGCCCGGGTAGGGGCATTTGAGCCACTATACATGGGGCCGTATAGCATAGTGGACAAGGCAAGCCCCATGGTGTACGCGGTTAAACTCCCAAAACGCACAAAGTGGTTCCATATTAACCAGTGCAAGCGGTTTAACCCAGGGGAGAGAACAAAAGTAAAACAACACCAAGGCCCAATAATGAGCATGGTGGACGCAGGTCTTCCTCCCATGATTTGGAACGATGATGACCCGGTGGTCGGGACAGTAAGTAGGAGCAGTAGGGTCCCACGGTCGAGGATGCCGAGGATGCCGTGGACACCTCCTTACATGCCGACCGTGAGCCCCAAAAGGCCCCGGCAAGAAGAGCCTTAGCGGGGGCACCAGACAACATGGGTAGTGATGTACATGGTCTTAATAGTTCTTGTATATAACGAAGCCTGTGGAGGTAAACCCTTTCATAGAAAGGGATTGTTGTTTTTTGTTGCATAGGAAGCCGAGGACGGAATGGAGACAGCCCTGAGACTGAGCGTGATCTTGATGTTGGCTGGAACGGGGCAAAGCAAGAGAGGGGACACCAAGTCGTCCCTCCTCTACGGCTGTACTGCGGAGGGGAGGGGACCCACTGTGACTAAGGGGGGTAGGAGGGGGGTCACAGATGGGATGGTAGCCTACTTCCACGAGGGAAGATGGCCAGGGTGGCTGGGGTCCAATTCGACGAAATACTCCAGCCACTCCGGGTTCACGTACGGGGAGCCTTCCCCACCATGTCCCCAACTGAAGATCACAGCCACATGGGTTAGGGTGACCGAGGGCAAGCGCGTGTGCTTAAGGTGCAAGGGACACATTCCCCTGGGACGGTGGTGGTGGCTTAGGAAGTTGAGTCAGGACAAGGGGAACAGGTCAGCGGACTGGGAAAGACTGGGGAACGACACATACTGACAGATCACGGGGACGAAGTGGGGAGTGGAAGTGTGCTGGAACAAGTGATGGAAGGAGGAACAGGGGATTTATGTGTGTGTGTGGGGGTCAGAACGGATCTGCCCAACGGATGTGTCGATTGCTTTCATACGGCAATGGCAAGATTCTGGGGCCAGTATGGGATGAGATCAGAGTTTGGATGCTTGCGTAGTCCCAGACCCTCCCAACACAATGGCCCAGAAATTTGAGTCGGGGGCTTCCCGCGGGTGCAAGCCCCCGATCTGCACTTACCTAGCGCGCTGGCCGTTGAGCTGTGGGCCCCCATGGAATTCCGATCCGGGGCCTGCTCCAACTGCCGGCGCGCAGTGCTTGCATATCCCAGGGGCGCAGTTAGTTCGAAGCGTCCCCTGGGATCACGTGAGCCATGGGCAGCCAATCGGAGCAGGGAATGTGCCATTCATAAATCTTGACAGGAAGTGCTGTCAAGACTTATAAATACTACGGCCCCAAAATAGCAGTAAACCTTCAAATAATTTTTTTTTTAAATCACATTTTTTAAATAAACTATAAATTACATTAAATAACTATTTTAAACAATAATTTAAATTTTTGAAAAAAATAATTTTATGTTCTAATGGGGCTAAAAATAAACTTACCTTGCTTTAAAGTATTTAAAAATAATAAACCTGTGGAAAAAATGTTTTAATTTTAATTAATTCACCACTTACCTTGTAAAAAGCAGGCCTTACGCCTGCTTTTTATATTTCTAACTTCTGCAGGCTTACCCTCGCAGGAAAACCTGTAAAAAAAAACTAAGTTTGATGCGCACGCGCAGCCTCTCCCATGCACGCGTTCAACCTCTGAACCCCTGCTTTCAGAGGAACGGAAGTGCCGGTTTCCCGCGCATGCGCAGTGCATGCACGAAACCAGCACTTCCATTGGGCCTACGGGTGAGTACCCGAGTACCCCGTGCTTACTCACCCGTGGAGACCCGAATTTCTGGGCCATTAAATTCCACAGAACTGGTAATGCATAATAGGAAGCCCCTGCCCACAGCCCCACCAGTACAGGAGACAGAAGTTAGGTGTCCCGCCACCACACCAGGCCCAGGGAATGGCTTAGTTCTAGTCCCAACCGGGATGGTTTTATTCCAGGATGTACATTACATGGCCGCGTCAGTCATCTTAAATTTAACCCGGGTCAGCTGCTGAGTGGCGTCTGAAGGAGACTGAGCAGTTTTACGAAGCCCTTATTAAAGAAATGTTCCGCCAATTTTTTGAGCTCAGTTACGGGGATGTGAGTCAGGAGAAACTGTATGGCATGGATGCGTACGATAGAGGCAATCTGGGTAGACAAAGGCGAGGGACGGTTAATGACATGGCCACGGCTTTTAACGCGGGCACTTCCCTCATCAATAGTATGGATGATGTCCAGCTGCAGATGCAGATTAATAGTTTAAAGGACCAGCTGCAAAAGATACTGGGGTAAGGGAACGAGGTGGAAGGTTCGGAGCTAAAAGAAGACCAGGCGATGACCATTCGTTTAAAAGAGGTCATCGCTGAGCTGGAGACACATGCCAAGACCATCAATGATTTGATAGGGGAGGACAGGAATGCCTCGGCACAGGCAGCCTGAAGTGATGCGTGTGTGTTGTACGGTGCGTGGTTGCTAAACGAGGGATGCAATAATCTGGAGAACTTACAACAAGGTCGCGTCCCGTCGTGGGTTAGCACCCGGCACCTCACAGTGCTCAGCCCGGATCATAATCCGATGAGCCCGTGTCAGCTCCGATCAGCTTCCGAAGCCTACCCAGTCCCGGTTGATTGCGGATGGTCCAGCCACACAGTTATGGGGATTGTACTGCGGATGCCGGTAATGGGCGGGTCACCGCAGCCAGTGCCGGTATACCAGGTTGATAACATTGGCGTCTTGAGGGACGGGATGCATGTGCAGTATCATGGGGCCCCGCCGTTTGTTATAAAGTGGGAGCACACCATGATCTGCACGGACCTCAAGGGGTGCCAGAGCAGGGGCGCACACGTGATATTGTGTCCCCAGCACCTGAACGCGTTCGATCGACCAGTGTGTGGGCTTGAATCGGAAAGTGCAGAGCCAATTAATTGCACCATGGAGGTGGTGGCCCAGAGCCACGTTCCACCTCAGGTAGCATACGCGGGCGACGGGACGGACTGCGTCACGATAAACGTGGACCAGTATCGGGTACACAAAGACACTTGGTGCCCGGTCACCGATTCGACTTTCTGCTTAAACCCCACACAGAAGTTCAGGTGGCGCAGGAGCGTATCCTTCCCATTTCAGAGCCATCCACAGTACACCTCTTGGTAAACAACACAGTACAGAATCTACAGCAGTACGTTACTTGGTTCCAGTATGAGATACAGCCTCTGCCCGAACACATCACAAAATTAATAAAAGCCGTTGAGCTGTCACAAAAACATTTTTACACACTCGAACAGCGAAACCGGGACACAGGGGAGGAAATTAAAGGGATGATTTCCCCACCCTGGTGGGACATTGGGTTAAATGTCGAGATCCCTCCGTGGATCCAGATATGTTTGCACGCTCCTGTAATTATAGAGAGTTTGGTGGTATTGTACTTGTTACAGCTCTCCTGTAAAAAGCGAAGCAAGGCACTCCGAAGTCATTGGCAGGCCCTGATTAAAGGGTAACTAGGAGTTTTGTTCTCTGTAAAAAGTTGTATTAGTATGTATTTGTGATTAAAGAACAGAACCTGGGGGTTTTGAGAGCGAGGAACTGAATGAATTCAGTATTTGTAGGGAAATGGTGTTAGGAAAATTGACGGGATTGAAGGCCGATAAATCCCCGGGGCCTGATAATCTACATCCTAGGGTACTTAAGGAAGTAGCCCTAGAAATAGTAGATGCATTGCTGGTCATCTTCCAAAATTCTATGGACTCTGGAACAGTTCCCATGGATTGGAGGGTAGCTAATGTAACCCCACTATTCAAAAAAGGTAGTAGTGAGAAAACGGGGAATTATAGACCGGTAAGCCTGACATCGGTAGTGGGGAAAATGCTAGAGTCCATTATAAAAGATGTAATAGCAGAGCACTTGGAAAACAGTGACAGGATCGGACAAAGTCAACATGGATTTACAAAAGGTAAATCATGCTTGACTAATCTACTGGAACCTTTTGAGGATGTAACTGGTAAAATAGATAAGGGAGAACCAGTGGATGTGGTGTATTTGGACTTTCAGAAGGCTTTCGATAAGGCCCCGCATAAGAGATTAGCGTGTAAAGTTAAGGCACATGGGATTGGGGACAAGGTATTGACTTGGATAGAGAACTGGTTGGCAGACAGAAAGCAAAGAGTTGGAATAAACAGGTCTTTTTCCGAGTGGCAGGCAGTGGCCAGTGGGGTACCGCAGGGGTCAGTGCTAGGACCCCAGTTATTCACAATATATATTAATGATCTAGATGAGGGAACTAGATGTAATATCTCCAAGTTTGCAGACGACACAAAGCTGGGTGGGCGTGTGTGCTGTGAGGAGGTTGCAGAAAATCTCCAGCATGATCTGGACAGGTTGGGTGATTGGGCAGATGCATGGCAGATGCAGTATAATGTGGATAAATGTGAGGTTATCCACTTTAGTGGCAAAAACAGGAAGGCAGATTATTATCTGAACGGCAATAGATTGGGAAAAAGGAAGTGCAACGAGACCTGGGTGACCTTGTGCACCAGTTGCTGAAGGTAAGCATGCAGGTGCAGCAGGCGGTTAAGAAGGCAAATGGTATGTTGGCGTTCATAGCGAGAAGATTTGAGTACAGGACCAAGGATGTCTTGCTGCAGTTGTACAGGGCCTTGGTGAGACCACATCTTGAATATTCTGTGCAGTTTTGGTCACCTTATCTGAGGAAGGATGTTCTTGTCATGGAGGGAGTGCAGCGAAGATTCACCAGACTGATACCTGGGATGGCAGGAATGATGTATGAAGAGAGATTGGGTCGATTGGGCTTATATCCGCTAGAGTTTAGAAGAATGAGAGGGGATCTCATTGAAACTTATAATATTCTAACAGGACTAGACAGACTAGATGCAGGAAGGATGTTCCCGATGGCAGGGGAGTCCAGAACCAGGGCTCACAGACTAAGGTGAAGGGGTAAGCCATTTAGGATAGAGATGAGGGGGAATTTCTTCACCCAGAGAGTGGTGAACCTGTGGAATTCTCTACCACAGAAGGCCGTTGAGGCCAATTCATTAAATATATTCAAGAAGGAGTTAGATATATTTCTTAAGGCTAAGGGGATCAAGGGATATGGAGAGAAAGCAGGGACAGGGTACTGTATTTGGATGATCAGCCACGATCTCATTAAATGGCGGAACAGGCTCGAGGGGCCGAATGGCCTACTCCTGCTCCTATCTTCCATGTTAAAGGTAGTCAACAGCTTGGTTGAGGCTCACAATGCTTCTACACAGTGGAAGAAGACAAGGATGCTTGATAGTGGGGACATTGAAATATCAAAGTGGGGTCTGTAAGCATCAGCGCAGGCCCCAAGGATTTTTTTTGTATTGGACATTTTGTATGATTGTTACTGCTGATTGACCAGCAGCCTGTTTGGAGAAGATTGGAGGGGCCCAGGTGTTCGTGATGGACAGGAGATTCCAGCAAGGCCTACAAACTGATTACGGGAGAATGTCTGAGCAGACAGAGTTCTCTGGGAAACAATGGGCCTGCGTAGGTCACTCATACGGTAACGGGCAGAAGATGGAGGGCAATTGTAAATTAATGGGAAACCACTTAACCCAGGATCAGGTGAGAAGTGCGGCCCACCATCTGCCATTAACACTAGCACCTAAATGGGATAGCCCCGAAAGGCGGGAAACCAGGCAAAGAAGGGTGATTAAAAAGACATCACTGCAATACACAGACCTCAATGAACTTTTAGGGTATAAGAGAAGGCAGCTTTGGCCATTCTCGTTCTCTCTCACTTGCTCTCGCCTTCGCGTGCCCTCGCCTCTGAACCAAGGACCGAGCACTCCATCCGAGGTGGAGAGCAGAAACCACCACGAGCGACAAGAGCCTCGCCTTGCTCTTCGACTGTAGGAATGAACCTCGAAACTGGGACTTGGATACTGCATCGGCGATACGGAACCAGAAGACACGTTCTACACAGGGAAGCAGCGAGCAAGAAAACGGACAATCGGGGTGAGCATTGTCCAAGCCCACGCATCCTTAAGACCACCAGTACTGTGTGAGGGGGGTGTTGTGTGTCCCAACCAATCCAGAGGGGCTTAATGGGGAGGTTCTGTGTGTATTATATGGTGTATGTTCCGGGGTTTGTGGGACGAGTCCATGTTATACTCTGCATAGCAACACAGTGTGATTTTAGGCATCTTAATACGAGACAGGGGCCTGTTCGACGGGCCAAGTTGTATTGTATACTGTTTGTTTTACGCCACCAGGCATTTTAAGTACTGGAGGCGGGTTTGTGTGTTAACCTTATTAAACACCGTACGGTTGAGTCCGAAAAGCTTGTCTGTGTTTCCAATCCTGTTCATCGTAATTCCTGTCATCTAGAACTAAGTAGGAGAGGTGAATTGAACCATCAAGGCAAACCACCTACAGTATATAAATGCAAATTGTTGTTGTGACAGCACCTGCGACAGTTCAGGACTCCTTGAGAACTGTATTGGAGTGTCAGCCTCGATTATGTGCTCAAGTCTCTGGAGTGAGATTTGAATCCATGACCTTCTGACTTGGAGACAAAAGTGCTACCAATAAGCCATGGCTAACACTTGGCATACGGTACTGGGTTGAGACTGATGCCTACTGGGAGTAACATGGGGTCCTTCCCGGCTCATTTTCCTGGATATGCTGCTCCCAGATATACAACATCCTCAGGAACAGGAAAATCTGCACTACACTAGCTGTTAGCTGTGGCTCAGTGGGTAGCACTTTAGTCTCTGAGTCAGCAGGTGTGGTTTCAAAGTCCCACTCCAGAGACTTGAGCACAAAATCTAGGCTAGCCTTTTAGTGCAGTACTGAGGGGGTGCTGCATTGTTGGAGGTGTCATATTTCGAATGAGTTATTATACCAAGGCCCCATCTGCCCTCTCAGGGGGACAGAAAAGTTCCTATGGCACTATTTTGAAGAAGAGCAGGTGGGAATTCTCCCCAATGTCTTAGCCTATATTTATGCTTCAACCAACACCATTTAAAACAAACAGATCATATGGTCATTGTGATGAAATATTCCATTCATCACTCATCAGTATTTCTCTGCCTGTGACTGTGGTTGGTTTCAGTTTCATTTCCATTGTATTGTACTATATGTAGGGCTCCGCCCATACCTGGCTCCTATGTAAGCTGGCCCAGCCTGCAGCACATCCAGTACGGCAGACCTCTGGATGGAAGATACATTCTCCTCTGTGTGTTACCTTCTAAGTCAATAAAAGCCTTGTTTTGTTTCGCTAACATCGAGTCTCGGATTTATTGAGGCACATCAATTTTATTGACTTAATTTTCAACACAATGGATCAACTCTTGAAACCCGAACGTTTGGATTTGGACCAGCATGCTTCGGACGCATCGGCACGCTTCGGACACTGGTTTATGTGTATGGAATTCTTCCTGGATAATTCCGCAGCCGTCAAAGACGCTACAGACGCTGCGAGTATGAAACTCGGAATTCTGCGGAATTGGGTAAGCCACCGGGTTTACCCCCTCATCCAAGACGGCGACACGTACTCGGCCGCCTGCGACATCTTAAAGGCGCATTACCAGCAGCCTACGAATGAGGTGTATGCTAGGCATCTGCTCGCTACTCGCGCACAGCGACCTGGGGAATCGGTGGAGGAGTTCCTAGGCACCCTGAAAACGCTTGGCAAAGACTGCAAGTGCCAAGATGTAAAAGCCGCAGTGTACACTGACGAGCTTGTTCGCGATGCCTTTATCACAGGCCTCAGCTCCACTTACATCCGGCAGAAACTGCTGGAAAAAACGGGATTGGACCTGAAACAGGCTGCGGACACAGCACGATCCCTGGATGTGGCCCAGAGAAACTCGGACGCCTACTCTTCAGCCCGCGCCATCCACGCCGCCACGTGTGCACCAAGGGCGCCGCCATCTTGGAAGGCATCTTCCCCGCCCGGCAGCCCGACACCGTCGGGGCCCCGCTCTCCCCCCAGAAGTCCTACGACAGCCGCGACGCGTCGGGGACCCAACTGCTACTTCTGTGGACAGCCGAAGCACACCAGAAACCTGTGCCCGGCGAAAGGCACCACCTGCTTTAAGTGCGGTAAGAAGGGGCACTTCGGGATGGTGTGCAGAGGGAACCCCGCCGGAAAACCCGCCACCGCCGCGTGTGCGCCGTGGGAGCGGCCATCTTGGACGCCATCTTGCCCGACCTCGTGGGGTCCGCCATCTTGTGAGCAGACAGCGTGGACGCCATCTTGTCTCGATCAGGGCCCTACAGTGGCATCGGTCACAGTGGACCAGACCAGGCCGCACCCGCTATCCAAATCAATGGTGGACATCGAGGTAAACGGGTGCAGGGTTAAATGTTTAATTGACAGTGGAAGCACGGAGAGTTTTATCCACCCTGAACTGGTACAACAACTCTCCCTAAAGGTGGTCCCTACTCGGGGTACCATCTCTATGGCTGATAAAACCCAGACATCGACCATTATGGGTTACTGCATGGTACAATTGTCCATTAACGGAACTGTATACGATAATTTTAAAGTATTAATCATGAAGAATCTATGTGCGAGCGTGATCTTGGGCCTGGGTTTCCAGTGCTACCACCAAAGCATCACGCTCAATTACGGTGGGGCCCAGCCGCCCCTCACAGTGTGCGGTCTGGCTACCCTGAAGGTAAAGCCGCCTTCGCTATTCGTGAACCTTACCCCTAACTGCCGGCCAATAGCGACCAAAAGCAGGAGGTACAGCTGGGAGGACAGGCGGTTTATCGCGACCGAGGTAGACAGGCTCCTGAAAGAGTGCATTATTGAACGCAGCAATAGCCCGTGGCGCGCCCAAGTGGTGGTGGTAAGAGGTAGCGAGAAGAAACGGATGGTGATCGACTATAGCCAAACGATCAACAGGTACAACCAACTAGACGCCTACCCGCTACCCCGCATATCAGAAATGGTGAACCAAATCGCCCAATACCGGGTGTTCTCCACCATCGACCTCAAGTCAGCGTACCACCAGCTCCCTATCAGACCAGAGGACCACCCGTACACCGCCTTCGAGGCGAACGGACGCCTCTACCAATTCCTCAGAGTCCCCTTTGGAGTGACGAATGGGGTCTCGGTCTTCCAGAGGGAGATGGACTGCATGGTCGATGACCACCACTTGCAGGCAACCTTCCCCTACCTCGACAACATCACCATCTGCGGTCACAACCAGCAGGATCACGACTCGAACCTCGAGAGGTTCCTGAAAACCGCACAAAAACTCAACCTCATCTACAACGAGGACAAGTGCGTTTACAACACCACGCGCCTCTGCATACTAGGCAGCGTGGTGGAGAATGGGGAAATTGGACCAGACCCCGACCGATTGCGCCCCCTACGGGAGCTGCCCCTGCCCAACATTCCCAAAGCCCTGAAAAGGTGCCTGGGGTTATTTTCTTATTATTCCCAATGGGTCCCCAATTACTCCGACAAAGCCCACCCCCTCTTGAAAGCATCCTCTTTTCTGCTCTCTGCTGAGGCCCATGCCGCCTTCAAAAGCATTAAGCAGGATATTGAGCGGGCCACGCTACAGGCAGTGGACGAGAACACTCCCTTTCAAGTGGAAAGTGATGCGTCTGACTTTGCCTTGGCGGCCACCCTCAACCAGGCGGGGCGGCCCGTAGCTTTCTTCTCGAGGACCCTCCAAGGGCCCGAGATCAGACACTCCTCCGTAGAAAAGGAGGCCCAAGCCATCGTGGAGGCAGTGTGCCACTGGCGCCACTACCTAGCTGGCAAACGCTTCACCCTACTTACCGACCAGCGGTCGGTAGCGTTTATGTTCAATAATAAACAGAGGGGGAAGATTAAAAATGATAAGATTCTTAGGTGGCGGATCGAGCTCTCCACCTTCAATTATGACATCATTTACCGGCCAGGGGCCCTTAACGAATCCCCCGACGCCCTCTCACGAGGGATGTGTGCCAGCGCCACCGGGGACCGGCTGCAGACCCTCCACAATGACCTCTGCCACCCAGGGGTCACGCGGCTGTTCCACTTCATAAAGTCTCGCAACTTACCCTACTCGAGTGAGGAAGTTCGGTCCCTGACCAGGAACTGTCGCACT
The DNA here is from genome assembly GCF_052327205.1 of Somniosus microcephalus. Taxonomy (NCBI): domain Eukaryota; kingdom Metazoa; phylum Chordata; class Chondrichthyes; order Squaliformes; family Somniosidae; genus Somniosus; species Somniosus microcephalus. Next base: position 14,181,739 of record NC_140992.1, read on the forward strand.
TGCACTGAGTGCAAGCCTCGGTTCTACCGCCCAGATAGAGCCCACTTAATCAAAGCTACACGGCCCTTTGAGCGGCTCAGCTTAGATTTCAAGGGCCCCCTCCCATCCGTCGACCGCAATGTTTACTTCCTGAACATTGTGGACGAATACTCTCATTTCCCATTCGCCTTCCCCTGCCCAGACATGACCAGCGCCACGGTCATTAAATGCCACAACAGCCTGTTCTGCCTGTTCGGTATGCCGAGCTACATCCATACAGATAGGGGGGCGTCCTTCATGAGTGAAGAGCTACGCCAGTACATGCTGTCCAGGGGGATCGCCACGAGCCGTACCACCAGCTACAACCCCCGGGGTAACGGTCAAGTGGAGCGAGAGAACGGGACAGTATGGAAAGCAGTCACTCTAGCTCTAAGGACCAAAGGCCTCCCTATCTCCCGCTGGCAGGAAGTCCTCCCAGATGTGCTCCATTCGATACGGTCGCTATTGTGTACTGCCACTAATGCCACGCCTCACGAGCGAATGTTTGTCTTTCCCCGGAAATCCACCTCAGGCGTATCCATGCCGTCATGGCTCTCCACCCCAGGTCCGGTATTCGTGCGAAGGCATGTGAGGGGCCACAAGACGGACCCTCTCGTGGAGTCAGTGCACCTACTCCATGCCAACCCCCAATACGCGTATGTCCGGCACGCCGACGGAAGGGAGGACACCGTGTCCATAAAAGACGTCGCCCCAGTCGGTAACGACAACAACCACGACAACAGCAGCAACAACGACCACAGCAACTCTTACCCACCCACTACTCTTTCATCACCCCCGGAAGAACATCGACCAACGGTACCCCCACCAACTACCCCTTCAACAACCCTGGCGGCACCCCCAGCAGAGACCCAGGAGGCCACCGGGGACACCCAGCCGACACCCGCGGCACCACAGCAGCCACGTCGGTCGCAGAGGACTATCAAACCCCCGAACAGACTAAATCTATAGAAGGGGTGAATGTGATGAAATATTCCATTCATCACTCATCAGTATTTCTCTGCCTGTGACTGTCGTTGGTTTCAGTTTCATTTCCATTGTATTGTTCTATGTGTAGGGCTCCGCCCATACCTGGCTCCTATGTAAGCTGGCCCAGCCTGCAGCACATCCAGTACGGCAGACCTCTGGATGGAAGATACATTCTCCTCTGTGTGTTACCTTCTAAGTCAATAAAAGCCTTGTTTTGTTTCGCTAACATCGAGTCTCGGATTTATTGAGGCACATCAGTCATTATCACATTGTTGTTGTGGGACCTTGCTGTGTGCAAAAATGGCTGCCGTGTTTCCTACATTACAACAGCGATAACACAGTGGACGTCAGCAAGCTGAATAGTTCTTGATCTCACTTGCCGCTGATGTTCAAATGTGACACACTACGCACACTGTGCCAAGATTATAAAGTGACTGAAAGGGCAGTAATTTAACTTCATTTTAGCTGAGGCTGCTTCACAGCAATACCAAATTGTACACCATTAACAGCCCGTTAATGAACAGTCATACATGCCAGGCCTGAAGGGAGGCAGACTTTTGTGCGGCCATGAATGGCAGGGGTTCGTCAAGAATCATTAAGTGCAATCTTCATATTGTTCACTCATATTTCCTTATGCCTTGAAATGATTATCACTTTCAGTGAACCAGTAAACCAGGGTTCTCATTTCTTCTGTACACCAAAGTGAGTCCCATTCATGCAAGGGAACAAACCATCTCACTCAAGACTCATACATGGCCACAGCAGAAAAAGGACATGTCATATTGAAGACGTACAGATTTCCAAATAAACACGCACCATCTTGTTGCAATCAGCGTTAAGTTATTATTGAAAGGCGTCTAACAAGGAGCTCATTGTGTCACAAGCAGCATTTTACATGCTGTTTCTAGATGCCCAGAGGTTGCAGCCCTCGGGGCAGGAGAAATGGAAAAAACCTGTTTTTCTCAAAATCAAACTTATGCTTAGCAGAGGAGTGATTTCAATTTCTCAACAAACACCACAAGTTCGAACTTCGGAGGAGCAGGAAAAGTCATGGTGACCGATCTGTTGTTGAATGCACGACCAGGTGTGGAACTGAACCATCCAGATCAGGTTCAAGCTCCCTGGTATGTTATCTGATTTCAATCAGGATGAGGCACTGCAGCTTATCCTCAGTGCCACTGTGGCAGAATCGTAGGGGGTGATTTTGCCAATGGGGGCGCATTGGAGGCGGGACTGCTGCTTGTCGAGTCGATGTCCCGCCTCCATCGATTTGTGGTCAACCCACGCTATTTTCCATTGACTGGCCTTGTTAAGCCTGCCCAACGGGTGTAGCAGACCAATTAAGGGAAAGCCGGTTGCAGAGAACGTCAACGTATGGCGTTTCATCTGTCAAAAATTTTTGACAGATGAATTGTCATCGTTTGACAGCTCTGTGAAGCTGCCAAACACTGACATTCTCTGTAGTTTGATGAGGTCTTTAATTCAAAACCTCAACAAACGTCTTTCTTTTGCAGAAATGAGAGGGTTGTTGCATCTGAGAATGCAACGGCCATCTGTCATCTGCAACACGGAGGTCCGAGACTCTCCGCATACACACCGACTGAAGCCTGCAGGAATAAACAAAGGTAAGTACACTTTTAATAACACTTTGCACTTACCTCAGATACTCACCTCTCCACTCTTGCACCCATTCTTACCTTCACACCACACTTTTGCACCACCCCGCCCCGACCCCCGCAGACCCAGTACTCGCCTTGCTGAGCTGGCGGGTTTCGGAACCTTCGGGAAGCCCGCACTTGTGAGGGCAAAAAGGGGATAATCCTACTTTCTGTCTGTTTACTACCTGTTAACAGGCAGTTAATAGGCTTTAATCCCTTCCCGCCTCCAAGGAGATGGGACCCGGTGCGGGACGGCTACCTGCCTCCTAGGAAGATGGCACGGAGGCGGATTGGGGGCAGGTTGGGCACCCACCCCCCAAATTCTGCCATTTGCCCGGCAGTCCTGCCTCCATACCCACCTCCCCGGGGCTGGCAAAATCACCCCCGTGGTATTATACAACACAGACTCATTTCGCTGTAAACAAACAAACAGTATAAAAAGACCAGTCCTAGTGCGAGCAAGCACTGAGTGCGAGTCATCAAAGAGTGCTGTGAGTTTGGGTAAGTGTGAGAGTTCTTTAATTGTTATTTCTCTTTAAATCATTCTTGATAAGATTACTTAAGCAGTTTAAGTAAAGGGGACAAGTTAAATATTTGGGATTCTGTTGGTTTAAGAGTAAAACAAGGTTACACTAGGAGTAAATTGGCACAGCAGGCAGTGGAAACCAGTTTTCTAACCAATCAGCAGGGGTGACTCATTTGGCTGTAAACAAACAAACAGTATAAAAAGCCCAGTTCTAGTGCGAGCAAGCACTGAGTGCGAGTCATCAAAGAGTGCTGTGAGTTTGGGTAAGTGTGAGTTAGGGTAAGTGGGGTGTTAGGTGCTCTTTTCAAACTTTAACTCTGTGGGTTGTAGTTAATAAGGCCTTTCTGGTGCAGAGTGACTGTTGGTAAACCATTTAACTGGTGTAACTAGAGGGATTGATTTAATTTAAATCCAATTAATTAAAGGGGATACTAGCATCTAAAATCGGGCAGAGGGTGTCCATAACTAACAATAAAAAATGTAATTAATTACATAGAATGGAGCAGGTGATGTGTTACTGTTGCGAGATGTGGGAGCTGGTGAACCCCATTGAGGCTCACGGTGATTGCATCTGTGACAAGTGTCTGCTGCTACAGCAACTCCAGCTCCGTGTTGATGAGCTGGAGTCTGAGGTTGAGACACTGCGACACATCAGGGAGGGGGAGAAGTACCTGGACTCTCTGTATCAGGAGGTGGTCACACCTATGAAGTTAATTAATTCAGATGTAGCCCATGGTCAGGGACAGGACGGTGTGACTATGAGTGAGGCAGGTATGGGGATCAAGGAGGTAGAGCTGGAGGAGCCGCAGCCCTTGCTCTTATCCAACAGGTTCGAGGTTCTTACTCCCTGTGGGGACAGGAGCAGGGACTGCAGGGAGGATGAGCAACCTGGCCACAGCACCGTGGAACAGGGGTTCATTCAAGAGGGGGGAGTAAATAGAAATGTTGTTGTGGTAGGGGATAGTATTATTAGGGGGATAGATAGAGTTCTCTGCAGCCGAGAGCGAGAGTCCCGAAGGCTGTGTTGCCTACCCGGTGCCAGGGTTAAGGACATCTCCTCTGGGCTGGAAAGAAACTTGCAGTGGGAGGGGGAGGATCCAGTTGTCATGGTCCATGTTGGTACAAATGACGTAGATAGGACAAGGAAGAAGGTTCTGTTAAAGGAGTATGAGCAGCTAGGGGTCAAATTAAAATACAGAACCTCAAGGGTAATAATCTCTGGGTTATTACCTGAGCCACGAGCGAATTTGGCTAGGATAAATAAAATTAAAGAGTTAAATGCGTGGCTCAAAGACTGGTGTGGTAGAAATGGGTTTTGCTTCCTGGGACACTGGCACCAGTACTGGGGCAGGAGGGAGCTGTTCCTTTGGGACGGGCTTCACTTGGCCAGTGCTGGGACTAGAGTCCTGGCGGATCATATAACGAGGGCTGTAGAGAGGGCTTTAAACTAACTAGTGGGGGGGAGGTTCCTAGAGAGCAAATAATAAAAATGACAACAGAGAAGGTCATAGACTTAGGTAGCAGTGGGGAAATTAAAAACCAGAGCGTGTCAGGAAGGGGCAGATGGTATGGAGTAAAAGGTAAAGTAATAAAAAGGGCAAAAGCAAGAACTAAGTGTCACAAAACATATTTGAAAGTTCTCTATTTGAATGCACGTAGCATTCGTAACAAAATAGATGAGTTAATGGCACAAATAACTACATATGGGTATGATCTTGTGGCCATTACAGAAACATGGCTGCAGGGTGACAATGCCTGGGAATTAAACATACCAGGTTATTTAACGATCAGGAAGGACAGGCAGGAAGGAAGGGGAGGTGGGGTGGCTATGTTAATAAAGGAAGGAATCACTGTAATACAGAGAAATGATATTTGGTCAAAAGATCAGGATAATGAAAGAGTTTGGGTGGAGGTAAGGAATAATAAGGGGAAAAAAACACTAGTGGGTGTAGTCTATAGGCCTCCGAACATTTGCAACTCTGTTGGATGGATTATCAATCAGGAAATAGTTGAGGCTTGTAATAAGGGAACATCTATAATTATGGGGGATTTTAACTATCATATTAATTGGACAAATCAAATTGGGCAGGGCTGCCTTGAGGATGAGTTCATTGAGTGTATTAGGGATGGGTTTCTTGAGCAGTATGTAACTGAACCGACCAGGGGGCAAGCAACCTTAGATCTGGTCCTGTGTAACGAGACAGGATTAATTAAAAATGTCCTAGTAAATGATCCCCTTGGAATGAGTGACCATAACATGGTTGAATTACATATTCAATTAGAGGGTGAAAAGGTTGGATCTCAAACAAGCGTGCTAAGCTTGAATAAAGGAGACTATGAAGGTATGAGAGCGGAATTGATTAGAGTGGATTGGGAAAATAGATTAAAGGGTAAGACGATACATGATCAGTGGTGTACATTTAAGGAGTTATTTTACAACTTCCAAAAAATATATATTCCACTGGGAAGAAAAGGGTGTAAAAGAAAAGACAGCCATCCGTGGCTAAGTAAAGAAATTAAGGATAGTATTCGACTAAAAACAAGGGCATATAAGGAAGCCAAATCTAGTGGGAGGATAGAGGATTGGGAAAACTTTAAAAGACAGCAAAAAATAACAGAAAGATTGATTAAGAAAGGGAAGATAGATTATGAAAGTAAATTAGCAAAAAATATAAAAACAGATAGTAAGAGTTTTTATAGTTATATAAAAAGAAAAAGGGTGGCTAAAGTAAATGTTGGTCCCTTAGATGATGAGACTGGGAAATTAATGGTGGGAAATATGGAGATTGCAAAAACACTGAATGAATATTTTGTATCAGTCTTTACAGTAGAGGACACTAAGAATATCCCAACACTGGACAAACAGGGGGCTATAGGGGAGGAGAAGCTAAACACGATCAAAATCACTAAGGAAGTGGTACTCGGTAAAATAATGGGACTCAAGGCGGATAAATCACCTGGACCTGATGGCTTACATCCTAGGGTCTTGAGGGAAGTGGCGGTAGGGATTGTGGATGCATTGGTAATAATTTTCCAAAACTCCCTGGACTCAGCAAAGGTCCCGGCAGACTGGAAAACTGCTAATGTAACACCCTTATTTAAAAAGGGCAGTAGACAGAAGGCTGGAAACTATAGACCGGTTAGCCTAATATCTGTGGTAGGTAAAATTTTGGAGTCCATTATTAAGGAGGCAGTAACAGGACATTTGGATAATCATAATTTAATAGGACAAAGTCAGCATGGTTTTATGAAGGGGAAGTCATGTTTGACAAATTTGCTGGAGTTCTTTGTGGAAGTAACATATAGGGTGGATAAAGGGGAACCAGTGGACGCAGTGTATTTAGATTTCCAAAAGGCATTTGACAAGGTGCCACACAAAAGATTATTGCTTAAGATAAAAAATCACGGGATTGGGGGTAATATTCTGGCATGGATAGAGGATTGGCTATCCAACAGAAGGCAGAGAATTGGGATAAATGGTACATTCTCAGACTGGCAATCAGTAACTAGTGGTGTTCCGCAGGGGTCAGTGCTGGGTCCCCAACTCTTTACAATCTATATTAACGATTTGGAGGAGGGGACCGAGTGTAAAATATCAAAGTTTGCAGATGATACTAAGATGGGAGGGAAAGTAGTGAGTGAGGAGGACATAAAAAACCTGCAAGGGGACATAGACAGGCTAAGTAAGTGGGCAGAGATTTAGCAGATGGAATACAATACTGGAAAGTGTGAGGTTATGCACTTTGGCAGGAAAAATCGTAGAGCAAGTTATTATCTTAATGGCAAGAAACTGGAAAGTACTGAAGTACAAAGGGATCTGGGGGTCCTGGTGCACGAAACTCAAAAGGTTAGTATGCAGGTGCAGCAAGTGATTAAGAAGGCCAATGGAATGTTGGCTTTCATTGCTAGGGGGATAGAATATAAAAATAGGGAAGTATTGCTTCAGTTGTACAAGGTATTGGTGAGACCGCACCTGGAATACTGCATACAGTTTTGGTGTCCATACTTAAGAAAAGACATACTTACTCTCGAGTCAGTACAAAGAAGGTTCACTCGGTTAATCCCGGGGATGAGGGGATGGACATATGAGGAGAGGTTGAGTAGATTGGGACTCTACTCATTGGAGTTCAGAAGAATGAGAGGCGACCTTATTGAAACATATAAGATTGTGAAGGGGTTGGATCGGGTGGATGCAGGGAGGATGTTCCCGATGATGGGTGAAACTAGAACTAGGGGGCATAGTCTTAGGATAAGGGGCTGCTCTTTCAAAACTGAGATGAGGAGTAACTACTTCACTCAGAGGGTGGTAGGTCCATGGAATATGCTGCCCCAAAAAGCTGTAGAAGCTACATCATTACATAAATTTAAAACAGAAATAGACAGTTTCCTAGAAGTAAAGGGAATTAAGGGTTACGGGGAGCAGGCAGGTATTTGGACATGAGTCTAGGTTCGGATCGGACATGACCCTGTGGGTAGCGGAGCGGGCCCAGGGGCCGTGTAGCCTGATCCTGCTCCTATTTCTTGTGTCTAATTCTGTTAGATTCAGGAGATGGTTCTGTGATAGTAGATTGGCGGTTAGGATCAGATCAGCCATGATCTTATTGAATGGCGGAGCAGGCTCGAGGGGTCGATTGGCCTACTCCTGCTCCTATTTCTTATGTTCTCATGTTCTTAGAAGGAGGCCATTCTGCCCATCAAGCCTGTGCCAGTTCTTTTGAAAGAGCTATCCAATTTAGCCCCACTCCCCAGCTCTTTCCCAATCTTTCCTTTCCAAGTATTTATCCAGTTCCCTTGCGAAAGTTATTAATGAATCTGCTTCCACCACACTTTCAAGCAACGCATTCCAGATCATAACAACTCGCTGTGTAAAATTAATTCTCCTCATCTCGCCTCTGGTTCTTTTGCCAATTACCTTAAATCTGGTGGGAGGGCTGGAAAAAGTTAGAGATATACAATAGGTTTGAAGCAAGTCCAGAGGCTGGGAAAGCGGGGAGGGGAGGAAAGAACAAAAGGGAAGGTCTGTGATTGGGTGGAAGGCAGGAGAGATTAAATGACAAAAGGGGTGATGGTGCGAGGCAGTAATGGGGCAAGTAAAGAAACAAAAGATGGGTCTAGAGGAGATGTAAATGGGATTAGCAGAATCATCAGCAACAGTTGCCGTCCAAAAAAATGGGGGCAGAGGTTGTGATCTGAAATTGTTCAACTCAATTTAGAATCTGAAAGGCTGTAAAGTGCCCAATCAAAAGATGAGGTGCTATTCCTTGAGCTTAAGTTGAGCTTCATTGGAACAGTGTAGGAGCCGAGGAGAGAGAAGTCAGAGTGGGAGTGGGGCGGTGAATTAAAGTGACAGGCGACCAGAAGCTCAGGATCATGCTTGTGGACTGAGCGGAGGTGTTCCAATCGGAGTTTGGTCTCCCCACTATAGAGGAGACCTTATCCTGAGCAGCGTAAACAGTGCACTAAATTGAAAGAAGTACAAGTAAATCACTGTTTCACCTGGAAGGAGCGTTTTGGGCCCTGGACGGTGGGAAGGGAGGAAGGAAAAAAGGCAGGCATCTCCTGCACTTACACAGGACGGTGCCGTGGGAAGGGGAGTGGGTGTTGGGGGTGATTGAGGAGTGGACCATTGTGTCGCGGAGGGAACGGTCCCTTCAGAATGCTGAAAGGGGAGGGAAAGGAAGATGTGTTTGGTGGTGGGATCATGCTGGTGGTGGCGGAAATGGCGGAGGATGATTTGCTGAATGTGGAGGCTGGTGGCGTGGAAGGTGAGGACAAGGGGACCCTGAAATGCCTTAAATCGGTGTCCTCTGCTTACCGACCCTCCCGCCAGTGGAAACAATTTCTCCCTATCTACTCTATCAGAACCCTTCATAATTTTGAACACCTCTATTTAATCTCCCCTTAACCTTCTCCGCTCTAAAGGAGAACAATCCCAGCTTCTCCAGCCTCACCACATAACTGAAGTCCCTCATCCCTGGTGCCATTCTAGTAAATCTCCTCTGCACCCTCGCCAAGACCTTGACATCCTTCCTAAAGTGTGGTGCCCAGAACTGGACACAATACTCCGGCTGACTCCTAACCGGTGATTTATAAAGTTTTAGCATAACTTCAGACAGGTAAATAAATTAACAATGGTTCCTGCTGTGGATTGATAGTCAATGGGCCTTGGTGAAAAGTCCATGGGGGAGAAATTCGGTTGCTTAGCGCCTCCCGTTAGCGCCTCCAGGGGACGCTAACGGGGCACTCGGAACTTAGTGCCCGAGTGCGGCGATTTTAGCGCCGCTCGTGAAATTGACCAGTCATTTTGCGACGGCACTAAACACTACCACCACGACCTCCTGCGCCCCGGTAACGCCCCAGACCGGATATTGAGTCACGCCCCCTGCCTTAGCTCCTGCCGCTAGGAATGACAGGTAGAGGGGAACGTTTTCAAGTACGGAAGGGGCTGGGGGAGCGCTATTTAAAGGCAGGCGCATCCTGCCTTTTCTTGTCGGCAAAATTTTTGGTTTTATCGCTGTCCTAAGGAGTTTTGCCCCTCGAGCTCTTTCCCTGGGCCTATCCATTAGTGCTTCCAACACAATTGCTTTTGAGGACTCCCCAGGCCGAGATTCAAGGCTGCAATGAGCAGGGTGTGGCGGGCCAGCAAGATGGCACCTCCCCTTTAAGAACTGGACGGCGCCAGTCTGTCTGGCTTCCATGGTAACGGACATTGCCTGAGCTTCGGTAGCGTTCTGGGGTAGCGCCTCGCTCCCTGACGTTTGCGCCTTAAAAGAGGTGCGTAGCACCTGATTTAGTGCTCAAATCACCTCCGGGGCGATGGAGGCGAATTTTGCAGTCGGAGGCGATAATTAGTGCCGGGCGCTAAACTTTGCGCCCGGCCAATATTAGCACCCCAAAATGGGCAATACTGAATTTTTCCCCTGTGTGTAGACATTGGGCTCGAATTTCCAAGCCCCGTGGAGGCGGGTTTGGAGACAGGAGTGGTGGGAAAATTGCAGAATCGGGGGGCAGGAACCCATCCCGTCCCCAACCCGCCTCCGTGCCAATGTCCCAGGAGGTGGGTATCTGACCTGTGCTGGGAGCCGCCTCCCCGAGGCGGGAAAGGGATTCGTGCCAATTTACTGCCTGTTAACAGGCAGTATTTTGCCTAATCCCTATGTAGGGGGTTTTGCTCTGCCCAATTACAGGGGTCTTTAGTGCCTGTTAATGTATTGGGCCTCTGTCTCCTTTATACCCTTGCAGCTTTTGTTAGCCTGCAGGTCGGGTGTCACTAAACACCCTCTAAGGAGATAGAGAACAACAGCTTATAGAGGAGGACTAGAATACGGTGACGACCCACACAGTTTATATCTAATCTGTGGGGTACTCCTGAGCCCAAGGGCTCCTATAGTCCTCTCTCTTTTTCCCTAGCCTGCTGTTCCCTTGTTTGGCGGGTTCGAAGCGCCCTAATGTCCCTATCTGGTTCTAACTCCAGAATGTGGATGGAGAACGATGCACTTTAAATAGACACTCGGAGACAAGTAGTCCTTGGAAAAAACAGGTGACAACCAATTTTATTTGGTTCTACCACAAACGTAATAAACACACACACTCTATAACTATAAATAAAATATGGGAGAGAACGGACATAACGAAAATGTTTTACACTGTTTTAACTTTACCAAGTCCAATCCCACCAACCCACTTTCCTACCTCGACTAGACTGACAGTTGCAGGCCCTTGGATTATACTCACAGCCTACTTTGAGTGCGGTTGTTGGGTTGTTGCTGTTGTTGGTTGGTTTGTGCTTGATGGAAAAGGCTCCCGAAATAGCGGGAGTGAATGCCGTCTTCCACAGCCACTTCGGTCGTTGGTGTCTTCTTGTTGATGTCCCCGGGACGGGAGTCGGTATACGGTGCGGTTTCTTGCGGTGATGTTGCGCCGTCTGGTAGCGGAGTAAATTTTCAGTATGCCGATTGAGTCTGGGGCCTGATGGTGGATCTTCTCATCAGCGTGGTTGGAGTTCTTTAGATGGTAGTTCACCCCAGCTCGTCTCTCCCTCAGCTTCTTAACTCGCTCTCCTGCTCTTTCTTCTGGTCACCTAATAACCTCTTGGTTCTATATTTTATACCCAATTCCATTTTGGCCTCTTCGCGCCCAATTAAATTGGTGTTTACAAGTGTGAGGGCAGGGGTATTGTTTTGAGTGCACATCGGCTCCTCCAAGTCTGCTGTCCCATTGTGTCAGTCCTGGGACTTGATTATTTTGGGCCACCTCTTAACTGTAGTGATCCCAAAACTATTGTCCCTAGTCCGAGTTGATTAAGGTGATGATGGCCTGTACTCATAGCTCGATTAGGGGTGAGTCACATATTCAAACCTGGGCCGGGTAGTCCCCATTGGCCGGGGATTTCCTTGCTTCAGGCCTGACTCAGTCCCCTGATTGGCCTTTGAGAATGCACTTTGTTTCGATTGGCCGACATCTATGGCTCGCTTCTGAGCCACAGTCCCCTGTATTCAGATATCCCAGCCTGCTTTTCGGGACCACTGCATTGGCCGAAAATGTTGGTTTTAAACTGTATAGGGCAATCCAATTTTGGTCACCTTGCCCTTAGAGGGCTCCAATAAAACGTGGTTGTGGATTTTCAAACCCTACACCTATTTTTAGCCCTGAAGTGTGGGCTTCCCGACAGCTCCGAACCACGCCAAGTTAGCGAGGCGGACCGTCGGTCTGAAGGTGTTGGAGGGGTCAAGATGCCCGTTGTGCAGGTGAGTGATGGGTGCATGTGTGCAGAGGTAAGTGTGTGAGGTAAGTGTAAAGTGTTTTAATAAATTTGACTTACCTTTACTTTCTCCTGCAGGCTTCCTTCCTTCAGTTCTCGGGAGTCCCTCAGTTCACCGGCACAGAAAGCAGAATGGCCGCTGAAATATCAAATGCTGCAGCATTCTGCTTTCTGGTCTGGAGAGTCTCTAACTGAGTCTGAGTAGAAGGACTCAAGTTAGAAGACAGATTGTCAGTGTTTGACAGCTTCACAGAGCTGTCAAACGCTGATTTTTCATCTGTCAAAAGCTCTTTGTTGTGTATGTACCTTTAAGGGAGAACTGCTTTTATACTGCAGTACCGGCAGTGACTACACCTGTATATAAAGCCGTAGCAGGCTTCTGTACTTTCAGTTTCAGCATACCCTCTGTTCAGTAAATACCTGTTATTACCGTTCTCCTGCAGTCCGTGTGTTATTGATGCGCGGACACTATAATGGCGACGAGCAGGTTCAAACTCACCTGCAGCACTGCATCACCTCACGGGGATCCATCCCTGAAAAGAAGCTTCTTGGAGGTCGAAGCCAGAGCAATGGGCGTCGACCGTGGGCAACCGCCCAGTGATCCATCGGAGTTCAGAGAATCACAGGGGAAGCTGTGGAGAGCTGGGCTTAGTTCTCCAGTCAAGGTGTCCCAGCAAATCGGGCTGGTAGCAGGTAGTGCGCTGACCTTTCCCGGACTGCGGCGGGCTAGAGCTCGATCGAGCGGCTCTGCAAAGGGGCCGAGCAGCGTCGTCGGGAAGAAAAAGAGAGAGAGAGGGTGGAGCGCACAGGGCGCGGCCGGTGTTCAAGAGTCGGGCAGCGTTAAGGAAAAAAAAAGGGGAAGGAAAAGAGAGATGCGCAGTGGACAGCGTCGAAGAAAAATTAATTAACAAAAGAGAGACGCGCAGGAAGCCGCGGGGCGCCGCCATTACGAGTTAGAATGCTAAGAGCAGCATTGGCAGCAGGGGGAAGAAGGAAAAGCGCGGGAGGCGCCATTTTAATCCATTGGGGAAGAAGGAAAAGTGCGGGAGGCGCCATTTTAAACCACCCAAGATGCCGAAGAGTGGCAGCATCATTGCATTCGACAACAAAATAGAAGACTGGACCACGTATGTGGAAAGAATTGAAGTGTACTGCAAGGCAAATGAGGTGGCCGATGGAAAGAAGGCGTCGGTATTATTGAATTTGATGGGCGTGAGAACATACGGCCTATTGCGGAATTTAATTACCCCAGCTAAACCAATGGAGAAAAGTTTTGATGAGATTGTCAATATCTTACAGGAACATCTAAACCCTACACCGCTGCTGATAGCAGAAAGATTCAAGTTCCATAAACGAAACCAGCACAAAGACGAGAGTAATGCTGACTATCTTACGGAACTACACAAGTTATCGAAACACTGCCAGTTCAGAGCAGGACTGGCAGATACCTTAGGGGATAAGTTTGTCTGCGGGCTCCAGAGTGAAGGAAGCCAGAAACAACTACTTTCGGAAAAGGACCTTATGCTAGAAAAGGCTTTCAGCGTTGCAGTATCCTACGAAGCAGCAGCACGGGGAGCTGCGGAAATACAACAGAAACCGCAAGAGTATAGCGCTAATGAAATGGCATATGGAGCAGAAAAGTGCTATTGCTGTGGCAGAACAACCCATGACAAGAAGGATTGCTGGTTTAAGGACAAAGTATGCAGGCAATGTGGAAAAGTGGGACACATAGCACGAGTCTGCAGGTCAGGAAAGAAAACCAACACTAAAAGAACTACTAAGGAAAAGTACAAGAAAGTACAAAAGATGACGGACAGTAGTTCGGAAGATCAGAAGAGTGATAATGACTCCGGGAGCAGGAGACTAAGTTGTCTAAAGTTACACAACGTGATCGCAAAGGAGGATCACCGAACCATTTGGGTCACCCTCATGATAGCAGGGTCCCAAGTAAAGATGGAATTGGACACAGGATCAGCCCTAACAGTCATGAATCGACGAAACTACGAGCGGCTATTCTCACACATTCCCTTGAAGGATACTTCCATTGTCTTGAAGACATATACGGGGCATAAAGTCTACCCCAGAGGAAAAATAAGGGTGCCCGTTAAATACAACGGCAAGGAAACACAGGAACTGTATCTATATATACTACAAGATGGAGGACCACCATTATTGGGACGTGAATGGATCCGAAAAATACAATTCGATTGGCATTCCATTCAGGCGCTAACTGTGGCTGACTAAAAGGCTGACGACGTCACACCTGGACGACTGTCAAAAATTCTAACTGACGCGAAAGAGGTGTTCCAGCAAGGACTGGGGACTCTAAAAGGTGTAACGGCTATGATAAAAATTGAAGATAACGCAAACCCCAAATTTTTTTTTAAGGCCAGACCGATACCGTATGCGATCCGCCCAGCCATCGAAGCAGAGCTGGAGAGTCTGGAGCGTTCGGGTGTGCTGTCCAAGGTGGACTGGAGTGAGTGGGCCACACCCATCGTTCCTGTAATGAAGAAGTCATTGAGCAGCAGGCCTGGGGAACTGAAGAAGGTTCGCATCTGTGGGGACTTTAAGGTAACTGTGGACCCAGTCCTTCACACAGTACAATATCCACTTCCACGGATAGAAGATATTTTCGCCTCACTATCTGGAGGGAAATGCTTTACGAAGATTGATCTGGCCCAAGCGTATCTACAAATGGAGGTAGAAGAAGCATCTAGGAAATACCTCACGATAAACACTCACAAAGGTCTTTACCAGTACAACCGACTGGTATTCGGAGTAGTATCAGCTCCGGCTATTTGGCAGAGGGCGATGGAACAAGTCCTGCAAGGGATCCCGGGGACCCAGTGTTATTTGCACGACATCCTGGTTACGGGCGGAAATGACAGTGAACACCTTGCCAACCTGGAGCAGGTGCTCACTAGATTACAAGAATATGGGCTACGAGCCAACCGCCCCAAATGCGAGTTTTTCAGGAAACAAATCTCGTATTGTGGTCACGTGATTGATGAAGAGGGGTTACATAAGTCCCCAGACAAGATTGAGGCAGTAGTCAAGGCTCTAGCACCGAAAATGTGTCACAACTGAGGTCGTTCCTCGGGCTGGTGAACTACTACCAGAAGTTCTTGCCAAACTTGTCTACAATTCTGCACCCGCTGAATGCCCTGCTGCAAACTGGAGTAGCATGGAAATGGAGTGATGAGTGTAAGCGTGCCTTTCAGAAATGTAAATGCCTAATCACCTCAAAAGAAGTATTGGCCCACTACAATCCATCACTACCGATTAGGTTGGCATGTGATGCGTCTCCCTACGGCATTGGAGCGGTGCTGTCGCACAAATTCCTTGACGGTTCGGAGAGGCCAATAGCCTTTGCGTCACGCTCGTTAACTTCAGCCGAGCGTAACTACGCCCAGATTCACAGGGAGGCCCTCAGCCTGGTGTGGGGGGTGAAGAAGTTCAATCACTATCTGCATGGGCAGAAATTCACCTTACTAACTGATCACCAGCCTCTTGTCTCCATCTTTAACCCAAAGAAGGGCGTTCCGGTGATGACAGCGCAACGGCTGCAAAGATGGTCCCTTTTTCTAGGGGCACATCAATACGACATAGAGTACAAGGGCATGAAACAGCATGGAAACGCTGATGGACTGTCGCGCCTGCCACTGCCTACGGTGGAGGAAGCACCTGCAGCGGACCCTGTTGAGATATTCCATTCAACCATAGTCAAATGTCTACCTGTTACAAACTCAAGTATAGAAAAGGAAACCAGAAATGACCCGACACTCTCTCGGGTCTATCCCGGTGAAGGGATGGCCAGCACATGGCGACTCACTGTTGCCAGCATTCTCGCCAAGGAGAGAACAGCTGTCAGTGTGCCAGGGGACCTTGATGTGTGGATCCCGAGTGGCAATTCCACCCAAGTTGAGAGAAAGAGTGCTCAATGAGCTTCATGAGGGTCATCTGGGAGGGGTGAAAATGAAGAGCCTAGCCAGGGCGTTTGTGTGGTGGCCGGGAATCGATAAAGAAATCGAAGAAATGACCAAGAGATGCACAGGATGCCAGAAGGTCCAAAACGCTCCACCACAGGCCCCGCTACACCCATGGGAGTGGCCCTCATCTCCATGGCAACGGGTGCACATTGATTTTGCTGGTCCATTTATGGACTCAATGTTTCTAATCGCCGTGGATGCCCATTCAAAATGGCCAAAGGTCATCAAAATGTCCTCCACCACCACGGAGAAAACTATTGCAGTCCTGCGGACCATCTTCGCCAGGAATGGCTTGCCAGAACAGATTTGCTCCGACAATGGACCACAGTTTGTATCCAAGGATTTCCGGAGGTTTTTGAGGAATAATGGGGTAAAGCATTACACATCTGCCCCATATCATCCAGCCACAAATGGATTGGCTGAGAGGTTTGTTCAAACCTTTAAAAAAGCAATAAAGGCGATGTATAACGACAACATACCACTGCAACACAAGGTGGATAATTTCTTGTTTGCTTACCGAAATGCGACACATGCAGTCACCAACCAAACTCCAGCCATGATGTTCTTTAACCGCGGGTTAAGATGTCGCCTGGACTTGCTCAAACCAAACATAAGATGAGATGTTGAGAATAAGCAATTCCAGCACATCAATGAAAAGCCAACCAGGAGCTTCAAGATAGGGCAACCAGTCTTGGCCCGCGATTACCGAACGGAAAAATGGCAGCCAGGAAAGATATGCACACGGCAGGGACCACTAATGTACACAGTGGACGTTGGAGAGAGCATCATGAGACGCCATGCTGACCAGATTCTAGAGTCACAGGAACAAGTCAAACCCATACCACGAGCAGGCACACCTGGTGATGAACCCAAAGCACAGATTGCGTCTACCTCAGAATCAGTGGTATTGGAAGCTGATGAACCAACCAATGACAATGAGCCAGAATCGACTCCGCCGCAAGAACAGGATACTCGAGAAAGGCGCTATCCAGACAGGATCAGGAAGCCTCCTCAAAGACTGAATTTATAAATGATTACTTTCAGCTGATGTATATGGTACAAAGAAAATTGTAATTGTAATTAGTTATTATTTAATTGTTAAATGAATGTTATGTACTGTTTATCTAAAAGGGGAGGAATTGTTGTGTATGTACCTTTAAGGGAGAACTGCTTTTATACTGCAGTACCGGCAGTGACCACACCTGTATATAAAGCCGTAGCAGGCTTCTGTACTTTCAGTTTCAGCATACCCTCTGTTCAGTAAATACCTGTTATTACCGTTCTCCTGCAGTCCGTGTGTTATTGATGCGCGGACACTATACTCTTGACAGATGAAATGTCAATCACTGACGTCGCCAGTAACCAGGTGCCACTTAATTGGCCTGCTGAGCCCGCTGGGCGGGCTTAACAAGGTCAATCAAGGGAAAATCGCGTGGGTTGGCCACAAGTCAATGGAGGTGGGACTACAACCCAAAAAGTGGGAGTCCCGCCTCCATCACGTCCCCATTGACAAAATCCAGCCCATTGGTTGAAGACAGATTGGGCTGAATGGGGGTGCCTGCACATTTAAAAAGTCTGCTGACACTCACAGTCTATATTCAGACGTAATGTATATGCCAGGTTTTGGAGAGCTGGACTAGCCGTCCGTGTGCTCGAAGGTGCTAATGAGTGAAATGTACTGTGTCCACTGTAAACGATTAACAACCGGACATTTAAAGTGACTGCATTTTATCACAGCACCTAACAGCAACAGCAACTTTTAAAGGCACACCGCATCGATGGGACAACACATTGGAAGTCCCATGACAGCTAGGACGTACTCCCAGCAAGCCCCCAAATGACCGCTGCAACAAGATTTGCCCACGGTGCAGGTCAAGCCAAGCCAGGAACCTGAGCACAAAAATCTAGGCCGACACTCCAGTGCAATGCTGAGGGAGTGCTGCACTGTCGGAGGTGCCGTCTTTCGGATGAGACATTAAACCAGGGCCTCGTCTGATCTCTCAGGTGGATGTAAAAGATCCCACGGCGCTATTTCGAAGCAGAGCAGGGGAGTTATCCCCGGTATCCTGGGCCAATATTTATCCCTCAATCAACATAACTGAAAAACAGATTATCTGGGCATTATCACATTGCTGTTTGTGGGAGCTTGCTGTGCACAAATTGGCTGCCGCGCTTCCTACGTTACATCCTGAGGTCATGAAAGGTGCTGCATAAATGCAAGTCTTCCTTTACTTTTCACACCAGCGAATGCCCATCTGGGGAAAGAGTAAATCAGGCGAATTGGTTCCGATACCAGTTTTCCAGTCCCTTCGTCCCTGAAACATGAATGTGTCTTGGTAATCCAAAGCCTGCCAGTGGCCAGAAAATGCCAGTGGGAAGGTGCTTATGCCGCACCCACCAACTGTTTAATGTTACTGCAGCTGCCCTGTTGCCCCCTTTAAATGGTGTTCACTGTGCCACCTTATTTGTTGGTGAAGCCAGAGTTGGTGACATCGGTTGATTCGTAAAGTATTAGCGCAAGAATTTTTACTGGGGAAAGGCTCAGGACACCCTGGAATAGAAATACAGAAACATGGAAGATAGGAGCAGGAGTAGGCCATATGGCCCCTCGAGCCTGCTCTGCCATTTAATGAGATCATGGCTGATCATCCAAATTCAGTACCCTGTCCCTGCTTTCTCCCCATATCCCTTGATCCCTTTAGCCTCAAGAAATATATCTAACTCCTTCTTGAATATATTTAATGAATTGGCCTCAACTGCCTTCTGTGGTAGAGAATTCCACAGGTTCACCGCTCTCTGGGTGAAGAAATTCCTCCTCATCTCTGTCCTAAATGGCCTACCCCTTATCCTTAGACTGTGACCCCTGGTTCTGGACTCCCCCGCCATTGGGAACATCCTTCCTGCATCTAGTCTGTCTAGTCCTGTTAGAATTTTATAAGTTTCAATGAGATCTGCTCTCATTCTTCTAAACTCCAGCGAATATAATCCCAATCAACCCAATCTCTCCTCATACGTCATTCCTGCCATCCCAGGTATCAGTCTGGTGAATCTTTGCTGCACTCCCTCCATGGCAAGAACATCCTTCCTCAGGTAAGGTGACCAGAGCACGTATAAAGGAGCATCAGATTTTAAGCAGGACCTCGTCCTGGACTGTAGCCCAGGCAAAGTACTAGGATCTGTCAGAATCCATCCGTGGACATGGTGTGCCTAATTTTCCACATGGATGGTGTGCAGTGGTGCCTAGGCTGCAGATTAACAGGTCAGAGGAGAAAGGGGGGGGGGAACAAAATGACAGATAAGAAACACAGGAAAAGAGACAGCAAAAGAAGGGAGTCATATAGTGAAGTAGGGAGTTGTAACGTTAACCTAAAAATAAACAAAGAGCAAAGTGGATGGAGGTAAACATAAGGGCCTAGAAATTCACTAGCCTTAGCGCCGCTTTTGAGGCGCTAGAGGGACTAGCGCCAGAGTTATGGCCAGTTGAAAAATTCCCTGGGGCCCTAAAGCGGCGTTGCACCGGTAGCGCTGCGCCGGCACTGATGACGTCATCGGTGTGCGCAGCGTCCCGGCTGCCATGCCGACGGGCCCCAGCGCCGAAATTCAGTTGCGGCCGCCTCGCCCGTGGCAGCCGCAACTAAGACTCTGGCAACAGAGTCCAACATGTGTTTGCGCCGGCGCATTAAAGGCCCCGCGGCGGCCGGCCGCTTTCCCGCCGGCCGCCTGCCCGCAGCTCCCTCCCCGGACTTCTCCCCCCCGGAACAGATGCAAGCCCGGCACTTGTCCGAGGTGCCGGGCTCATTTTTAAACAGATTTGCGCGGGCCGCGGCCGGGTGCAGGCAGCTCCTCCTTAACGGAAGGAGGAGGCCTGCACTTCCCCAGCCTGCCGCACCGCATCGGGTGCCGCAGCGCCGGAATTGCGGAGCTAAACGGCAGTTAGCGCCCTTTTCCAGGCGCTAAGACCCTTCAGTAGCGCCGGCAGTCTTTTGGGCGCGGCGCTACTGAATTTTTGGCGCGCGCAGGGGGACTTAGCGCCGGCACTAACTTCCGGCGCTAAAGCCCTGGCTAAGCCAAAACCCAATTTCTAGGCCAAGGTAAACTAATAATAAATGGGGAAAACATCCTAGTGCAACAAACTTAACAGTTTTGCCCTCAGAAAGATGTTTTTTATTTCAATAATCCAATGATATTACATTAATAAAATGAAGACGCAAGAAGTGATTGCTAGCGTTAGTTCGAGCGGTGAGCTTAAAAAATAATTTTGAAAATAAGATTTTTCTTTTTACCTGTTTTTCAGTTGAGCTTCAGCCCTCAACTCTGCAGTACGTAGGAAAGATGATATCTCAGCCTGGAATACACAGGTAAAATGGGCATAACGAGTTAATTGTGGTTGCCAGGAACTGGAGCCAATAAGACAACACCCCATGAGAATTTGCCTCTTTATTTACGAGCAGTCAAAAGGGATTAAGAGCAAATTTTGCATTTATGAGAGTAATGTTCTGACAGTGTGTGTTCCCAGTGCGGAATCACGCCCACCTCAAATAGATAGCAGTAATCCAGGCGCACTCTACCATTGATTGTCCCACCATTAATATAAATAGTTGGAAAATCACGCACCACATGGTTTCAGTCTTCTTCTTAGGCAGACCCTCGGAACCGAGGATGACTTGCTTCCACATTAAAAATGAGTTTGCAGGTGACTGATGAGTCCAATGCGGGACCTACAGTCTCTGTCACAGGTGGGGCAGACGGTGGTTGAAGGGGCGGGTGGGTGGGGTGCTTGGGTTGACGTGCGCTCCTTGCGCTGCCTGCGCTTGGCTTCCGCTTGCTCCCGGCGAAGAGACTTGAGGTGTTCAGCGCCTTCCCGGATGCTTCTCCTCCACTTTGTGCAGTCTTGGGCCAGGGATTCCCAGGTGTCAAGGAGGCATTGAGGGTGTCCTTGAAGAATTTCCTCTGCCCACCTGGGGCTCTTTTGCCATGTCGGAGCTCCGAGTAGAGCGCTTGTTTTGGGAGTCTCGTATCGGGCATGCGGACAATGTGACCCGTCCATCGGAGCTGATCGAGCGTGGTCAAAGCTGCGATGCTGGGGATGTTGGCCTGAGCAAGAGCACTGACGTTGGTGCCCCTACCCTGCCAATGGATTTGCAGGATCTTGCAGAGGCAGCGTTTGTGATACCTCTCCTGTGCTTTGAGGTGCTCCAAACCATCGTCAACACCTTCACCAAAGCACACGAGAGCATGGGCCTTACACTAAGCATCTGTAAGACAAAGGTCCTCTACCAACCTGCGCCCGCCACACAGTACTGTCCCCCGATTATCAAAATCCACGACAAGGCCTTGGACAACGTGGACCACTTTCCATTCCTCGGGAGCTTACTGTCAACAAGGGCAGACGTCAACGACGAAGTCCAACTCCGCCTTCAGTGTGCCAGTGTAGCCTTTGGTCGTCTGAGGAAGAGAGTGTTTGAAGACCAGGACCTCAAACCCGGCACCAAGCTCATGGTCTACAGGGCAGTAGTGATACCCGCCCTCCTGTATGCTTCAGAGACATGGATCATGTACAGCAGGCACCTCAAAGCACATGGTTTCTGTGATATGTTGTAGGCAGCCTAGTCTCCCCAGTAGAGTAGTCAACACTTTAGGATAGCCTTGGAGTCTCCAGGTGTCCCTGAGCAAAGCCTGGGAGAAAAATTATAAGGGGATTAAAAGTAGTGTGTGTGTTTTTTACATCTTATTTGAACACTTTGTCAATATCAATATTGGGCATGGGGAAAAAAAGTTGTTTGACTGACAGTCAAGAATCATCCAATCGGCAATGAAGAGTTTAATCGCTTTCTAATTGGCTGGGAAGGCAGTACGCTGGAAATATGGACGTGTTCGGCGACCAATGGCAGGATTGTGGGGGCGGGCTGGTTGGAGGTCATGCAATGACCCCTCCAGGAATACATCCAACCAGAGTTGGCAACCCTACTCCCCAGTGGGAGCGTGCAGTCAGAAAATTATCCCTGCATAAAGTTAATTTAACTAAGTTTAGAATGGCCTCAAAGGCAGGTGAGGTTAGGTTATAAGATTAGGCACTTTGCAGCCCTCTGGCCTTAATAACTTCAGAATTCATCTTCAGATCTTTCTCTTTGGCTGGCAGTGCTGGCAGTGTGGGATGGGTTTGCTGGCGTTTCTAGGGGAGAGGGGAGAGGGAGGCAACGTGTTGTTGCTTGGGGTGGGGCCCTTCCATTGGAACATCACGCTGGGGGGGTGGTCTGCACTCTTGACGTTAAACTAGTCACTTGAGCCTGTGGAGCCTTCTTCGCTTTGCCAGCCTTTCATTGCTACATGCCTCACCCCATCTCCTTCAGCTATTCACATGTTCTCTGTGTGTCATAATTGTCTTTAATTTCTTTGATTTCTCTCCTTATAACCATCTATTATCTCATGCTAATATCACTTCGCCATTTAGCCGTCTCCTCTTTTCCACTTTGCGGGTCATTCTATTTCTTCGCTAACGTGTGTCTATGTGGGTATATTAGCTGAGGCATAGAATATAAGAGCAGGGAGGTTATGCTTCAACTGTATAAAACACTAGTTAGGCTGCAGCTAGAGTACTGCGTGCAGTTCTGGTCACCACATTACAGGAAAGATGTGATTGCACTAGAGAGGGTGCAGAGGAGATTTACGAGGATGTTGCCTGGGCTGGGGAATTTTAGCAATGAGGAAAGATTGGATAGGCTGAGGTTGTTTTCTCTGGAACAGAGGAGGCTGAGGGGAGACCTAATTGAGGTGTTTAAAATTTTGAGGGGCCTCGATAGAGTGGATAGGAAGGATCTATTTCCCTTAGCAGAAGGGCCAATGACCATAGGTTTAAAGTAATTGGTCGGAGGTTTAGAGGGGATTTGAGGAGAAATGTTTTCACCCAGAGGGTGGTGGAGGTCTGGAACTCACTACCTGAAAGGGTGGTAGAGGCAGAAACCCTCAACGCATTTAAAAAGTACTTGGATATTCACTTGAAGTGCCGTAACCTACAAGGCTATGGACCAAGTGCTGGAAAGCGGGATTAGGGTGGATAGCTCTTTGTCGGCCGGCACGGAACAGATGGGCCGAATGGCCTCCTTCTGTGCTGTAAATTTCTATGATTTACTCTCTCAATTCTCCTTCTTCCCTTCCTTTTTAAATGCTGTTCATCTAAAATATCCTGAAGTTTTGATGAAGGGTCCACACCCAAAACCTTGTCTCCTCTGTTCTCTCCACAGAATCTGCCTGACATGCTGAGTGTTTACAGCATTTTCCATCTTTCTATAAGAGTAGATTCTGTTGTTTCTAATCAACCCTCTAGCCTTAATTTACACGAGTTAATTTTCATTTGTGGTTTACAAGATTTGACTTGCCTGGGTGAGTGCAGCTCCATCAACACTCAAGCAGCATGACACCATCCAGGACAAAGCAGCCCGCTTGATTGGCACCTTATCCACCACCTAAAACAATAATTCACCCCACCACTGGCACAATGTGGCTGCAGTGTGCACCATCTACAAGATGCACTGCAGCAACTCACCAAGGATTCATCGGCAGCACCTCCCAAACCCGCGACCTCTTCCACCTAGAAAGACAAGGGCAGCAGGTGCACGGGAACACCACCACCTCCAAGTTCCCCTCCAAGTCACACACCATTCTGACTTGGAAATATATCGCCGATCCTTCATCGTCGCTGGGTCAAAATCCGGGAACTCCCTCTCTAACAGCACTGTGGGAGTACCTTCACCACATGGACTGCAGCGGTTCAAGAAGGCGGCTCACCACCACCTTTTGTATTCTATTCCTCCATTAATAAAACCATGGTCCCATATGTTTTTTTTAAACAGCCTTCTCAACTTGTCCTGCCACCTTCAAAGATTTGTGTGCATAGTATATATTAACACTTGTCTAGATATAAGACCAAATCTTATCAATGCTTATCCAGTCCATTGCAATAAAGGAGCCTTGACAAGAAAATAGGGGGAAAAATAGGGTTGATTTGCATCTCTCATTAGCGCCCCCAGGGGGCGCTAACGGGGTGCAAATCCCCTCGCGCCCGGGCACGGCGCCACGAGCGCCTTCCACAAAATTCAATGGGAGGTTAGCATCGGCGGTAGCCAGTAGCGCCATGTGCAGCGTCCTGGCCGCGCCCTGCCCGCGCCCCGCCCGCAAACTTCGGTAGCGCCGCCTGACCTGTTGCCGGACAATATGTCCAACAGGGTCAGGGTGGCGTTTTTGCAGCGGCGGCGGTGCTATTAAAAGGGGCAGGTGTCGGGTGGCCATTTTTTTTGGCCCGACTGCCAGCCCCTGCCCCCTTCCCCTTTTTTCCTCGGTGTGCCAGCCGCGATCGCTCAGTCTGGCACTCCTCTTGAGTGCCGGGTTGTTTTCATGGCACCCCGCTCCCCGGTGGTCTAGCAGGGCCCTGGTGATTCTGTTGAGTGAATGAATGGGCCCAAGTAATAGGCAGACATCCTACTCAGATAAGCCACTAACCTCTCATCCCCCAGTGCTCATCACCCTTGCCGGGTCACTATTCTCTAGGGCTTGCTGTTCCATGTGGGTGAGAACCTTGATGCTGGCTGTTCCTACCTCGGTCCTGCTCGTCTCCCTGTCACTGTGTCCTGCAGAAAGAGAGGGCGAGAGTCAGTGAGTGGCTATTGAAAAGGAAAGTGGAGATGTGCAGCGCGTGTGCATGGAATGCATCCGCTGAGAGTTGGAGACGAAGGAAGATGGAATGAGGATGGGGAGGTGATGAACGGAAAGCCAAGTGTCTGGAATGTGTAGGGAGGAAGGAGTGCTGGGAGGAGTTGCTGGTTCTGCAGTTGCTACCATGTCGGAGGAGAAAGCTGCTAGTGGCTGGTGTGAAAGAAAGAAAGACTTGTATTTCTATAGTGTCTTTCACAACTTCAGAATGTCCCAAAGCGCTTTACAGCCAATGAAGTACTTTTGAAGTGTAGTCACTGTTGTAATATGGGAATCGCAACAGCCCATTCCCACAAACAGCAATGTTTCTGTTTCAGTGATGTTAGCTGAGAGATAAATATTTGCCAGGATACCAAGGAAATAGTGCCATGGGATCTTTTACCTGAGAGAGCAGACGGGGCCTCGGTTTAACGTCTCATTCGAAAGACAGCACCCCCGACTGTGCAGCACTCCCTCAGCATTGCATTGAACTTGAACCCACCACCGTCTGACTCAGGGGCGAGAGTGCTACCCACTGAGCCACGGCTGACCCTAAAGGTAAAGGTGAGTGTGTTTGGAAAGAGAATGAGAGGTGGTTCAGTGTGTGACGTAATAAAACTCACTATGCACTTGGTTGGAGCATAAAGCAAGGCTTTAATCAACTTGTTTCAGAACATGGAGGTCTAGTTGTACTTCACTAGTTCCTTGTCTTACAGCACGGTGGCATAGTGGTTAGCACTGTTGCCTCACAGCACCGGGGACCCGGGTTCGAATCCGGTCTCGGGTGACTGTGTGGAGTTTGAACATTCTCCCCATGTTTGCGTGGGTTTCCTCCGGGTGCTCCGGTTTCCTCCCACAGTCCAAAGATGTGCGGGTTAGGTTGATTGGCTATGATAAATTGACCATTAGTGTTAGGGGGATTAAAATATATGAGGGGTTATGGGGATCGGGTGGGATATGTGTCGGTGCAGGCTCGATGGGCCGAAATGGTCTCTATCTGCACTGTGGTGTTTCTGTGATTCTGTGAAAATGTCCCTGGCAAGCTGGGCCCACGCCCGAGTCTTTATACTCCTTGGACGGCGCCACCAGCTGGCCGTCCAGCGATATTTCATGAGTAGTTTCTTGATGATGGAGATTTATAACAGTGTGCCCTTGCAATTAGTGGTGGACAGGTAGAGGGAATTGTTCAGAGTGCCGGGGGGGGGGGGGTCAAAGGACTGTTGGCAGGTGTTATTGAGAGAAATGGAGAGATTAAGTGCTGCACTCACCCTTGTTGGGAGGTTGTAGAACCTCTTCCTCCATTGAATCCAGATCCTGAAGTTGTTGGTCCTGGCGCTGACTCTCGCAGCCACCTCTTTCCAGGGATATTGGATATTGGTCCTCGGTTTCTTCCTGCAAGTGCTGCTAAAGAGTCGTTCCCTTTTTGCCATGGCCTCCTCCATTAGGATCTGGGGGAGCAGCCTGCAAGTCAATCAGCTAATGATCCTTCTTCCAGCGGTGCAACAAGCATATCTGGCGTCAGGGAACGTAGCCTCCCGTTAAGAGGTGCATTCTTGCTCTAAATAGAACCTTGGGCAGTCCGCTGAAAATCGCCACGCGAAAAGCGGCAGGCTAGCCGTTCCCGGCATTACCCGCCAATAGTATCCAAAATGAGGCCCAGACGTTAAAATTGCCTGAACATCATGCTGCCAATGTCGGGCAAGTTTGGCACATGCCACCCACCCGCCCGCCCATATCCCACTCCCGGTTAAAATTCCTTCTTTAATAAGTTTCAGACAGGAGTAGACCTTCAGTCCATCCACAGTACCTCCACCTACCCACAGTATTCCCTTCATTTCCAACAATCCGGAATCCCATTTGTTGGCAAGAACCTGCCTGAGTCCCTTCTTGAAACACATTGAGGCTTCTTGTTCCACCACCTACTGTTTGTATACTATTTACTATTTTATACACCTCTGTCAGGTCATTTCTCAGTCATTGCCTCTCGAAGCTGCAAAGCCCAAGTTTTCCCAGTCCTTCATCACAACTCACTCCTCTGATCAGATTCATGCTCTTCTTTGCACTGCTTCCAAAGCCTCTCCTGCATCTCTGTGAGCAGAACTGGAGAAAGTACTCTGGATATGACTTGGCCAGGGCAATGCACAGTTTAGGCATAACCTCTTCTACTCTACTGTTTTGGCTCATTTAGCATTCAATTGCTTCGTCGATTAATGCTGCAGTGTGATATACACATTGAACGCCAAATCGACCAATCTCCTTAGATCTCGGTTAGCTTCACCCTTAGCTGTGCTTTATAGCATGCGTTATGCCAGCCATTGTTTCTTGTGACGTGCTGTACTTGACATTTATCCATACCATGTTTCTTGTGACCTGAATTAGTTTACATACTAAACGCCATCTGCCATCATTTCACCTAGGTACGTCCTTTATCTTATTTGTCTTGTTGCTCTCAGCCTGTCTCCTCGGATTTAGTTGGCCAGCCAGTTGAGGATCCTTTGCAAATTTGACGAGCTTGCTCCTGGTTACCCCGTATCAATCAGTCCAGTCACTGGTAACTGCCAGTGATATGTGCAAAGTTAGCATTGTGTTTAGCAGGTAGAATATTGTGTCCTTCTGTGACTGTGTTGGACATTTTATTTTTAATACGCATTAAGAGCATTCAATCATGTGAAGTAAATCAGAACTGGTTCTGAATGACTGGGCCTACAATAGGCTAATTCAGGCCTCTTTGCATTTACATATTGGTTCCTACCAACCCAGTTAATTATGAGGTTTGGTTAAAATCTAATGGAGAGTTTTACATCAGTGAGATTACGTGGAAAGTACATGGAGAGGACCATTTGATTTGCTTGGCTTGCTACTGTCACCGGGAGGTTGATTTAACAACAAGCTCGGTGTCCTGTGAGACGACATTAGTTGTGATCCAAGATCACGTAACAGGGTGGGCCGCGAGAAGGCTGTCATCATCCACTCCATCAGGAACCCAGCAACGCTGGAGCCCTTGAACTTGACAAGACGTGAAAGGTGGAGGAGCCTTGTGGAGAAGACTAACTTCACCCACTCCAGCAGGAAAGCACGGGGGCCCTGCTTCGTCAACTTGGCGGGGCAAGCCCCGCCTATAAACACAGGACGACCATCAGCTCGGACGCCATTGCGTCCTCCTTTGATAGTAACTCCAGTGGACAAAGAATTTCAACGGCAGGTGAAGCGACAGCTTTCGACAAAGTTGATGGCGGCACCAAGATCGTCAACTATGTCTGATCCATTCACCTTGGACGAACTAAACGCAGCCCTGTCAACAACCACATCTGGAAAAGCTGCTGGTCCAGACGGAGTTTGCCCAGAATTCCAAAAAGCACTGGGATCCAAAGTGAAGAGATGGTTGACCTTCTACCCTGAGGTACTGGCAACTGGTAAAATTCCACCTGTTTGGAGGGAGACTAATATAATTGCCCCCCTGAAGCAGGGGAAGAATGCTTGGAAGCCTCCAGCTACCGCCCGATCTCCTTACTTTGCATTTGTTATAAAGTGCTGGAGAGGCGACTACTCCACAGACTAGCTCCCATCATTGAGCCAACCATTCCTAAGGAGCAAGTGGGCTTCCAGAGCGGCCGTAACCGCGGCGACCGAGTGGTAGCTTTAACAACGCACATCGAAGCAGGCTTCCAGCGCCAGCTCAAGACCGCCGGAGCACTCGTGGACCTGTCAGCGGCGTATGACACAGTATGGAAGTATGGACTGCTTTTCAAGCTCTCCGCCATTTTACCCTGCAGAACAACGATCCATCTTCTCAACTCCATGCTTAGCAACCGCTGCTTCCGTATGTACTCTGGCAACCAGAGGGGCAGATATAGGACATTGAACAATGGACTCCCACAGGGGTCTGTCCTGGCATCCATGTTATTCAAGGCATCAAGGGGTATGGGGAGAGAGCGGGAATATGGTATTGAGACAGAGGATCAGCCATGATCATATTTAATGGTGGAGCAGGCTTGAAGGGCCGAATGGCCTACTCCTGCTCGTACTTTTCTATGTTCTATGTTTACACCGGTGACCTGCCCGAAACAGAGTCCCACAAGTTTGTATACGCTGCTGACATTGCCTTGGCCACGCAAAATATGAATCTGTCCATCACCGAAGAGGCCCTAACCAGTGATTTACCGAGGATGGAGGCCTACTTCCGCCAATAGCGACTTCGGCCAAACCCGCAAAAGAGTGTCACCTCGACATTCCACCTCAACACCCATCAAGCAAACCAAGCTTTGAAAGTCCCCTTCTGCGGTGCAGAGGTAAACCATGCCAAAAAACCCTCCTGTTTAGGAGTCACGCTTGAGCACACGCTGTCATATAGACAACATCTCCAGAACCTTGGGAAGAAACTAAAGAGTAAGGTCAACTTGATCCAGAAACTGGCCGGATCCACATGGAGAGCCGAAGCTCAAACCTTCCATATGGCAGCACTCACCCTGGTGTACTCTACAGCGGAGTACTGCTCTCCAGCATGGCTATTAAGTCCACATGTCAAATTCATTGATGTCCCGCTGAATTCTACCATGAGAATTATCACCGGTATGCTTTTATCGACACCAACACCTTGGCTGCCCGTGCTTGCAAACATCACACCACCACACCTACGCTGCGAATATACAGTCTCCAGAGAATACAACCACTACACCAGCAAGGACACGCTGATCCAGCCCGACTTGAACAACCTACCACCAACCCGTCTCAAATCTAGAAGGCCATTTTGGACCGTCGCCGAATCCCTTCAGCAATCTCCCCTCAGCCTTGATGACCGATGGCGGAATGCTTGGAAGGACTGCGACATACGGAATGGATTCCTTATAGAGGACCCACAGTACAACCTGAAGGATTAAACCTTCCTCGCAAACAGTGGACAACCATCACCCGCCTCAGAACCCGTCATGGTAGATGTTGCCACCTTCTCCAAAGATTGAAGATCAAAGCATTTCCATCGTGCGACTGTGGAGCTCCTGATCAGACCCTGGAGCACATCATTGAGCACTGCCCTCAGAGGAAATTCGCAGGCAGCCTATAAGATAACCACACTGTTACACCGGAAGCTTTGGCCTGGATATTCAACTTAGATAGTGACATTTGATTTGCTTTGCTATGACCATACGACAGAAGAAGACATAGAAAGTACAGCACAAAAACAAGCCATTCGGCCTAACTGGTCCATGTTGGTGTTTATGCTTCACACGTGCCTCCTCCCACCCCTCTTCATCTAACCCTGGACAAAGTTCATAGACAGACAGTGCCACACATATTCCCAATTCCATCAAAGGGAGATTGATATTTACACTGATGTTACTATGGGCTCTTTTCCTTTACTAGATGGTGCCCAGGCCCGAAGTGAAAATCTACCGCCAACGGGCAGATAAAGGGTCCAACTGCTAAATGGTTTGGCCAGACACATATTTAAGGTGCCCTCCTCCCCACCTCCCCGCTCCCCCCCAACCTTTTTGGCCCATTAAATACTCTGAGCCAGTTCCGTGTGCCAGCGGATTTGCATCCCAGCTCCACGCTGCAACATGGAACAAGCGTGCAGGTGCACAGACCCAATTTCCCTCAATTCCCAGGACCAGTCTGAAGAAAAGTGAGATTACAGTGTGCAGGCCGATCATCAAGGTCCCGGTCTCCTCGATCCCTCCCCTCCCACCACTCTTCCTGTCAGCCTATTGGGAACTGTTTCATGAAACAGAGACTCACAAACGTATCTCCACAATGACACATTGATCCTTGCGAGTCTCCATCTTACTCATTGGCCTCAAATAGGCCAAGTACTGGCGTGTAAAAAAAGCAATATACATCGGCCGAGTGCAAATGCTCAATGGTTGCTCCTCTGGGAAGTTGGCAATAATGTAAAAATGCCTTTAAAGAAGCCTTTAAAAAGAAAAGAACTTGTTTTTCTAAAGCACCTTTCACGACCACATGACGTCCCAAAACGCTTTACAGCCAACAAAGTACTTTTGAAGCATGGTCACTGTTGTAATGTGGGAAACGCGGCAGCCAATTTTCACACAGCAAGCTTTCACAAACAGCAATGAGATAATGACCAGATTAATCTGTTTTAGTAATGTTGGTTGACGCATAAATATTGCGGCCAGGACAGCGGGGGAAAACGCCCCTTCTCTTTGTAATAGTGCCATGGGGTCTTTTATAGCCACCTAAGCTTAATGCCATTAATCTTCAGACTTTGTCATGACAGGAACAGGCTGTTACTGAATTCATGAGAATATGCAGTGACAGCAAGAAACACAAAGAACCTGTATTTATTCTGCCCTTCCCGGACATCCCAAGACGAGGAACGAAGGGCGGCTGTCAATTCACACGCAGCAAGCTCCCACAAACTGCGGGGAGATTAAAAGCTGTTTTCGAAGGTGTTTCGAAACCCATTACCTGTACAGCAGAGTGTTAAACTGAAAAGAAACAGGAGATTGCATATATTTTCACCGACCAGTGCAACTTGCTACTCGTGTACCATGGCAATGCCCTCAACTGGGTTTAATGCTTTGTGTGCCAAGATTAAGATCTGCAATTTTACTCTTAAATTTAGCTTGAAGCAGCAAGAGCATCTTGCAGAGTACAATGAGAAATCAGGCCTGATTACTTAAGTGCAACATTTCAGTGCTCGTAATGATGGAAACTTCACTCGCAAATTTGCGAGTACAGTTTTGCATGGAGTTCACCTAACGTTCATTTCTATTCAGCGAGCCATTGAATGGAGGTGAATTTATCTTTCATTTATTACCAGCAGATTTCCTGTGCTGTTGGTCACAGTGAGGGTGATGTTAACCCTGCCCATATGGCTGAAACCATCAGGAGAGCAGTTAAAATCACTCACTTTACCGAGTGTAAGATTTGCAAAATTTCTGCATCTCCCCGAAGGTTATTATTAATAAAAGGGTACCCAAGATGGCGTCCGTGCCTCATGGCAGAAAGCCTGTGGGATTCCAAAATGGATTCTGCAGCGCAGACAGCTTGGGAGAAATCGAAACTAAGGCTGCAGGTTTTCTGTGAAGAGAACTTTGTGTTTTGGAACGAGACAGGACTCTGAATTATGCATTAGACTGAATTGGAGATGGATCTAATTGCAGTTTAGGCCTATAGTAAAGGCCATCAGTCTGCATACATTATCGGAAATAGATTAACACAGCCATCGAGGTTGGACAAGCCCATCAAGGAACTTTCAGGACAATACAAGTCAATTATCGGGCCGGTAGCTGCGATTACCGGCCATCTAAAAACCGTTAGTATGAATTGCTAACATTATTTTAAACAAGCCCGCCAAGTTTAAGACAAAGAACTAACCTGATTTGGCACGAAGATAAGGGTTTTCGACGAAGGTATAATTGAAGGCCTCGGGTAGCATTGAGTTAGGGCAGCTAGTTCGTTCATTTGGAGGAGGTCCGTAGAGTTCGTTGGTTGGTGTGCTGGTGCTGCTCCTTGGGCCCCTCGCCCTCATGGCTGCCGCTCTTTCCCCATCCCGCACTTACCTCCTGGCCTTTGCCCGTGCCTTTTCCCACTCCATCTGGAACTACCCCGGCACCGGGTCGGGCAGACATGGACAGATCCAGGCCAGGCGAGGTGGGACGCAACGAGGGGAGAAGGGAAAACCACCGAGGGGTAGACCGGCTGGAGGAGACCAAACGAGGGGAGGCTTCGAATCATCAGGCCTTCAGCCTCGGCCGACCTACGAATATCTGCACACTAACTCAAACTGGCAGCTGTCGACGAAGAATCATCCCTGCAAGGTAAAGTACCCAAACAGAGACTTTGACTTTGGGGTATTCGAACCTGGACAACGCCCTTGCAGCACCTGGAGACCACATGACGACGGCAGGCTCCAGAGAGCACCAAGAGTGATCCCCAAACCCCACCGCTGTTTTGAATTGAGCAAACCCCGTTTTTGATTGGTGAGCATAGATTCTGACCCCTCATAGCTTAATCTAGTTAGGTATAAGTGGTGGGATAAGGATAAGGGATTGTTAAGATAGCTGTTTTCCCTCGATGTGCCGTGTGTTCCCCATTCCCTGTATAAGTGCATTTGCCTGTAATGTTATAGTGGTAACTTCTTTTAAGACTGTATTAATTTTTCCTGTTCAATAAAATCTTGGTTTTTGCTTGCATCCAAACCACCTGTCTACTTGAGTTTTCTGTATCGCTGCCTGTACCTAAGTCTGGTGTCTAGAACCCAGGGGCGTGGGAGCGATTTGAATCGCTCACAAACAGTCAGGGGCACAACTGACTGGGCGCACGCACCACACCCGCCACCCCCTTATGGAAATGGCGACCGCGGCAGGACACCGGCATCAGGGTTGCGATATGGTAGACAATGGTTAGGATGAGCGAACCGTTATGGAGGAAAGGATTTCTGATTATGTGTTTAGCAAGGTGAATATCACGAAGGAGTGGATCACCAATCTGTTAAAGGCTGGGCGTCCGGTAGATGCAGCAGCCAATTGGATAGAGGGAAAGGAACACAAGAAGTCCTTAGAGAAGGCAGTTTGGCTGATGTGCTTTAAAAGGCAGATCCAGCTTCTGGATGGGCTCGTTGCTGCACAGGCAATCAAGTTAAGGGAGTCAGCCCTGGAGATCCAGGATAAGGCTCTCGCAGGGGAAAAGTTGTTGGTACTTTGCAGGCTTTGAACCAAGAAAGAGTGCATCTAGTGAGAGAACACAAGGCCCAGTTGGAATACCTACGGTGCCAAGTCACCGAGGCCAAGGGAAATGAGTCAAGGTTGCGGGAGAAAAACGCCCGCATGGCAAGGCAGGTTAGGGAACAGGAAGAGAAAGTGCAGGAGGTAAAAGCCGCTTACAAGCTAGCGAATGAACAGGGGTTTGAGGAGGCAGACCACGGCCCCTGTAAAGAGAGGATAGAAAATCTGAGTCGGGCCCTCCGGAAGGCAAAAGGCATGGTATGCCTCATAAGCCCAAGGGCAGGTCAGGCAGATTTTATGGGGAACGAGGGGAGAACAGTTCCAATGTCACCGGTAGTGCCTAGGGACGACCCGGTTGAGAGAGAGGAGACCTCACGACCACCACCCATAGCGCCAAGTTTCAGCGAGGTTTGGCAGCAAGGGGGGGTGGAACCCAGAGTAGAGCCAGAGGTGGAGGCGGAGGTAGAGCAACCACCGCCTGAAAAGTTGGAACCGGAACCGATGTGCCCAGCACGGCATCGGAGGTTCGGCCCACCCGCCAATGGCGAAGATGAGGGACCCCTCCAAAACCAGTTCGTATTACCCTTTAACACCCAACAGCTTAGGGTTATGGTCAGCCATATCACGAAGCTTTCCGCCAAGGGAGACCCCTCGATCCACTTCAGGGAAATAGAGCAGACCGCCAACATCAACGACTGCGATGACGCTGAGAAGGCCAAGATGCTGCTATTCTCCCTGGAGAGTAATCTCCTCCAATCCCTCTCTGAAGAGTGTAAGAGGGGACAGAGCGGGTACGAGGAGCTTAGAGACGCGGTTCTGGAGGCCATGGGGATGGATGAGGGAAGTCCTTTCTCCCGCATGGAGAAGACGGTACAGCTCTCAGGGGAGACCCCGCAGGCTTTTGCGGACTGGCTGTGGCCGGTGTACCGGAAAGCCTGCCCGGGGACGCGGGATCGGGGATTCCTCAACGGGGATTCTCTGATGCATTGGCTCCATTGTCTAGTGGCGAACAGCTTGCCACAGATCCGGGCCAAGGCAGAAGCCTGGTTCGACCCCAAAGATCCCCAAACCACAGAGATCACGGTAATTTGGCAGCTCACTCTGGCCTATAAAAACGGTAGGGGAGCCGATGCACACCCACCCAAGGGTAAGCTGCATGAGGTAAAACCCGGACCGGGTAGGAAAGATTGGCACCAGGAAGGGAGTAACCACCCCCCAGCACAAAGACCAATTGTTACGGGTGTGGGAAGGATGGCCACTGGCGGAAGGAGTGTAAGAACCCTTGGAAGGATAACAAGGGAAAGCATCCCACAGCCCCAGCCCAAAAGGCAGGGGTAGGGACCCCTTCCGCAGAGGTCGAGTCGCTTTTGGATGCCATGAGGTCCTTACTGACTGGCCAGGGGAGAGTAGCAGCCGCCACCGGTGCTCTCACCCCGTCAGCCCCATCCCACCCATAACAGTGACTAGAGCCGGCGCAGCCTGTGTATCTGTGTTCGCTCCGATATGATGAGTGGAGGAGACCCATGTTGGAGATGGAGGTGGAAAAGGTAGCGGGACCTATCTGTTGGACACGGGGGCATCGCGCACCGTGATCAACTCAGCTAACCCCACAACCTCACCTCTCTCCAGCGGGGTCCCATACAGTCTATCGGGGTTCACGGGTAAGGAACAGGCTGGCTCGGTCTCCATCCCGCTCGCCATTCAGATAGGACCGCTCCGCTCCAAGTGGACGTGTGTCCTGATGAATTGGGAAGTGGAGGGTGGAAGAGGGGTCCTGGGGGCCGACTTTATCGTAGGTCACGGGATCCTGGTTGATTTGAGGAATCACTACCTCTGGGGGGCAGGAAAAGTAAAGAACGGTGAGATCGTAGTTATCCCGGGCAAGGAAGGGAAGGGGACCCTCTGCACCATGAAGCCCAAAGAGGATTATAACCTCGGGCTCATGGTCAGCAACACCCCACCAGAGTTCCAGGCATTTGTGCAGGCCCACCTGGCCACATTTGCCACGCACAAACACAACTGCGGGAGGGTCACAGGGTTTGATGTCAGAGTAGACGGGGACCCCATGGCCCGACCACAGAAACAGTATAACTTCCCCAGGGAAGCAGAGCCGGACATGGAAGCAGCCATGTCCTCGTTAGTACAGCAGGGAGTTCTGAGGCCGATAGCCACCCATGTAAACTCTCCGTTGTGGCCGGTTAGAAAACCAGACAATTCCTGGAGAGCCACGGTGGACTATTGGGTGCTCAATAGTAACACTCCAGCCTGTGCACCCACAGTGGCAGCAGTTGCCGACCTGATAGTGAGTATTCCAGCATCCGCGACCACTTTCACGGTGCTGGATATTTCCAATGGGTTTTGATCCATCCCTGTAAGGAGGGAGGATCAGTATAAGTTTGCCTTTATGTTTAAAGGGCAACAGTACACGTGGAACTGCTTGCCTCAGGGCTTCCATAATAGCCCCAGCATCTTCCATCAGTGCATGGCAGACAGTTTAAAGGACTTTAGTCAGCCCGGACAGTTGTTACAATATGTGGATGACCTGCTCCTGTTCACTGATTTGAAAGAGGAGCATGGCCCACTATTGGCTGAACTACTGGGGCTGTTAGGACAGAAGGGTTTCAAAGTGAATCCCAAGAAGGCGCAGATTGGCCAGCAGGAGGTGAAATTCCTCGGTCTGACCGTGCGCGCCGGAGAAAGGGCCAGAGGTAAGACCGTCCCGGTGAGAAAGGAGAAAAAACAGCCCCTAGAAGGTCCGTCCAGGGCAGCGGGCGAGCCTTCAGCACAGGTTTTAAAACAGGCCGCTGGTTATATCAACCAGTGCAAGCTGTTTCGGCCTGAAAGGGGAAAACAGCCAGTTGGGGTAAGGTCTGAGGATAAAGATCCTCAGCCTGCAGCACGAGCGAGTTCACAGACTGCACAAGCAGGGGCTGCGGCTTGCTTGAAGGGAGGGGCCATCCAGCCCATCGATTGGGACATGCCCCCACTCTATTTTAATGCAAGGTGTCTTGCAAATAAGGTGGATGAACTGAAGGTGTTGATAAACACATGGGAGTATGATATTGTTGCTATCACGGAGACATGGTTGAGGGAGGGGCAAGACTGGCAGCTCAATATTCCAGGGTACAGAATCTTCAGGCGAGACAGAGGGGGAGGTAAAAGAGGAGGGGGTGTCGCAATATTAATTAAGGAGTCAATTACTGCAGTAAGGAGGGATGATATATTAGCAGGTTCCTCTAATGAGGCCATATGGGTGGAGCTTAAAAACAAAAAGGGGGCAAGCACTTTGCTGGGAGTGTACTTTCGGCCTCCAAACAGTCAGGGGGAGATAGAGGAACAGATATGTAGGCAATTCTCAGAGAAATGTGCAAATAATAGGGTAATAATAATGGGGGATTTCAACTTCCCCAATATTAACTGGGATAGTCAAAGTGTGAAAGGCTCAGAGGGTGTAGAATTCTTAAAGTGCATCCAGGAGAGCTTTTTGAGCCAGCATGTAGAAAGTCCTACAAGAGAGGGGGCAGTACTGGACCTAATTCTAGGGAATGGGGCCGGCCAAGTGGAAAAAGTGCTAGTAGGTGAGCACTTTGGTGACAGTGACCATAATATGGTGAGATTTAAGGTGGTCATGGAAAAGGACAGGGATGGGCCGGAAATAAAGGTTCTAAATTGGGGGAAGGCCGATTTTAATAGGATAAGGCAGGATCTGGCCAAAATGGACTGGGATCAGCTACTTGTAGGAAAATCCGCATCGGAGCAATGGGAGGCTTTCAGAAGGGAGATTGAGATCATACAATGGCAACATGTTCCCGTAAAGGTCAAGGGTGGTTCCAAAAACCACAGGGAACCTTGGATGTCAGGGGACATACGAGAATGGATTAGGAAAAAAAGGAGGGCTTTTGGCAGATACAAAAGGCTAAAGACGGAGGAAGCCCTAGAGGAGTACAAAAAGTGCAGGGGGATACTTAAAAAAGAAATTAGGAGATCAAGGAGGGGCCATGAAATAACACTGGCGAGCAAAATAAAGGAAAATCCTAAGATGTTTTATAAGTATATTAAGGGTAAGAGGATAACTAGGGAAAAAATAGGGCCCATTAGAGACAAAAGTGGCAATCTGTGTGTGGAGCCGGAAGATGTAGGAGGGGTTCTAAATGAATTTTTTGCATCTGTTTTCACTATGGAGGAGGACGATGTAGACATAGAAATAGGGCGGGGGGACTGTGATATGCTCGAACATATTAACATCGAGAGGGAGGAGGTATTGGCGGTTTTAGCAGGCCTAAAAATGGATAAATCCCCAGGCCCAGATGAAATGTATCCCAGGCTGCTGTGTGAGGCAAAGGAAGAGATTGCGGGGGCTCTAACACATATATTCAGGACCTCTCCGGCCACAGGGGATGTGCCAGAGGACTGGAGAACCGCTAATGTAGTACCATTATTCAAGAAGGGAAGTAGGGAAAAATCGGGGAACTACAGGCCAGTGAGCCTAACATCAGTGGTAGGAAAATTATTGGAAAAAATTCTGAGGGACAAAATTAGTCTCCACTTGGAGAGACAAGGATTAATCAGGGATAGTCAACATGGCTTTGTCAAGGGAAGATCATGTCTGACTAATTTGATTGAATTTTTTGAGGGGGTGACTAGGTGTGTGGATGAGGGTAACGCAGTGGATGTGGTATACATGGATTTCAGTAAGGCCTTCGATAAAGTCCCGCACAGGAGACTGGTCAAGAAGGTAAGAGCCCATGGAATCCAGGGTGCCTTGGCACATTGGATACAAAACTGGCTTAGTGGCAGAAGGCAGAGGGTGATGGTCGAAGGTTGTTTTTGTGACTGGAAGCCTGTGGCCAGTGGGGTACCATAGGGATCGGTGCTGGGTCCCTTGCTGTTTGTGGTCTACATTAATGACTTGGATATGAATGTAAAAGGTATGATCAGTAAGTTCGCGGATGATACAAAAATTGGTAGGGTGGTAAATAGCGAGGAGGGTAGCCTCAGTCTGCAGGACGATATAGATGGGTTGGTCAGATGGGCGGAACAGTGGCAAATGGAATTTAACCCGGAAAAGTGCAAGGTGATGCACTTTGGGGGGACTAACAAGGCAAGGGAATACACAATGAATGGTAAGACCATAGGCAAGACGGAGGTGCAGAGGGATCTGGGTGTGCAAGTACACAGATCCCTGAAGGCGGCGGAACAGGTGGATAAGGTGGTAAAAAAGGCATATGGGATACTTGCCTTCATTAGCCGAGGCATAGAATATAAGAGCAAGGAGGTTATGATGGAGCTGTATAAAACACTGCTTAGGCCACAGCTGGAATACTGTGTGCAGTTCTGGTCGCCACACTACAGGAAGGATGTGATCGCTTTGGAGAGGGTGCAGAGGAGATTCACCAGGATGTTACCAGGGCTGGAGCGCTTCAGCTATGAAGAAAGACTGGGCAGATTGGGTTTGTTTTCCTTGGAGCAGAGGAGGCTGAGGGGGGACATGATTGAGGTGTACAAAATTATGAGGGGCATAGATAGGATGGATACTGAGGAGCTTTTTCCCTTAGTAGAAGGGTCAATAACTAGGGGGCATAGATTCAAGGTAAAGGGCGGGAGGTTTAGAGGGGATTTGAGAAAGAACTTTTTCACCCAGAGGGTGGTTGGAGTCTGGAACTCACTGCCTGAAAGGGTTGTGGAGGCAGGAACCCTCACAACATTGAAGAAGCATTTGGATGAGCACTTGAAATGTCATAACATACAAGGCTACGGACCAAATGCTGGAATATGGGATTAGATTAGACAGGGCTTGATGGCCGGCACGGACACGATGGGCCGAAGGGCCTCTATCTGTGCTGTATAACTCTATGACTCTTCTGGGATCCAGATGAGGGGGAGGGACTTGAGGGCAAAAACCCCACCCCTAATCCAGGTGTAGAGAGGGAGGGACCTGAGGTCGAAAACCCCACCCCGGACCCAGCCATGGGACCCGGGGGCGGAGACTCGGAGGCTGCAAAAGGTTACCTGCCCCCAGTCCAGGTTCGGGAGGGGTCAAGCCTGGGGGAGCAGCGGTTCGGGTAAAAGGCCCAGCGGCCAAGACAGCCCCACCCGCCAAATCCCCCAGAAGGTCCCCGCGGACTCCCCAGCCGAGAAAGCCGGGGTCACCAGCCCTCCAGTTCCCAAGGGCCGCCCGTCGAGTCAGGGAAGGGTCCAAGGACAGAGGTCCTCAGCCAGCAGCCACGGGCTGCGAGGGACCAACAGTGAAGGACGGTGCGGTCATGCCGGGCTAAGCGGCGAGCCACAGTCCAACCAGGGATTAGCCTGGCCACCCGGAGACAGGCGGCGGTTGTATATAGTTTAGTCTAAGTTTAAGTTTTGAGTAAGGTGTAATTAGTTAGCTTAAGTCTAGGTGTTTAGCTTAGGTTAAATAAGGTGATGGGTAGTTTATGTAAGTAGTCTGTTAAGAGTGTATATTGGGGTCGAGGTCGCGGGACCCGACCATGCCTCACCAAGCCGGAGAATCTCTTCGGGACCTGGCTGCATGTTTTACATCTTTTTGCAGAAAGATTTTCGGGATGGAATGGATCGTGATCCTATTCGCCCTGATCAGGATGAATGCGGAGAGGAGGGGCGACGTCCAGGACTCCCACCTCTATGGGTGTTCGGGAGACACGGCACCCCTGGCGATCGACGGGAGCGGCGAATGGGATGCGGAGGAGACCGATGTCTACTTCCATGAGGGAAGGTGGCCAGGATGGTTGGGGTCCAATTCGTCTCAGTACTCCAGCCAAACCGGATTCACGTACGGGGAAGCCTCCCTCCTGTGCCCCCGGGTACGAGTCGTTACTACGAGGGTCAGCGTCACCGTTGGAAAGCAAATATGTTTGACGTGTAAAGGACACATTCCACTGGATAGATGGTGGTGGCTCAGGAAGTTGAGCAAGGATATGAGGAACCCCGAAGTCGAGTGGGAGTGGTTAGGAAACAGCACCCATCGGACAATTACCGGGACTCATGGCGGACTAAGCATGTGTTGGGACAAATGGTGGGAACCGGACCAAGGGATTTATATCTGTATGTGGGGGTCAGAGACAGTCTGCCCCGCAGGCATATCCATTATTTTCCACCGGCAGTGGCAAGACGCCGGGGAGGGGATAAGGTGGAATACCAGCCTGAAGGTGTGGGCGGTCCCATACTCCCAGATCCCAGTCAATGCCACTGAGATGGTAACCCGCCCCCGTAAGCCCCCGCCCACGGCGCAGGCAGCGAGGTTATCCAGGGAAGATTGCCCCACCGCCACCAAGGGACCAGGGAATGGGTTGGTACTAGTCCCCACCGATCAGATGCTGTACCGGGGATACACTACGCGGTAGCCTCCGTGATTATAAATCTCACCGAGGTACATTTACTGGAGTGGTGCCCCAAAGAAACAGAGCAGTTATACGAGGCCCTAGTAAAGGACATGTTCAAGAAATTTTACGAGTTCGATTTTGCCCACGTGGACAAGACCGAACTCTACACCACACACCGAGAATTTTTGGTTAACCCAGGGAGACAAAGAAGGGGTGTATGGAATGATGTTTTTACTGCGTTTAATACGGGTCCTCTGTCATCAACAGCTTGGATGACATAGAGCTGCAGACCCAGATAAATGGTTTAAAAACACAGTTAAAAAGGATATTACTGGATGAGAACAAAGTAGTGGGCTCGGAGTTGCATGAGGACCAGGCCATGACGGTCCATTTAAAGGAGATCATAGCCGAGTTGGAAAAGCACGCAAAGACGGTAAATGCTCTCATAAGGGAGGACAGAAATGCTTCTGACCAAGTTGCACAGAATGAGGTGTGCGTGTTATACAGGGCGTGGTTACTGGGCGAGGGCCGCAGTAACCTGGAGGATTTAAAACAAGGTTTAGTCCCCCCCTGGATTAGCAACAAGCACCTCACAGCCCTCCACCCTTTTGAGAACGCATTGAGCCCGTGCCAACTCCGGCTAGCCTCCGAAGCCTATCCAGTCCCTGTGGATTGTGGGTGGTCCAACCACACAATCATGGGAGTAGTAGTTAGGATGCCGGCCATGGGTAGGACAGCCCAACCCGCACCGGTATACGGGGTTGAGAACATTGGAGTCATTCAAGGGGGTGCACACATTCGTTTCACAGCGGTCCCGCCTTACGTCATTAAGTGGGAGCACGCTATGACAGGTACTGACCTCTTAGGGTGCCGGAGCCGGGGAGCACACATAATCCTGCGTCCCCAGCACTTGAATGCCTTTTCAAGACCACAGTGTGGGTTCAGAGCTGCTGATGCGAAGCCTATAAATTGTACCATGGAGGCAATGGCACAAGGCCATGTTCCCCCGCAGGTAACATATATAGGGGGTGGGACATATTGTGTCACCACCGGCACGTCCCACTACCAGCACAGACAGCATAGCTGGTGTCCGGTCAGTGACAGCAGTTTCTGTTTTAAACCCGAGGCAGAAGTTCAAGTGGCCCAGGAACGAATTGTCCCCATTCCTGAACCCTCCACTGTTCACCTCACTGTGAAGGAGAATTTTACGAACTTGCAGAAGTACGTAGCGCACTTTGACTACGAAATTCCCCCTCTCCCTGAACATTTGGCCAAAATTCTAAAAGCCGTTATAGTTTCACAGAAACATTTTTACACTCTCAAGCAAAAAACAGTGGAGATAGGGACTAAGATATTGGATATTGTGACTCCACCCTGGTGGAACCTTTTCAATAATATAGAGGTCCCTTCGTGGATCAGACTGGCTTCCCACATTCTCGTGGTTTGCCAGTTAGGAATAGTGCTGGTTTGCATTCAGTGTAAGGGAAAAGGTCGGTGGTCAGAATTCGGAAACCAGAGCTTTTGGAAAGAACATTATGTAAAGGTGGAGGAAGATACGTCGGTTTAAGTCTTTTTCCCTGTATTTCGATTAAAGAATTGTTGTTTCTTTGTGTTTGTTTTTTTAATTAAAGGTTTTCTTTTATTGTCTGTGTTGCGACGTGGTTTAATAAAGATATGTGTACCAAGTGGTGCAGGGGTGTTAGACCCCCTCCATGCTTGGATGTGTGTGTAAAGTCTGTAATTTTACTCTCTGTATGCTGATGTACACTACATTTTCGCGGAATGGGAAGTGCATGTGTCGTGGGTATGTTAGATAGATAATTACAGGGGAAGGTTGACTATGGAGGGTCAGAAAATTTTGCTTACTTTAAAGTATGATACTTCAAGCAAGTTTTAGTATCACAGTGGGGACTGTAAGATTTGCAAAATTTCTGCATCTCCCCGAAGGTTATTATTAATAAAAGGGTACCTAAGATGGCGTCCGTGCCTCGTGGCAGAAAGCCTGTGGAATTCCAAAATGGATTCTGCAGCGCAGACAGCTTGGGAGAAATCGAAACTAAGGCTGCAGGTTTTCTGTGAAGAGAAACTTTGTGTTTTGGAACGAGACAGGACTCTGAATTATGCATTAGACTGAATTGGAGACGGATCTAATTGCAGTTTAGGCCTATAGTTAAGGCCATCAAACAGTCTGCATACATTATCGGAAACAGATTAACACAGCCATCGAGGTTGGGCAAGCCCATCAAGGAACTTTCAGGACAATACAAGTCAATTATCGGGCCAGTAGATGCAATTACCGGCCATCTAAAAACCGTTAGTATGAATTGCTACCATTATTTTAAACTAGCCCACCAAGTTTAAGACAAAGAACTAACCTGATTTGGCGTGAAGATAAGGGTTTTCGACGAAGGTATAATTGAAGGCCCCGGGTAGCATTGAGTTAGGGCTGCTAGTTCGTACGTTCGGAGGAGGTCCGTAGAGTTCGTTGGTTGGTGTGCTGGTGCTGCTCCTTGGGCCCCTCGCCCTCATGGCTGCCACTCTTTCCCCGTCCCACGCTTACCTCCTGGCCTTTGCCCGTGCCCTTCTCCCACTCCATCTGGAACTGCCCCGGCACCGGGTCGGGCGGACACGGACAGATTCAGGCCAGACGAGGCGGGACGCGACGAGGGGAGAAGGGAAAACCACCGAGGGGCAGACCGGCTGGAGGAGACCAAACGAGGGGGGGCTTCGAATCATCGGGCCTTCAGCCTCGGCCGATCTTCGAATATCTGCACACTAACTCAAACTGGCAGCTGTTGACGAAGAATCATCCCTGCAAGGTAAAGTACCCAAACAGAGACTTTGACTTTGGGGTACTTGAACCTGGACAACGCCCTTGCAGCACTCGGAGACCACGTGACGACGGCAGGCTCCAGAGAGCACCAAGAGTGAACCCGGAACCCCACCGCTGTTTTGAATTGAGCAAACCCCGTTTTTGATTGGTGAGCATAGATTCTGACCCCTTATAGCTTAACCAAGTTAGGTATAG
This sequence comes from Somniosus microcephalus, assembly GCF_052327205.1. Classification (NCBI taxonomy): domain Eukaryota; kingdom Metazoa; phylum Chordata; class Chondrichthyes; order Squaliformes; family Somniosidae; genus Somniosus; species Somniosus microcephalus. The sequence goes on from NC_140992.1 coordinate 14,225,415, forward strand.
GGGCTGGGATAAGGATAAGGGAATTGTGCCGTGTGATCCCCATTCCCTGTATAATTGCATTTGCCTGTAATGTTATAGCGGTAACTTCTTTTAAGACTGTATTAATTTTTCCTGTTCAATAAAATCTTGGTTTTTGCTTGCATCCAAACCACCTGTCTACTCGAGTTTTCTGTATCGCTGCCTGTACCTAAGCCTGGTGTCTATAACCCAGAGGCGTGGGAGTGATTCGAACCGCTCACAAACAGTCAGAGGCACAACTGACTGGGCGCACGCGCCATGCCCGCCACCCCCTACACGAGCCACCTAAAAGACACCACGATCGCAATTTTAACCTGCTCTCCTAATCAGGCAGAAAGGCCCAAAGCCAACTGGGTCCTTCTTTACACATGCACATCAGTACCCGATGATGGGTCATGATGACTGGCACATGGTTCGAGGCACGTTTGAACCAGGCCGGAAGAGGATCAGGCCAGAAGAGGCCAATAAAGATAAGGCTAATTACCCCATCTCCATCCGCCCATTCCCCCACCCCCGCCCCATCTCACTGTCACCTCCTCATTATGACTCCTTTTGAGGCTGAACCGTTTCTCCAGTGTTTTGTAACTCAGACCACTAAGGCTAGGGATCAGCCCAGTGAGTCTTCTCTGCACTGCCTTCCAATGCTGGAATGTCTTGCTGACCAGAACTGGACTGAGTGCTGAAGATGCGGTCTGACCAGAACAGGACACAGAAAACTGGACACAGAACTACATAGATACATAGAAACATAGAAGATAGGAGCAGGAGTAGGCCATTCGGCCCTTCGAGCCTGCTCCGCCATTCAATGAGATCATGGCTGATCATCCAAATTCAGTACCCGGTCCCTGCCTTCTCCACATATCCCTTGATCCCTTTAGCCTTAAGAAATATATCCAACTCTTTCCTGAATATACTTAATGAACTGGCCTCCACCGCCCTCTGTGGCAGAGAATTCCACAGCTTCACCACTCTCTGGGTGAAGAAATTCCTCCTCATTTCAGTCCTAAATGGCTTACCCCTTATCCTTAGACTATGACCCCTGGTTCTGGACTCCCCGGCCATCAGGAACATCCTTCCTGTATCTAGTTTGTCCAGGCCTGACAGAATTTTATAGGTTTCGATGAGATCCCCTCTCAATCTTCTAAACTCCAGTGAGTATAAGCCCAATTGACACAATCTCTCCTCATACGTCATTCCTGCCATCCCAGGTATCAGCCTGGTGAATCTTCGCTGCACTCCTTCCATGGCAAGAACGTCCTTCCTCAGGTAAGGCGACCAAAACTGCACACAATACTCAAGGTGCGGTCTCACCAAGGCCCTGTACAACTGCAGCAAGACATCCTTGTTCTTGTACTCGAACCCTCTTGCTACGAAGGCCAACATACCATTTGCCTTCTTAAACGCCTGCTGCACCTGCATGCTTACCTTCAGCGACTGGTGTACAAGAACACCCAGGTCTCTTTGCACTTCCCCTTCTCCCAATCTATTACCATTCAAATAATAATCTGCCTTCCTGTTTTTGCCACCAAAGTGGATAACCTCACATTTATCCACATTATAGTGCATTTGCCATGTTTCTGCCCAATCACCCAACCTGTCCAAATCGTGCTGGAGTTTCATGGCATCCTCCTCACAGCATACCCTCCCCCCCAGCTTTGTGTCGTCTGCAAATTTGGAGATATTACATCCAAGTCCCTCGTCCAGATCATTAATATATATTGTGAACAGCTGGGGTCCTAGGACCGATCCTTGCGGTACCCCACTAGTCACTGCCTGCCACTCGGAAAATGACCCGTTTATTCCAACTCTTTGCTTTCTGTCCGCCAACCAGTTCTCTACCCAAGTCAATACCTTGCCCCCAATCCCATGTGCCTTAATTTTGCACGCTAATCTCTTATGCGGGACCTTATCGAAAGCCTTCTGAAAGTCCAAATGCACCAAATCCACTGGTTCTCCCTTATCTATTTTACCAGTTACATCCTCAAAAAATTCCAGTAGATTAGTCAAGCATGATTTACCTTTTGTAAATCCATGTTGACTTTGTCCGATCCAGTCACTGCTTTCCAAGTGCTCTGCTATTACATCTTTTATAATCGACTCTAGCATTTTCCCCACTACCGATGTCAAGCTTACCGGTCTATAATTCCCCGCCTTTTCTCTACCACCTTTTTTGAATAGTGGGGTAACATTAGCTACCCGCCAATCCATGGGTACCGTTCCAGAGTCTATCGAGTTCTGGAAGATGACCAGCAATGCATCTACTATTTCTAGGGCCACTTCCTTAAGTACCCTGGGATGTAGATTATCAGGCCCTGGGGATTTATCGGCCTTCAGTCCCATCAATTTTCCTAACACCATTTCCCTACCAGATGTGATCTGACCAGAACTTCCTCTGACTTGTATTCTAATCTTTCAGTTATATATTTCATTTTCCTTTCATTTGTCCTCGCGATGTGAGTGACAAGCCGACAGTTATTGGCCACTCGACAGGCCCTGAGAGCATTAAGGGGGTGAAATTCAACATTGGCCAGGGTGTTAAACAGACGGTAGCAGATTGGCTACCTGTTATACACCAGCCCATTATACACCCGCCCGTTATACACCCGACCGTTATACACCCTGCCCGTTATACACCCGCCCGTTATACATCCCGCCCGTTATACACCCGCCCATTATACGCTCGCCTGTTATACACCAGCCCGTTATACACCTGCCCGTTTTACACACGCCCGTTATACAACCCGCCCGTTATACACCAGCCCATTATACATCTGCCCGTTATACACCCGACCGTTATACACCCTGCCCATTATACACCCGACCGTTATACACCCCGCCCGTTATACACCCTCCCATTATATGCTCACCCGTTATACACCAGCCCGTTATACTCCTGCCCGTTTTACACACGCTCGTTATACAACCCGCCCATTATAAACCAGCCCGTTATACACCCGCCCATTATACCCCCACCCATTATACACCCGCCCGTTATACAGCCCGTCCATTATACACCCGCCCGTTATACACCCGCCCATTGTACACCCCGCCCGTTATACAACCTGCCCGTTATACACCCGCCCGTTATACACCCGCCCGTTATACACCCGCCCGTTATACACCACGCTCGTTATACACCCGCCCATCATACACCCTGCCTATTACACACCCCGCCCGTTATACACCCGCCCGTTTTACGCTCGCCCGGTATACACCCCGCCCGTTATACACTCGCCCATTATACGCTCGCCCGTTATACACCCTGCCCGTTATACAACCCGCCCGTTATACACCAGCCCGTTATACACCCGCCCGTTATACACCCGCCCGTTATACACCCTGCCCGTTATACACCCGCCCGTTATACACCCGCCCGTTATACAACCCGCCCGTTATACACCAGCCCGTTATACACCCGCCCGTTATACACCCGCCCGTTATACACCCCGCCCGTTATACACCCGCCCGTTATACACCCGCCCGTTATACACCCGCCCGTTATACACCCGCCCGTTATACACCCGCCCGTTATACACCCGCCCGTTATACACCCCGCCCGTTATACACCCGCCCGTTATACACCCGCCCGTTATACACCCGCCCGTTATACACCCGCCCGTTATGCACCACGCCCGTTATACACCCGCCCATCATACACCCGCCCATCATACACCCGCCTGTTATACCCCTCCATTATAGACCCCGCCCATTATACACCCCAACCGTTATACACCCCGACCGTAATACACCCCGACCGTTATACGCCCTGCCCATTAGACACACCGACCGTTATACATCCCGCCCATTATATACCCAGCCCATTATACACCCTGCCCATTAGACACACCGACCGTTATACATCCCGCCCATTATATACCCAGCCCATTATAGACTTGCCCGTTATACACCCTGCCCATTATATGCTCGCCCGTTATACACCTGCCTGTTTTACACACGCCCGTTATACAACCCGCCCGTTATACACCTGCCCGTTATACGCTCGCCCGTTATACACCCTGCCAGTTATACAACCCGCCCGTTATACACCCGCCCGTTATACACCCCGCCCGTTATACACCCGCCCGTTATACACCCCGCCCGTTATACACCCGCCCGTTATACACCCGCCCGTTATACACCCTGCCCGTTATACGCCCGCCCGTTATACGCCCGCCCGTTATACGCTCGCCCATTATACACACCGCCCGTTATACACCCCGCCCGTTATACACCCGCCCGTTATACACCCCGCCCGTTATACACCCCCGCCCGTTATACACCCCGCCCGTTATACACCCCGCCCGTTATACTCCCGCCCGTTATACACCCCGCCCGTTATACACCCGCCCGTTATACACCCGCCCGTTATACACCACGCCTGTTATACACCCGCCCGTTATACACGCCGCCCGTTATACACCCCGCCCGTTATACACCACGCCCGTTATACACCACGCCCGTTATACACCCGCCAGTTATACACCCGCCTGTTATACACACGCCTGTTATACACCCCGCCCATTATACACCCGCCCGTTATACACCTGCCCATTATACACCACGCCCATTATACGCCCGCCCATCATACACCCACCCATGATACACCCGCCCGTTACACAGTGGAATACAAACACACCCACAGGCAGGTATAACAGTGGTTTACCACATTCACCCCTTGTTTAAAAATGAGTCCGGTGGGGTGAAGTGTATTAAAAGTTTGTGTATTGGAGTCTCTCCGGAGGTCTTGTCTGCCGCTGTGATCGACGTGGCGACGGCAGGGGTAGTGAAGCTTCCGGCGTCGAGTCCCGCGTAGGCTGGGGCACTGGTGCGTAGTCCTCGTGGGTGTCGAGCAGGTCGCGGGGCCCAGGCATGCCGTCTGCTGGGGTTGGATATTGGATCGTGGGGGCGGGTGGTAGTGGGTAGTGGGTTACTGGGGCCCCCGAGGGTGCGAGGTCTCATATGGAGACTGTGTCCTCCCACCCGTCCGGGTACGCAATGTAAGCATACTGGGGGTTGGCGTGGAGGAGGTCGACCCTCTCGACCAGGGGGTCCGTTTTATGGGTCCTCACGTGTCTTCTCAGTAGGACCGGCCCTGGGGACGTCAGCCATGGCGGTAGCGATGTCCCCGATGTGGACTTCCTTGGGAAGACAAACATTTTCTCATGCGGGGTGGCGTTAGTGGCAGTGCAGAGCAGTGACCGAATAGAGTGGAGCGCATCGGGGAGCACATCCTGCCAGTGGGAGGTCGGAAGGCCCCTAGACTTTAAGGCTAGCAGGGCGGCCTTCCAAACTGTCGCATTCTCTCTTTCCACCTGTCCGTTCCCCCGGGGGTTGTAACTGGTGGTCCTGCTTGTGGCAATACCCCTAGCGAGCAGGTACTGACGGAGTTCGTCGCTCATAAACGATGAGCCCCGGTCGCTATGGATATAGCTGGGGAAACCGAACAGGGTGAAGAGGTCGTTCAGACATTTAATGACCGTGGCACTGGTCATGTCCTGGCAGGGGATGGCGAACGGGAAACGGGAGTACTCATCAATAATGTTGAGGAAGTACACATTGCGGTCGGAGGAGGGGAGAGGCCCTTTAAAATCAACGCTCAGGCGCTCGAAGGGGCGAGTGGCTTTTATCAGGTGAGCCCTGTCTGGTCTATAAAAGTGCGGTTTGCACTCAGCACAGACTTGGCAGTTCCTGGTCATGGTCCTGACCTCCTCAATGGAGTAAGGCAGGTTGCGGGCCTTGATGAAGTGGAAGAACCTGGTGACCCCCGGGTGGCAGAGGTCATTGTGGAGGGCCCGCAGTCTATCGATCTGCGCGCTGGCACAGGTGCCACGCGATAGAGCATCCGGGGGTTCATTGAGCTTCCCGGGCCGGTACAAGATCTCATAGTTGTAGGTGGAAAGTTCGATTCTCCACCTCAAGATCTTGTCGTTTTTGATTTTGCCCTCCTGCTTGTTGTTAAACATAAAAGCAACTGAACGCTGGTCAGTGAGCAGGGTAAATCGTTTTCTGGCCAGGTAGTGCCTCCAATGACGTACAGCCTCCACAATAGCCTGGGCCTCCTTCTCAACAGCGGGGTGTCTGGTCTCCGGGCCCTGGAGGGTTCGTGAAAAGAAGGCCACGGGTCTCCCCGCCTGATTAAGGGTAGCGGCCAGTGCAAAGTCGGACGCGTCGCTTTCCACCTGGAAGGGGATGGATTCGTCCACTGCGTGCATGGTGGCTTTGGCAATGTCTTCCTTGATACGGTGGAAGGCTAAGCGGGCCTCTGCCGTCAAGGGAAAAGAGGTGGACTTGATCAGCGGACGGGCCTTGTCCGCATAGTAGGGGACCCACTGGGCGTAATAGGAGAAAAACCCTAGGCACCTCTTCAGGGCCTTGAGGCAGTGGGGCAGTGGGAGTTCCATAAGGGGACGCATCTGGTCGGGGTCGGGACCGATGACTCCGTGTTCCACAACACAGCCAAGGATGGCGAGGCGGGTTGTGCGGAATATGCACTTCTCCTTGTTATACTTCAGGTTCAGGAGTTGGGCGGTGCAGAGGAATTTTTCGAGGTTTGCGTCATGGTCCTGCAAGTCATGGCCTCAGATGGTCACATTGTCCAGATATGGGAAAGTGGCCTGCAACGCATTTTGATCGACCATCCGGTCCATCTCCCTTTGGAAGACGGAGACCCCGTTGGTGACGCCAAAGGGAACCCTAAGGAAGTGGTAGAGGCGGCCGTTTGCCTCAAAGGCAGTATACTGGCGGTCCTCAGGGCGGATAGGGAGCTGGTGGTACGCTGATTTCAGGTCAACGGTCGAGAAGACGCGGTACTGCGCGATCTGGTTGATCATATCAGCTATGCGGGGGAGTGGGTAAGCGTCCAGCAGGGTGTAGCGATTTATAGTCTGGCTGTAGTCGATGACCAGGCGCTGCTTCTCGCCGGTCTTAATGACCACAACCTGGGCTCGCCAGGGGCTGGTGCTGCCCTCAATAATCCCCTCCTTCAGGAGCCGCTCCACTTCAGTTTTAATGAAAACCCTGTCCCCAGCACTGTATCGCCTGCTCTTTGTGGCGATGGGCTTACAGTCGGGGGTGAGGTTAGCAAACAGTGGGGGGGGGGGGTGACTCTGAGTGTGGAGAGGTTGCACCTGGTTCGCGGCGGGCAATTTGGAAGCTGCTGGCTGCGGACTGTGAGTGGGGGGAGGGGTCCACCGTACGCCATCGTAACACTTTTAAGGTGGCACTGAAAATCTAACCCCAGTAGAATGGCAGCGCAGAGGTGGGGCAGGACCAGAAGTTTAAAATTATCGTACACAGTCCCGTCTACTAAGAGTGTCACCACACAGTAGCCGCCAATGTCTGCCGACTGGGGCTCGGAGGCCATAGAAATCCGCTGGTGCGCAGGCAGGACTGGGAGAGAGCAACGCCGCACCGTGTCGGGGTGGATGAAGCTCTCCGTGCTCCCAGAGTCAAAAAGGCAGGTTGTTTCGTGACCATTTACCTTAATGTCCATTGTGGACCGGGCCAGTTGGTGCGGTCTCGCTTGGTCCAGCGTAACGGAGGCCAGCGTAGGGGTCGGTGTGCCGCTGCGGGTATCAGATGAGGCGGTGTTGGGGGCCTGCTGCGTCCCGGCTGGCGTCCAAGATGGCGGCATCCATGATCCCCATGTGGCTGGAGGCATCCAAAATGGCTGCTGTTCCGGTGGTTCGCACATGGCTGGGGAGGCCCAAGATGGCGGCCCGCACGGCCCACACGCGGCGCTGCTGGGGTTCGGGGTGGCTTTGGCCCTGCAGACGCTGGCGTAGTGTCCCTTCTTCCCGCAGCCCGAGCAGATCGCATTTTTCGCCGGGCAGCGCGCTCTGGGGTGTTTGGCCTGGCCACAGAAGTAGCATTTCTGGCCTTGGGACACTGCTGCGGTAGTTGGGCCATTGCTGGGATGTGGCTGAGGTGGCACGGCGCTATGAGACGGTCCTACCGTGTCCCAGGCTGTCATTCCCCACGGCGTCCACGGTGCAGAGGATTAGGCATCCATGCCCCGGTAGGCTGCGTCCAATGATAGTGCGAGTTCAGAGGCCTTGTTGAGGTCGAGGTCACTCTGCTCCAACAGTCGCTGTCGGGTGTAATTGGACCTGTGGCCCGCCACAAAAGCGTCCCGGATAAGTTCCTCTGTGTACACGGCGGCCTTTACATCCTTACAACCACAGGCCCGGCCAAGCACAGACAGTGCCTGAAGGTATTCCTCGGTCGATTCCCCAGGTTGTTGTTTACGACTCCCCAGGAGGTGCCTGGCGTACACCTCGTTCACTGGGCGCGTGTACGGGTCCTTGAGGAGCTTGAGAGCAGCCGTGTACGAGGTCGCGTCCTGGATGACCGAGTACGCTCGGTGGTTCACTTTGGAGGTCAGGACATCCAGTTTGTCCTCATCCGATTTGACCGTTGCAGCGGAGGCGATCAGGAATTTTTCAAAGCACTTAAGCCAGTGAGCAAACTTGGTGGATGCGTCCGCCTCCCGATGGTCTAAGTCCAGGCATGCTGGTGTGAGGATCTTCTCCATTATAAAAAAATCTTGTTAATAAAATTGATGCGCTATCAATTACTCAAAAGACTGAGGTTAAGCGAGTAACTAACAGGCTTTTATTAACAAGAGAATGAAGGTGTGCCTCGAGTGGTCAACCAGTCCAGAATACAGAGGGACTGTGGAGCAGTCACCTTTATACCTGGACTCGTGGGAGGAGTCAGCCGAGGCATGTACAGACATGTACACAGTGGAATACAAACACACCCACAGGCAGGTATAACAGTGGTTTACCACAACACCCGCCCGTTATACATCCCGCCAGTTATACACGCGCCCATTATACACCCCACCCATTATACACCCGCCCGTTACACACCCTCCCGTTATACACCCCGCCCGTTATACACCCCGCCCGTTATACACCCGCCGGTTATACACCCCGCCCGTTTTCCCATTCCAGAGAGTTGAGCATATAATCCAGGCTGACACCCCAGTGCAGTTATGAGGGTGTGCTCAGTGTCTCAGTACTGAGGGGGTGCTGCACTGTCGTCTTTCAGGTGAGAAGACCCTGTTGCCATGATCCCATGGCACTAATTCGAAGAGGAGCAGTGGAATTGTCCACAATGTCCTGGCCAATATTTATCTCTCAACCTACATCAGTAAAACAGAGTATCTGGTCATTATCACATTGCTTTTTGAGGGAGCTTGCTGTGCGCGAATTGGCTGCTGCATTTCCTACATTACAACAGCGACTACACTTCAGAAAGTACTTAATTGTCTGTAAAGCACTTTGGGATGTCCTGAGGTCATGAAAAGGGCTATATCAATGCAAATCTATCTCTCGTTCTCTCTTTCTCTCTCTCTCTGGAAGAAAGCTGGAGGAGCAGACGATCTGTTTACCATTTCTGTCAAGGTGATTTGTGGCTGTGGCTTGATACTAGCTTTGGAGGCAGTTTGCATCATTCTATGAGGGTTTGCCAACTATTTCTCAACAGGAGTGAACCCTTTCATACAGCACAGTTCTGGAAATGTTCCTGTTAGCTCCTTAGAGCACATTTAAAGGTTGTGATGCTCACAACAAGCAATAAATTAGATGTGAACACAATTTTGACAGAAATAATCACACATAGCATTGATAGTGAGACTGAGACAGAAATTTGATCTGTCGTTTATCGGTAATCAATGTATAAAACTATCCCCACTATTTTCTAATACATTTTTTATATTAATTTGTCAAAAGAACCAGAGGGGAGATGAGGAGAATTGTTTTTTACGCAGCCAATTGTTATGATCTGCCTGAAAGGGTGATGGAAGCTGATTCAATAATTACTTGCAAGGTAAATTGGATGAATACTTTAAAAGGGAAAATGGGCAGGGCTATAGGGAAAGAGCAGCGGGGAGTGGGACTGATTGGAGAGCTCTTTCAAAGAGCCAACACAGACACGATGGGCCGAATGGCCTCCTTCTGTGCTGTAAGCTTCTATGATTGTGGCATATAAGTGCTTGAGAATGTGATGCTCCTCAGCAAGCCATGCGTAAAAGAAGACTTGCCAGTTTGATCAACACCCAGTGGACCCTCATTTGCCACCCCACCCCCTCTATACCTGCAAGCCTTCACACATCTACCTGTCAATGACTGGCTTCATACAGGGTTTCGGGTCAGCAGACAGTCAGGCATGCCTCAGCGCTCACCGATGGGAATGGTACCGTGGAGTAGAATAGAGAGTAGCAATCCTTATAACCATCTCCTGTAGCACCACCCCCACGTCATGAAGTATCAACTGAGTTGAGTGCTGAGCTGCTCTGTCACTGCCTAAAGACTCATGCCTGCATCTTGGCTTTCCTTTCCCTTCATGTTTGAACATAAGAACATAAGAAATAGGAGCAGGAGTAGGCCAATTGGCCCCTCGAGCCTGCTCCGCCATTCAATAAGATCATGGCTGATCTGATCCTAACCGCCAATCCACTATCACAAAACCATCTCCTGAATCTAACAGAATTAGACACATGAAATAGGAGCAGGATCAGGCTACACGGCCCCTGGGCCTGTCATTTAGTCCCTTCCCGCTTCCGCTGTTAAAGGGCTGAGATTCATTTTGAGGATCTCTGAAGGCTGGTGGAATTTTTGTCCCTCTATTCTGACACTCCCCTTTAATTGAGCCCAACCCTTTAAATTTCACTGACACACAACTTTCTGCTCGCACCATTGCCTTTCAGCTGAGACGTTTAACCGAGGCCCTGTTGCCATGATCACATGGCACTATTTCGAAGAAGAGCTGGGGAGTTGTCTCCAGTATCCTGGACAATATTTATCCCTCCAACATCATACAAACAGATTATCCGTTCATTATCTCATTGCTGTTTGTGGGGCTTTGCTGTGCACAAAAAGTTTGGTTTTGAGGAGCGTCTTAAAGGAGGAGAGGTAGAGGGGCGGAGAGGTTTAGGGAGGGAATTCCAGAGCTTAGGGCCTCGGCAGCTGAAGGCACGGCCACCAATTGTGGAGCGATTAAGATCGGGAATGCGCAAGAGGCCAGAACTGGAGGAGCGCCGAGATCTCCGAGGGTTTGTAGGGCTGGAGGAGGCTACAGAGATAGGGAGGGGCATGGTCAAGGACGGATTTCCAAACAAGGATGAGAATTTAAAATTTCAGGCGTTGCTGGAATGGGAGCCAATGTAGGTCAGCGAGCACAGGGGTGATGGGTGAACGGGACTTGGTGAGAGTTGGGCTGCGGGCCGCAGAGTTTCACTAAAAAACAGATGATCTGCTCATTATCACATGGCTGCTTGTGGGAGCTTGCTGTGCACAAATTGGCTGCCGCGTTACATAAGATAAGATAATTACAACAGTGACTACACTTCAGAAGTACTTCATTGGCTGTAAAGCGCTTTGAGACGTTCTGAGGTCGTGAAAGGCGCTATAGTAATGCAAGCCTTCCTTTCATTCTTTCTGGAGGAATGCGGGAGGAGCAGAGGATGGGGGTAATTTTGACTTTTGGGGATAGTATAAAACAGGCAATATCAGATCGTTATACATCTCTCCCAATTTTCGTTATCATTGAAGTCAACGGAAATGAAGATCGGGAGGGATATATTCCGGGCAGCTGATCCGATATCACACGTTTTATACTACACTAAAGTCAAAAATAACTCGCGAATGTGCTTCCTGCACCCATTCTAATCTAGACCTGGAGTGTATCAAAGATCTAAGAACATAAGAACATAAGAAGTAGGAGCAGGAGTAGGCCATACGGCCCCTTGGACCTGCTCCGCCATTCAATAGGATCATGGCTGATCCGAACCTAGACTCATGGCCACTTCCCTGCCCGCTCCCCATAACCCCTAATTCCCTTATCAGCTAGGAAACTGTCTATCTCCGTTTTAAATTTATTTAATGTCGCAGTTTCCACAGCTCTCTGAGGTAGCAAATTCCATAGAATAACTACCCTCTAACCTCAGGAAATCGCAAGAAGACTTTCGTTAGGGGCCTGACTAAGACTCGCCAATAGTGATTTAGGTACAAGCCCCAGAAGCAAAATACTGCGGATGCTGGAAATCTGGAAATGCTGGAAATACTCAGCAGGTCAGGCAGCATCTGCGGAGAGGGGAAGGTAGGGTTCACGTTTCAGATCGATGACCTTCCGTCTGAACCCTGGTGGAAGTTCATCGACCTGAAACCTTAACACCACCTTCCCCTCTCCACAGATGCTGCCTGTCCTGCTAAGTTGTTACTGTAATGATCAATAACATGTCATTCTGGAGTGGTACACTAGATGGAGCCGTAGAGCTGTATAGAGCTGTATATTTAGTTGTATGTGTTTAAGACTACACTACCCAGGATGCACTAGGCTACCCAGAAGGAGGTAGTCAAGATGGAAGCCTGCACACAGGAGCACACATGCTGAATCTCTACAGATGCTGTACCTAGAGAACGTGTACTGAATAAATTACTAGCTAGAAGCTAGCTGTTCATAATAAGAATTACTAGTTATTAATGAACATAACATGGTACCAGGATTGGTAAGATCTGCTGAATATTGTGCAACACAACATGAAGAATTTGAAGTGACCAGAGCGTTTGAAACTCACAGGAAATGTCGACTACAATTCGCAGACTTTTAAACAACAATTCGAACTCTACATTGCTGCCATCGGGTACGGTACGAAGCTAGACGCAAGGAAAATAGCGTTGCTGCTCACGGTTGCAGGCCCACAGGCGATAGAGGTATTTAATACATCTGTATTTAATCTAGAGGAGAACAGAGAAAAATTAGACGATGTGCTAAAGAAGTTTGATACACATTGTTCTCCCAAAAAGAATGAAACCTATGAGAGGTACATCTTCCATTCTCGGACACAGCAGCAAAATGAGACTTTTGATAGCTTTTTGACTGATCTGAAATTGAAAGCACAGACATGTAATTTCTCTGAGCTGAAAGCATCCATGATTCATGACCAGATTGTGTTTGGTATTCATGATAAAAAAGTCAGGGAACGTCTGTTGAGAGAAACCGAACTAACATTGGAAATTGCTGTGAAAGTATGCCAAGCTAGCGAGCTAGCTCAAAAGCATGCCTAGACTTTCAGTGAAATCAATGATGATGTGATTGCAGTAAGTGCTGCTGTCGGTGCTGTGTCCTACAAGGGGAAGAAACATGGGCAGAACAGAAGTGAAAAGCAATCGGAGGAAGGAATTTTTAATTGTAAGCGCTGTGGTTACAAACACCAGTTAAAACAATGTCCAGCGTTTGGAAAAATGTGCACAAAATGTCATGGAAAGAATCACTTTGCCAAACAATGCTTTTCAAAAGTAAAAACTAAGAAAGGGCAATGAGTTAATGTAATTGAGGACACTGATTTAAGTGAGACATGTTTTGTAGGAATAGTGTCATGTGACGATATCAAAAAGGATACAGAAAATGTGCAGCCCTCAGGAATTAACAATGCTGAACATAAAGTTAATGCAGTAAAAGAGGACAAATGGATGATCCCACTGCAGGTAAATGGAGCATTAGTTACATTGAAACTAGACACTGGGGCAAAAGCAAACTTAATCAGTATGAGTGACATTAACAATATGAAAGAAAAGCCCAAAATACAGAAAAAGTCAGTACTACTGAAGGACTATAATGGACAGAAAATAGATAGCTTAGGTGTATGCAGACTTAAAGTGACAGTCAAAGGCAAAGTGCATCATCTCATGTTTTCTGTTGTGGCTGAAGGACTTGATTCACTACTGGGTGACAAAGCTTGTGAGGACTTAGAACTGGTCAAGAGAGTCTACCGTATAAACTGTGCCATAAGCAGACCAGATGACTTGGTGGATTCTGTAGTGAATAATTTCCAGGATGTGTTCAAAGGATTTGGAGTTCTACCATTCACTTACAAGGTCCAGCTGAAGGAGGTTGCTCAGCCAGTGGTACATGCTCCATGAAGAGTTCCAGCACCCCTGCGTGACCGGCTCAAGAAAGAACTGGACAGAATGACCACACTAGGAGTCATCAGGAAAGTCGAAGAGCCAACAGACTGGGTTAACTCCATGGTATGTGTAAAGAAAAAGAACAATGATCTAAGAATATGCATGGATCCAAAGGACTTAAATGCAAACATAAAACGTGAACACTACCAGATTCCCAAGCGAGAAGAAATCACCAGTGAAATGTCAGGTGCCAGATATTTTACAAAGCTCGATGCCTCACAAGGATTTTGGCAACTAAAACTGGATGAAGAGAGCACCAAATACTGTACCTTCAACACACCATTTGGCAGGTATTGTTTCCTGCATCTGAAATCTTTCATAGAGCGATGGAACACATAATTGAAGGCCTGGAAGGAGTTCGGGTCTATGTTGATGACATCATCATCTGGGGCTCCACACTGAAAGAACACAATGAGAGACTGACTAAAGTGCTACAGAGCATACGCCAGAATGGACTGAAGATCAACAAAGCCAAGTGTCAGTTTGGCATCCAGGAAGTCACTTTCCTAGGAGATAATCTATCTGGTAAAGGAATAGAGCCAAATATGGAAAAAGTAAACACCATACTCAACATGCCCCGACCCACTGACAAAAAAGGAGTGCTACGCATCATGGGGATGATAAACTTCATTGGAAAGTTCATTCCTAACTTGTCAGCCAAGACAACCTGTCTGCGAGACCTGCTACATAAAACAAATGAGTTCGCATGGACAGAAAGACATGAACAAGAATGGATGAATCTCAAAACACTGCTGACAACCACACCTGTACTCACCTTCTTTGACCCAACAAAGAGAATCAAAGCGTCAATGGATGCATCAAAAGATGGCCTAGGCGCGGTCTTGCTACAAGCAGAGGGTGAAGATTGGAAGCCTGTTGCCTATGCCTCCAGATCTATGACTGATATTGGGTGTCGATACGCCCAGATTGAAAAGGAATGTCTAGGCTTGGTAGTTGGACTAGAAAAGTTTCATGGCTACATATATGGACTTCCCACCTTCACAGTTGAGACAGACCACAGCCCACTGGTTGCCATCATAAAAAAGAACCTGAATGAGATGTCTCCAAGGATTCAACGACTCATGATGAAGCTGCAAAGATATGACTTTGAACTGATCTACACACCAGGCAAATACATAGTGTTTGCAGATGCACTATCCCGAGCACCCACAATGAATCATGTGAGCTCTACTGAAGAAGACGTGGATGTTCATGTGAGTATGGTCACTGCTGCGCTGCCTGTGTCAGACACAAAATCAAAGCAAATAGCAGAAGAAACAGTAAATGATACAGTATTACAAACAGTAATAGAGAACATTCATCATGGTTGGCCAAAAGGTTCCTGTCCAAAATATTTTCACATAAGGTCAGAATTGAGCGTCGCAAGTGGACAATTACTAAAACAGAACAGAATAGTCATTCCACAGGCTCTACGTCAAGACATGCTCAAAAGGATTCATGAGGGACACCTCGGAATTGAAAAATGCAAAAGGAGAGCAAGAGACACTGTTTATTGGCCTGGCATAAATAAGGACATTGAGAACATGATAGGCAAATGTGAGACATGTCAGAAACACCAAAACAAACAAACAAACAAAGGAACCAATGATAGTAGCTGACTTACCAACAGCACCATGGCAAAAGGTTGATATGGACCTCTTTCATTTAAATGGTAAAGAATATCTAATAGTGATTGACTACTATTCTAACTATCCTGAGATGGTGCTGCTCTCAAGCACATCAGCAAGCAATGTCATAATGCATGTGAAATCCATCTTCGCCAGACATGGAATTCCCAGGATTGCCGTTAGCGACAATGGTCCGTGCTTCAACTGCAAGGAGTGGCAACAGTTTGCAGCACAGTATGACTTTCAGCACATCACATCCAGTCCTTTGTATGCTCAGTCAAATGGTAAGGCAGAGAAAGGTGTTCAAGTTCTCAAGCAGCTACTGAAGAAAGCGACAGGAAGCAAGTCTGATCCTTATCTCGCCCTGCTGAGCTAACGAGCCTCACCTTTAGACTGTGTTTCTTCACCTGCTGAACTACTAATGGGTCGCATGTTGTGCACCACGCTACCCTACTGTGCAAAAGAACAGCAAAGTAAGGAACTGAGACAGAGACTTCAACTGTTAAAGCTGATACAGAAATCATACTATGACAAGTCATCCAAAACTCTAAAACCATTGACAAGGGATGATGTTGTCAGGATTGAGGATCCAGATGCATGGAACAGGAAAGCTGCAGTTCTTGAGGAAGTACGACCAAGGTCATACACTGTTAGAACTGAGGAAGGACAGATTCTCAGGAGGAACCGCCGTTCCCTCCTGAAAACACAAGAAACTATCCAAGAGCAGATTGATGACAATGCCGCAACTGAATCTTGTCATTCACCACCAGAACAATCTCATGAAAACACATCAGACTTACCTGTGCTGAGAAGACCCACACGTGTAGTAAAAAAGCCTGATAGACTTAATCTTTTGAGTAAAAAAAAACTATATTGAAAATGTATTGACTGTTGTGAAAATGTTTATGTTTATAGAGCACTAACAAAAGTGTTACTGATATCATCTTTATCATTTCTCTTGAAAGTTGATTGATATTGATTTTGTTAACCTCAAAGAAAGGGGGATGTAATGATCAATAACATGTCATTCTGGAGTGGTACACTAGATGGAGCCGTAGAGCTGTATAGAGCTGTATATTTAGTTGTATGTGTTTAAGACTACACTACCCAGGATGCACTAGGCTACCCAGAAGGTGGTAGTCAAGATGGAAGCCTGCACACAGGAGCACACATGCTGAATCTCTACAGATGCTGTACCTAGAGAACTTGTACTGAATAAATTACTAGCTAGAAGCTAGCTGTTCATAATAAGAATGTCTAGTTATTAATGAACATAACAGTTACCAGCATTTTCTGTTTTGATTTCAGGTACAAAGGGGGTGAAAAACCATTGCTTGCACCTCCAGTGGGAGGGGCAAATGGGGCGCAAATGGCTTTTCACCCCCCACCCCAGGTAACCGCACCTCCCACAATAAACCGGGTATCGCCCCGATCTTCTGCGCCCGCAGATCATGACGTCATCTCCGAGCGCAGTGCCCCGGTAGCGCCTCGGGGAAAAAAGTGCCCCCTCGCGCCCCGCGGCAGCACCGAGCGATGTTACCGACTGCTGCAAGGGGTCTCGAACAGTGAGGCCGGCCGCTCGCGGGGCGCCATTTAAAGGCGCGGTGGCCGGCCGACATGCAGAAAAAAATCGGCCATTTAAAAAATAAATAATTTCTGAGCACCGGACGTGGGCTTGAGTGCCGGGCTGATCGCGCGGCACTCCCGCACCCCGGTGCTCCAGCAGATGCAGAATTCGCAGCGCAGGGCCCTGCCCTTCAATTGAGGGAAGAGCCTCTGCAATGCAGCAGCGCCACGCGTGGCCACACGTGGCGCTGCTGAGCACATCACCCCGGATCGTGGACATCCCCGCCTCTTGCGCGCCAAGACGCAAGCGGAGAGCTTGATTTAGCGCTCTTGGAGCAACAAATGGGAATTTCTCAAATGTTTGAAAAGGTTTCAAACTTTTCAAACATTTTTGACTGAGCGCCCCAAATGGCCCTCATGGGGAATTTCTCCCCCAAACACTATTACAATAGCAGACAATCTAGCCCTGCCTCTGTGTGTGTGTGTGTGTGTGTGTGTGTGTGTGTGTGTGTGTGTGTGAGAGTGGTTCAGTCTCTCAGTGAGCCTGGGATGATTTAGCTCTGTAATCTTGAGCACACGCAATAAATACTGAGACTATATTCTGTTTTTGCCCAGTAGCGACATTGCTTATCTTTTTCGAGTGTTGCTGCATCTCGAATTCTGCAGGAAGCATTCAAAGGGACTTGACTCACTGCCTTGTTTTAATTAACTACTTGCTCTCTGTCTCCAGACTCTTGGGGGTGAATCTCGACTTTATGCGATAGAGTAAAACGGGTGATCGCACGTCGGCAGCCCGTTTTACATGGAATGATGGAATGATGCAGCACAGAAGGAGGCCATTCGGCCCCCCCCTTGCCTGTGCTGGCGCTTCGATCCGATTCATCCCACAACCCCTGCCTGCTCTTTCCCCACAGCCCTGCAAATTTCAAGTATTTCTCCAATTCCCTTTTGAAAGTTACTATTGAACCTGCTTCCACCGCCCATTCAGGCAGCGCATTCCGGATCACAACAACTTGCTACATAAAAAAATTCTCCTCATCTCACCTCTGGCTCATCTCTCACAATTTTTATTTCCATTGGCCCAGAAATTCGGGTCTCCACGGGTGAGTACGCATAGGGAAGAGCCCAATGGAAGTGCCGGTTTCGTGCATGCACTGCGCATGCGCGGGAAACCGGCACTTCCGTTCCCCTGAAAGAAGAGGTTCAGAGGTGGAACACGTGCGCATCGAACTTACTTTTATTTGCAGCTTTTCCCGGGAGGGTGTCCCCAGGAGTTACACTTTTAAAAAGCAGGTGCAAGGCCTGCTTTTTACAAGGTAAGTGGTGAATTAATTAAAATTAAAACATTTTTTCCACAGGTTTATTATTTTTAAATACATTAAAGAAAGGTAAGTTTATTTTTAGCCCTGTTAGAAAATGTAATTAATTTTTTCAAAAATGTAAATTATTGTTTAAAATGGTTATTTCATGTAATTTATAGTTTATTTTAAAAATGTGATTTAAAAAAAAATTTATTTGAAGATTTAGTGATGTTTTGGGGCTTATAGTATTTATAGGTTTGACAGATCTTTCCTGCTACCATTGGCTCTCCATGGCCCACGTGATCCCAGGGGACGCATCGAACTAACTGCGCCCCGGGATACGCAAGCACTGTGCGCCGGCAGTTGGAGGAGGCCCAGGACCGGAATCCTACGCGGGCCCACAGCTCAACGGCTGGCACGGTAGGTAAGTGCAGGTCGGGGGCTTGCACCCACGGGAAGCCCCCGACCCGAATTTCTGGGCCATTGACTTCAATAGCTGCTGACTCGCCTCAACTCGACCCTTATTACACCATCGCACATAATCAAGGTCTACCCCCTGCTATTGTGTTGTACTGTTCTGTTTAATATCTTCCCTGTGCTGCTTGCTTCTGCAAATAATTCTATTTGTGAATAAACCTTTTAATCATTTATCCTGTTACAAAGAGTGTCTTGTCAATGGCTCATGAAATTTAATATTGATAAATGTAAAGTACTTTGTAAATGGTGCTGTAACAACAACAACAACTTGTATTTATATAGCGCCTTTAACGTAGTGAAACATCCCAAGACGCTTCACAGGCACATTGTCAGACAAGAATTGACACCGAACCACATAAGGAGATACTAGGACAGATGACCAAAAGCTTGGTCAAAGAGGTAGATTTTAAGGAGCATCTTAACGAAGGAGAGAGAGAGACGGAGAGGCGGAGAGGTTTAGGGAGGCTGCTCCAGAGCTTAGGGCCCAGGCACCTGAAGGCACGGCCACCAATGGTGGAGTGCTGAAAATCAGGGATGCGCAAGAGGCCAGAATGGGAGGGGCGCAGGGATCTCGGGGGGTTGTAGGGCTGGAGTAGGTTACAGAGATAGGGAGGGGTGAGACCATGGAGGGATTTGAAAACAAGGATGAGAATTTTTAACATGTAGGTCAGTGAGCACAGGGTAGTTCAAACATTCGGTTGTCTTTGTTGATCACTGATCTGCATTGGTTGGACACGTTGGGGATTTAGTGTACTATGACTCATAGGTCTCTCAGTTTCATCTTTAACTATTTCAACACCATTCATGGACTTAACAAAGTGAAATGGTTTTTGATAGAGATTACCAAAGATCAGAGGCACAGCGAATGAAAGATGTGTCTTCACTGGTGAGTTGGACGGAGTGGGGAACAGATAGGAATCCAGAGTGTTGGGAACCGAGGTTGTAGGCTGGGACAGAAAGACCGCTGAGATTTTAAACCCCCTTCCCTAATCTCACTTATTTCATCCAAGGAAATAAACCAGCACTTTCATAGAGTCAGTAGACTCTGGAAATCCGATGATGGCCTGTAGGAAATTCTTTGTCCATGTTTAGGTCAATGGAAATTTTCAAGACTGACAGATTGACAAATTTTTGTTAGGTAAGGGTATCAAGGGATATGGCTGAAAGGTGGGTCAATGGAGTTGAGGTACAGATCGGCCATGATCTGGTTATATGGCAGAACTTGAGATGCTGAATGGCCTACTCATGTCCCTATGTTCCTAGATCCACATTTCTTCCAGGAAAACATATGAAAATTAAAACAATTTCTGGAAGTGGGCACTCCCTCGGAAATGGGAGCACTGATTGTGTGCAGTTTTGGTCGCCTTATCTGAGGAAGGATGTTCTTGCCATGGAGGGAGTGCAGCGAAGATTCACCAGACTGATACCTGGGATGGCAGGAATGACGTATGAGGAGAGATTGGGTCGATTAGGTTTATATTCGCTGGAGTTTAGAAGAATGAGAGGGGATCTCATTGAAACTTATAAAATTCTAACAGGGCTAGACAGACTAGATGCAGGAAGGCTGTTCCCGATGGCGGGGGAGTCCAGAACCAGGGGTCACAGTCTAAGGATAAGGGGTAAGCCATTTAGGACAGAAATGAGGAGGAATTTCTTCACCCAGAGAGTGGTGAACCTCTGGAATTCTCTACCACAGAAGACAGTTGAGGCCAATTCATTAAATATATTCAAGAAGGAGTTAGATATATTTCTTAAGGCTAAAGGGATCAAGGGATATGGGGAGAAAGCAGGGACAGGGTACTGAGTTTGGATGATCAGTCATGATCGCATTGAATGGCAGAGCAGGCTCGAGGGGCCGAATGGCCTACTCCTGCTCCTATCTTCTATGTTTCTATGATAGAGAGAAGGGATGATGCAAGTTTTTGATGGAATTCTTCCATTAATGGCAATATTGCGACAGCAAGGAATGGTAATATGAGAGGTACATTGTGCATTCCTTCCCTGCTTTAGGAAATTTTTTGGTATCTAGCTTATTATTTCATACAGATACATCACGAATCTTTGGATTCTGAGAAACTGCACTTCATAAATTGAAAATCTTGATCCCGAAATCCTTGGGGCTTTGGAGGGCAGACCTATGGTATTATGGGGCAGGAAGTTGGAACATGGTTCAGTCTGGGTGCTATCTCTATTACCAAGTGTCAGCTGTGGCTCAGTTAGTAGCACTATCACCTCTGAATCAGAAGGTTGTGGGTACAAGCCCCACTCCAGAGACTTGAGCACAAATTCTAGGCTGACGCTCCAGTGCAGTACTGAGGGAGTGCTGCACTGTCGGAGGTGCCGTCTTTCAGATGAGATGTTAAATTGAGCCGCCATTTGCCCATCAGGTGGATGTAAAAGACCCCATGGCACTATTCGAAGAAGAGCTGGAGAGTTCTCCTCAGTGCCCTAGCAATTTTTGTCCCTCAACCAACATCACTAAAACAGATTATCTGGTCATTATCACATTGCTGTTTGTGGGACCTTGCTGTGCGCAAATTGGCTTCTATGTTTCCTACATTGCAACAGTGGCTACACTTCAAAAGTACTTCATTGGCTGTAAAGCGATGTTGAAAGTCCTAAGGTTGTGAAAGGTGCTGTAGAAATGCAAGACTTCCTTCCTTCCTTCAGTTAACATCGTAAATCCCAGCAGTTTCAGGAATGGGCACAATGACAGCCTGCTCACAAAAGGTGAGGGGGCAGATAATCCTATTTTAGCACCTTAGGATGTTTTGCTACGTTAAAGGTGCTATATAGATGCAAGTTGATTAATTGAAGGAAATTCTTGATACGACATATTTTTGCTCAATTATGCCCTTCGTGATGCTGGACACTAGGGCCGCCTGTGAGTCCCTAGAAACCAGAGTTGCTCGAGCTTTTGGAATTTGGGACGGAGGAGACGTGTTGGAAAATTTCAAGGCCGGTTTCGCCAATGCAGAACCAAAACTGGCAGAAGAAACGCGCAGCGCAAAACATTTCTGCCGATCGGTACCCAGCCGCTCAGGCATGCTGACATCATTGACAAGGTACCTCCCTCTCTGGCCAGACGGTCACCCCAGTCTAACCGCAAACATGTGTGGTCACCTCCCCCCCAAACATTTACAAACAATAGCCCCACTCCCCCATAACCTCCAACAAGGGTCAAGGAGGGCATCGTCAGCGAATAGGCCAGAAGTTCTGCTCCGCCCCCAGATACATCCCATCCCAAAGGCTTATCCGGGAATTTCAGGGGGGCAGGTTCTATTCCCATCTGAAAGGATCCTCATGCAGAAATCCCCTCCAAGTCACACACCATCCTGACTTGGACCTACATCATTGTTTCTTCATCGTCGCTGGGTCAAATTCCTGGAGCTCCCTCCCTGACAACACCGTGGGAGTGCCTTCACCACACGGACTGCAGCGGTTCAAGAGAGCAGGTCACCACCACCATCTCAGGGGCAATTAGGGATGGGCAATAAATCCTGGCCTCGCCAGCGACGCCCACATTCTGGGAATGAATAACTAACAAGACCGAAAACACCGTTTGCCTTCGATGTCCAACAGCCGACACCTTGTTGGTATTTGCAATAAGAGAGGTACAGCCGTCTATTTCCTTTCAATATAATTGGGGAGTGCTGCGTGAAGCACTTCAGCAAGGTCTGCAATGGTCTGCTCTTTACAGACCCAATCACAGTGCAAGCACAAGGATGAGTTATGACACCTACCAACTGTGCCAGTTATGCTAAATATTCTCTGGAAGATTAAAGCTGCCACAACACATACCTCAGAAGCATTAACTATGATGAATGTAAGCACAGCTGCTGCAGTTTGTTTCTGCTTCTTTTATATCCTATTACAAACAAATTCAAGGCTATTCCACTATCCAAAAGCTGTTTTCTCCGTCACCCCTCGCTAATCTTTCTCTTTCAACATTATGATTAATACTCCTTTCGTTGAAAATAAAATCGTCAGATTTTTTTTAAGCATTGGAGCTGTTGATTGATTGTTGGCTCCTGGCTTTGCACCAGAGGTTTGTGGGTTTTTAAAAGAATGTGTTCCTGGGATATGGGCATCACTGGCAAGGCCAGCATTTATTGCCCATCCCTAGTTGCCCCTTGAGAAGGTGGTGGTGAGCCGCCTTCTTCTTGAACCGCTGCAGTCCGTGTGGTGAAGGTGCTCCCACAGTGCTGTTAGGGAGGGAGTTCCAGGATTTTGACCCAGCGACGATGACGGAACGGCCGATATATTTCCAAGTCGGGATGCTGTGCGACTTGGAGGGGAACTTGTGAGATGATGCTGTCCCATGCACCTGCTGCCCTTGGCCTTCTAGGTGGTGGAGGTCACCGATTTGGGAGGTGCTGCCGAAGAAGACTTGGCGAGTTGCTGCAGTGCATCCTGTAGATAGTACACACTGCAGCCACGGTATGCCAATGGTGGAGGGAGTGGATGTTGGAGGGAGTGGATATTTACAATGGTGGATGGGCTGTCGATCAAGTGGACTGCTTTGTTCTGCATGGTGTTGAGCTTCTTGAGTGTTGTTGGAGCTGCACTCATCCAGGCATATGGAGAGTATTCCATCACACTCCTGACATGTGCTACCATTTACAAGGGTTCAGGCGCCACATAGGGATTTATTTTCAACTTAATCCTTACACAATAAGAATTTGCATTTATATAGTGCCTTTAATATAGGAAAATATTAAGGTAGGATAGGCACTTTGCAGAGAAGTAATTAATAGAAACGGGTGGCGAGCCACTGAAGCTGATGTTAGGAGGGGCAACCAAAAGATTGGTCAAAGGAATGGATTTCAAGCCGTGTCTTAAATGAAAAGAGGGAGGGGGCGAGGCAGTGGGGTTTAAGGAGGGAATTCCAAAATGTGGAGAACAGACAGATAAAGGCATGGCCATTGATGGTGGGGCAAAGGGATGAGGCATGAGGGGTCAGAGGAATGAAGAATTTGGAAGCATGGTTTTAGGGCTGGGGTAGGTTACGGAGATAGGGATGGGCAAGGTCATGAAGGGATTCAAACACGAGGAGAGTACTTACACCAAGGTGACGAAAAATGAAACAGTTCTGGCCTCTGGCGCATCTCCAATTTCCTTCGCTCTACCACGGGGGCCGTGCCTTCAGCTGTCTAAGCTCTGGAATTCACTCCTTAAATCACTACCTCTCTCTGTCCTCCTTTAAATTACTCCTTGAAACCTATCTCTTTGACCAAGCTTTTGATCACCTATCCTAATAACTCCATTTGTGGCTCGGTGTCAAAATTTTGTCTGATTGCATTCCTGTAAAGTACCTTGGGATCTTTTTAGTACGTTTGAAGTGGCGCTTCTTAGTTTCCAAACAGGCAGGCCACTGAGCTGTGGGGCCTTTAACGAGTAGACGCGTGTCGAAATAAAACGTTCCCAAACGTAGCTTTGTCTTTTAAACTGTTTACTATAACACTTAACAAACAGAATTACAAAGCAAACACGTATAAACGAACACGGTCAAAAACTGTACTGCTCCAAACCTCACAGCTTCTGCCTCTTTCACCACGTGCAGTTTAAACTGTGAAAAGGCTGCACCCATGTGTGGCTTAGGGACTGTTCCATTGTGGCAAGAATGAAGGGGGTGTCGGACTATACCACTGGAGCAAGAAAATAGGGGGTTTCTTAATACAATAAGTCGTTCAGGTAAATTAACTGTATTATGCCATTTAGCCACTATTTTAAAGTATTTTCTTAAGCCTTTATGGCTCTTACATTCCGGCCCCTAATTGACTAGGCACATGAAGCATATCAATTACTCAAACATTAAGAGTCATAAACTAATGAGTTCAACATATTTACAATACAAGTGTCCACTTTTTTCTTTCGTTCAGGAGCTTTTCACGCTGCTTCTTGTAGCAGGCAGAGCTTTGTGATCGGTCTTTCCAGGGTCGTGTAACCGTCTGCAAACAATGCATTCAGAGAGTATTTTTCTTATTACGGAATTAGCTCCTGGAATCCAGTATCTTTGTCTTAGCTTCACAAGCACGTGATTCCTCCCACTGTGTCCAATACTCTGGTGTATATGCTGAAAAATGAGAGTAGCAACCCGGAGGTCCTTAGAAAGGATAGCAGGATGCTTGGCCTCCTCTGGCATAGCAGATTTGTTTAGTCTCCCTCCCACCCTCAGTACTCCATCTTGCAGTGTAGGGTCCAGCTTGTAGATATGACTACCTTTCTTGATTGGAGTATTTCGCTGTAGAGCTTCGATTTCTTCTGGGTATCTTTGTCTTTGACTGAAGCGAACTATCTCCTTCTCAGCCTTGGCCAAATCCTCCACGGTCAATGAATTCTTGCCCAATGTGGTCTTGTGCTGATGCATGTACTGCTGTAGAAGCATTCTCTGCTTATCAGGGTTACTTTCAGACTGACTGATAGTGGCTCGGTACTCTTTTCTCTTACCGCTCAGGTGTAGCAGCAACTCTTTCAACCTTAGAAACCATGCAACTGCTTTCCTCAACTGGTGCCATCCTGAGAAATGGTTAACAAGCTTGTTCACTGTGTCAAAGTTCTCTTTCGTAGTTATGAAATTTACTGTGACTGATCTCTTGACTTCGACGTCGTCTTCAGTAATCTGACTTGGCATATCTGGTCTTTCTGGCCATGATCTCTCTGTTTCCAGCAGATAACTTGGGCCTTGTATCCAAGTTTCACTCCTCATGAAGTTTTCAGCCTTCAATCCCCGTGAGGCTTGATCTGCTGGGTTTAATGAGGTGTTTACATACCTCCATTGAGATGGTTGTGTAGCTTCTCTAATGGATGAGATTCTGTTTGCTACGAAGGTCTTGAAGCGTATCTTCTCATTCTCTATATACTTCAGCACCGTCGTGCTATCCGTCCAGAAGACAGATTCTTCTAATGGGAGCTGTAACTCTTTACGCATCACCTGGTCAACTTTAACTGCAACAACCGCTGCCGTCAATTCCAGTCTCGGGATGGTAACCTGCTTCAGCGGAGCCACCCTGGATTTTCCCATGAGGAAGGCACAATGTTTCTGGCCCTGTTGATTTGTCAGCAAGAGGTAGGTAGCCGTGCCATAGCCGTCCTCACTGGCGTCCGAGAAATGATGTAGTTGAGCCGTCTTTGTAACTCCAAAACTCGCGGGCTTGATGCATCTACTGACGTTGAAGCTAGAAAGTTGTTGCAAATCTGTCAGCCATCTGTGCCATCTCTGAGCTTGACCTTCTGGGATATCTTCATCCCATCCTCTCTTGTCTCTACACAGCTCTCGTAGCATCAGCTTCACCGGCAGAATGAGTGGTGCCAGGAATCCGAGAGGGTCGTAGATGGAACTGACCACGGAGAGAATCCCTCATCTTGTGGATGGTCTTTCGTTCACCATTATCCTGAAGTTGAACGTGTCTGACTCGATGCACCATTGTACACCAAGAGCTCTCTCGATAGGAAGGACATCGTGGCTCAGGTCCAGATCTTTGACTTCAGTGGCTCTTTCCTTTTCTGGGATAGAAGCTAGAACTGCTCTGCTGTTGCTTATCCACTTAGTCAGATGGAATCCTCCATTCGAACACAGAGTTCTAAGGTCTCTTGACAGTGCGATGGCATCGTCTTCTGTTGACACGGACTTCAGACAGTCATCGACATAAAAGTTTCTGAAGATTGTCTCCACAGCCTCGGATGGTGCTTTGCCCTTGCCATCTTCTGCAGTTTTTCTGAGAGCGTAGCTTGCACAGCTGGGAGATGATGTGGCTCCAAACAAGTGTACGGCCATTCTACATTCCACCATCGCTTCACTAACGTCGCCATCTGGCCACCAAAGGAAACGCAGAAGATCAGCATCTTCGTCAGGGATTCTGACTTGGTAGAACATTGATTCTATGTCTGCCATCATGGCAACGAGCTCTTGTCTAAACCTAGTCAAGACGCCAATGAGGGTATTAGTAAGATCAGGACCTTGAAGCAGCTGGTCATTCAATGAAGTTCCTCTGAATGAGGCGGCGCAGTCAAACACTACACGGATCTTTTTCTTCTTTGGGTGATACACCCCGTGATGAGGAATGTACCAGACCCTTCCATCGTCTCTGTTCAACTGTTCTTCGGGCACTTTTACAGCATAGCCTTTCGCTATGATGTTTCTCATGAAGTCTTTGTAGTCTTCGTGAAAGTCGGGGTTCTTGTTCAGCTTTCTCATTGGACTGATGGCGCGTTGCTCTGCTATGCAGCGATTGTTCGGCATCTTCGCGGTCTGTCTTCTCAGTGGCAAACCAATGTGATAGTGGCCATCAATGAACTGTGTAGACCTTGTCATCAAACCCATGAACTGATGGTCTTCTTGTGACACCTCTGTCTTTTCCTCACAGCTGCGTTCTGAGAAGTCTGCGTTGAACTGCTGTATCAACAGCTCTTCAATGCTTGCAATAGAGATGCGATTAACTGTGACGTTTTGTCGTTCCTCCTTGTTCGACTTGTGGCCATCATCTCTCCTTACCGGTCCATTGATTACCCATCCAAGGGCTGTCCTGACGGCGTAGGGTCCGTCATCCTTGCTGTTTATCACCTGCCATGGCTCCATAGTTTTGTAGGCATTGGTTCCAATTAATAGGCCAATTTCTGCTTCAATGTATGGGAGACGCACCTTTTCTAGGTAGGGCCATCTATCCACATCCTTCTGCAGGGCTAGGTTCCCTATTCTAACAGGAATCTCCCTCTGTGTGAAAACATTAGGCAGGTCTATGAAGTCCTTCTCTTCAAGTCCACACACTTCTAGGTCTGACAGGATATAGCTTTGCATTGACTTCTCGTGACCCATGGTGCGTAATAGGATTTCTGTTCTTCTGCCTCTAACGTTCAGCTGTCGCATGAGTGATTCTGTGCAGAACGTTGCTGAACTACCTGGATCCATGAAGGCGTAAGTCTCCACAACCTTCTCACTCCTCTTAGACTTGATCCTTACTGGTACGATGGCAAGAATACAGTCACTGTCACCGGCCCCAGTGAGTCCACAAGTCTCTGGTTCTAGTGACACCAGAGCACTTGAAACAACCTTCTCGTCGGTATTGTTTTCTTCACTCTTCTTAGAGACTTGTTCTTCTTTATGGATATGCAGCAGACTGGGATGTTTCCGAGTGCACTCTCTGCATGTTGTTCTTTGCTTACAATTTCTACTCAGGTGCCCCTGAGAGAGACATCCAAAACATAGGCCGTTGTACTTCAGGAATTCGATTCTGTCCTTATGTGGCTGTGCTTTGATGTCGCTGCAGAAATCCAATGTATGATTCTTCTGGCAGAATAAGCATGGCTTCTGAAAGGCATTAGCAGGCGTCACTGTGCTGCTCTTTTTGGGAGATGAGTTCTGGGGCCTTTCTTCCTCGGCCTGAGTGACGATAGTTGCAAAGCTGCTTCCCCTGGAACCACCTTTCCTGAGAGTCTTTGATTCAGCAGGCTTGGCTTTCACTCTTCCATCGGTGGTCGGGCTGACATCCTGGATGTTTCCAAACAATGGGTCCCTAGCAATTTTAGCCTGTTTGTCTATGAAATTCACTAAGTCTGCAAACCTGGCTCTACTTTTCCGTCTCTCCATTATCTCAAAGGCTGTTCTTCTCCATTGTTCTCTCATCCTGTAAGGAAGCTTAGAGATGACGATTCTCATAGTCGTAGGATTGTCCATCTCTTCCATGAATTCAACATCCTCCATGGTGTTGCGACATCCTATGAGGAAGAGAACATATGCGTTCAATGCCTCTCCGTCTTCCGATCTGATCTGTGGCCACTTGGTAGCCTTTTCGATATATGCAGTGGCTATCTTCAGCTCGTTACCATAGTGCTCCTGCAGCAACTTCCTGGCTTCTATGTATCCCCGGTCCGGTCTCATGTGTTCACAGCTTCTGACCAGGTCTTGTGGTTTACCACTGGTGTACTGTCCCAGGTAGTACAACTTATCACTGCTGCTCTCTGTCTTGGAGTCAATGGCTTGTTCAAAGGATCTGATGAAGGGCTTATACTTGAGTGGGTCGCCTTAGAACACTGGTATGTCTCTTTGAGGGAGTCGAAACAGATTCTGTTGTTTTACAAGCATCTCTGTAATTTCGTTCTGACGTTGCATCACTTGGTATAGGCTTCTCCCTGTGTCTTCAGGCCTCTGGTGGTCATCAGCAGGGTCTAGTCTAGACCGTCTGATGTCTGGGGTAGCATCACGTGCTCCTGTTAGTGGAGAGGCCACTCTTCCACGCTGTAATGCCGGGGAATTGCTTTCGGGCTCTGTTGTAACTCTTGAAGGTGCCCTGGATCCAACTCTATGTGGCAACATTGACTGGCAGTGGCTCCCGCCGTCCCGTGAGCCTTCATAATCTTCGTACGCACTCAACCTGGCATCTGAGACCTCGATAGCTGTTTTCATCTCCAGCCGTTCTTTCTTTGCCTGCACCTGGGCCCGCTGGGCCTGCACTTGGGCCTGTTGGGCCTGCAGTTGGGCCTCTTGGACCTGCAGTTGGGCCTCTTCCCGTTCAAGAGCTTGCTTCTCATCTAAAGATGCTGCGCGCGCCATCAACGCCGCCCGTTCAGCCTCCGCTCTCATGCGTCGCGCCGAGCTTGTGGTAGAAGCGACTGACCTGCGTCCAGAAACAGAGCTACCTTCTTTTCGATTTTTGCTCGGTCTGGCGGAAGTCTCTGAAATGCTATCGTCTGGTCCGACTTCATCGTCAACCTTATCTTTCTCTGCTGTATCAGCATCTTGACGAATTTTTAACCTCCACTGCTCCGTGGCCTTGATATAGTCCTTAATGCTGGTTGATTTAAGATCAAACCAGTCGTGCTGATCAATGTTTCCCTCTTCTTCAGACAGAAGTGCTAATACATCTTCATTGAGTATATTAAATTCTTCATGCAGCTTGGAGAAATCGTAATACATCATGTCTTCAGCTTTCTTAATATTAGCATTATCTTCCATGAGACGATCAATTATCTTCATTTTTCCAGTTATCTGAACTAATTTAGCCTTCCTTGCACCTATGCTTCTATGTAACTTCTCTTCCCTTGCCTTTGGGGTGAGCTTTATTTCCCTCTTTTGGCCAGCAATCCTTCTGGCTGGGGGAAGCTCCTGGCTCCTTAAGGCCTCGGCCATTTTACCCGCAGCTCTTATTTAGCTTCTCAACAGAATGAACAAAGCAAGCAACAGTCACTGTACCTTCGCTTTCTTAAATTGTCGTCTGGCTCCGTGACCATTCAGGTATACATTCGCCGACGATTCCGTCCCTTCCTTCTTAGGGAGCTAGTTTTTGACTAATGAAGTGGCGCTTCTTAGTTTCCAAACAGGCAGGCCACTGAGCTGTGGGGCCTTTAACAACGAGTAGACGCGTGTCGAAATAAAACGTTCCCAAACGTAGCTTTGTCTTTTAAACTGTTTACTATAACACTTAACAAACAGAATTACAAAGCAAACACGTATAAACGAACACGGTCAAAAACTGTACTGCTCCAAACCTCACAGCTTCTGCCTCTTTCACCACGTGCAGTTTAAAACTGTAAGATGGCTGCACCCAATGTGTGGCTTAGGGACTGTTCCATTGTGGCAAGAATGAAGGGGGTGTCGGACTATACCACTGGAGCAAGAAAATAGGGGGTTTCTCAATACAATAAGTCGTTCAGGTAAATTAACTGTATTATGCCATTTAGCCACTATTTTAAAGTATTTTCTTAAGCCTTTATGGCTCTTACAACGTTAAAGGCGCTATATACAGGAGTTGTTATCTGTGATTTATTAAAAATATATCTCTGCACATAGCTGCTGAGGCCCTAAGCTCTGGAATTCCCTCCCTAAACCTCTCCGCCTCTTTCTGCTCCTTTAAGACGCTCCTTAAAACCTACCTCTTTGACTATAGCAACATAGAAACATAGAAGATAGGAGCAGGAGTAGGCCATTCGGCCCCTTGAGCCTGCTCCGCCATTCAACGAGATCATGGCTGATCATCCAAATTCAGTACTCTGTCCCTGCTTTCTCCCCATATCCCTTGATCCCTTACGGTCACCTGTCCTATTACCTCCTTATGTGGCTTAGTGTCAAACATTGTCTGATTACCCTTCCGTGAAGTCCCTTGGGATGTTTTACTATGTTAAAGGTGCTATATAAATGCAAGTTGTTGTTATTGTTGTTGCATTATAACTTTTCAAAATGGCCCCCTTTTTTTAAGGGATCCATGGGAATGACTCAACTTGGCGGTGGTCCTGAAAACCAACTCCAACCCAGTTCCAGATAACAGGGAAATGAATTAACCTCCCCACTAACCCTGTCGATTTTGCTGGGACCAGAGCTAAAAACACAGGGTGCAAATCTCCGTACTTGCACAGAGGTGCCCCCTCCCCCCATTTAGGTTTGGGGGCCTGAATAACACTGATTTCAACAAAGATGATTGAGGTGAATTTTTATTTTTGTTTAATAGAACATTGTGGTTAGAACTGTGGTGAGAATGTTGGACTCACTACCACTTGGAGTAGCTTGAGGAGAATAGCAGAGATGCATTTAAGGGGAAGTTAGATAACCACATGAGGGAGAAAGGAATAGAAGGATATGCTGATGGGGTGAGATGAAGTAAGGTGGGAGGAGGCTCGTTGGGCCAAATGGACTTTATTCTGTGCTGTAAATTCTATGTAATAGACTATTTACAATCGAAATAAGGTCATTCTTTTAACATGTCTTTACTTTGACTGCCTGCCCGGGAAAAATAAAGTCCACTCTGTGTCCATTTGCTTTGTTACACAGTGAAATTCGTGTGTTTGCTTTACTCAAGTTTCACTCAATATTGACTTCACGTGGGCAGAGAGGGCAGCAGACAGTCAAGTTTATTATTCCAAATGCAAAATTCATTACCAAGAATAACAGAGCTGCTTAGAATTCCTCTAGGAAGGGGAAAAATGATTACTGGAACAAATATGCGTCCTTATTGTGGGTGTGAATGTAAGCCATTTCCTTGGCCTCTCTCGCATTGCGGTTTCCTGTATGTCTGACATTCCAGGTCAGTTGGAACCAATTGCGCTGTCAAGAAAAATCCTGCAACTAAATGTAGAAATAGACTGTTACTCATAAACGGTATTGAATAGGAGGTCAAAATGTGCTGCCCTCCCACTCAGCAACTGTCAAGAGTTGACTTTTTGAAACCAAAGCGGGCTAGACGCTGGCCTCTTAACTCTGGGTTCCGGGTTCAAACACAGGCCGGACTGATGGGGATGAAAATATCACTGGTTGTGAAGGTGTCTGTGTATGGGCTGTCTCAAGCTAGTTCCTAGTGCCGGAGGGCTCACTGCGAAAATAGCGGCCTGATTCACTCCGAAGTTGGCACTGAAGTGACAATCACACGGCGAGAGGCCACAGGGCGACAGGTGTGCGGGATGTGGAGAATATCGCACTGGTGTCACAGCAAGTGCTCTTGTGAGGCTGAGCAAACATTGTGCAGGAGATTTACCGGGGATCTACAACAACAGCACCTTTATGAAGTAAAGCGTCCCAAGGCACTTCACAGGAGCGTTATCAGACAAAAAAACTGTAAGGAGATATTAGGGCAGGTGACCAAAAGCTTGGTCGAAGAGGTGGGTTTTAAGGAGCGTCTTAAAGGAGGAGAAGAGGTAGAGAGGCGGAGAGGTTTAGGGAGGGAATTCCAGAGCTTCGGACATCGACGGCTGAAGGCACGGCCGCCAATGGTGGGCCGAAGGAAGTCGGGGGATGGACAAGAGCCCAGAATTGGAGGAGCCCAGATAACTTGGAGGGTTGTCGGACTGGAGGAGGTTACAGAGATAGGGAGGGGGCAAGGCCATTGTGGAATTTGAACACGAGGATGAGAATCTAACTCTGCATTGACCTAATCTGAGAATGCTGGAAGTCGATCCAACAACATCTGTAAAGAAAAGAGAGACAGATTAATCTTTTGGATGCAGGTCCTTTATCAAAACTGCCAAGTGGAATTCCTGGAAGAGAAGTGGCTGTCAGTCAAAAAGTCAAAGTATAAGCATTTCATTTTCCCAGTGAGTGCAGACGGCCATGTCTTCAGCTGCCTAGGTCCTAAGCTCTGGAATTCCCCCGCTAAACCTCGTCGTTTCTCTTTCTCCTCCTTTAAGGTCCTCCTTAAAGCCTACTTTTTTGATCAAGCTTTTGGTCACCTGCCCTAATATCTCCTTCTTTGGCTCGGCATCAGTTCTTTATTTGATAGTTGCTCCTGCGAAGTGCCTTGGGACATTTTACTACATTTTAGCAGCTGTGGTACAAATGAAAGTTGTTGTTGTTGTTGTAAATTCGACCCTGGCTGATCTGTGCCTCAACTGCAAGAGTAAACGTGGGAGGAAGAGACGGGACTGAGGGAATAGTCAGGACTGAAAGGGAGGAGGCGGGACTGGGAGGAAGAGGTGGGTCTGGGTGGGGAGGAGGGGCTCGGGGGAGGAGGCGGGACAGGGAGAGGAGGAGGGGCTCAGGGGGAGGAGGTGGGACAGGGAGAGGAGGAGGGGCTCGGGGGGAGGAGGCGGGGCAGGGAGAGGAGGAGGGGCTCGGGGGGAGGAGGCGGGACAGGGAGAGGAGGAGGGGATCGGGGGAGGAGGCGGGACAGGGAGAGTAGGAGGGGCTCGGGGGCAGGAGGCGGGACAGTGAGAGGAGGAGGGGCTCGGGGCAGGAGGCGGACAGTGAGAGGAGGAGGGGCTCAGGGGCAGGAGGCAGGACAGTGAGAGGAGGAGGGGCTCGGGGGGGAGGAGGCAGGACAGGGAGAGGAGGAGGGGCTCAGGGGGAGGAGGTGGGACAGGGAGAGGAGGAGGGGCTCGGGGGGAGGAGGCGGGACAGGGAGAGGAGGAGGGGCTCGGGGGGGAGGGGGCAGGACAGAGAGAGGAGGAGGGGCTCAGGGGGAGGAGGTGGGGCAGGGAGAGGAGGAGGGGCTCGGGGGGGAGGAGGCGGGACAGGGAGAGGAGGAGGGGCTCGGGGGGAGGAGGCGGGACAGGGAGAGGAGGAGGGGCTCGGGGGGAGGAGGCGGGACAGGGAGAGGAGGAGGGGCTCGGGGGGGAGGAGGTGGGGCCGGGAGAGGAGGAGAGGCTCAGGGGGAGGAGGCGGGGCAGGGAGAGGAGGAGGGGCTCGGGGGGGAGGAGGCGGGGCAGGGAGAGGAGGAGGGGCTTGGGGGAGGAGGCGGGACAGGGAGAGGAGGAGGGGCTAGGGGGGAGGAGGCGGGACAGGGAGAGGAGGAGGGGCTCGGGGGGAGGAGGTGGGACAGGGAGAGGAGGAGGGGCTCCGGGGGAGGAGGCGGGACAGGGAGAGGAGGAGGGGCTCGGGGGAGGAGGCGGGACAGGGAGAGGAGGAGGGGCTCAGGGGGAGGAGGTGGGACAGGGAGAGGAGGAGGGGCTCAGGGGGAGGAGGCGGGACAGGGAGAGGAGGAGGGGCTCGGGGGGAGGAGGCGGGACAGGGAGAGGAGGAGGGGCTCGGGGGGAGGAGGCAGGAGAGGGAGAGGAGGAGGAGCTCAGGGGAGGAGGCGGGACAGGGAGAGGAGGAGGGGCTCAGGGGGAGGAGGCGGGACAGGGAGAGGAGGAGGGGCTCGGGGGGAGGAGGCGGGACAGGGAGAGGAGGAGGGGCTCAGGGGGGAGGAGGTGGGACAGGGAGAGGAGGAGGGGCTCGGGGGGAGGAGGCAGGACAGGGAGAGGAGGAGGGGCTCGGGGGGGAGGAGGTGGGGCAGGGAGAGGAGGAGAGGCTCAGGGGGAGGAGGCGGGGCAGGGAGAGGAGGAGGGGCTCGGGGGGAGGAGGCGGGGCAGGGAGGAGGAGGAGGGGCTCGGGGGAGGAGGCGGGACAGGGAGAGGAGGAGGGGCTCGGGGGGAGGAGGCGGGACAGGGAGAGGAGGAGGGGCTCAGGGGGAGGAGGTGGGACAGGGAGAGGAGGAGGGGCTTAGGGGGGAGGTGGCGGGGCAGGGAGAGGAGGAGGGGCTCAGGGGGAGGAGGCAGGACAGGGAGAGGAGGAGGGGCTCGGGGGGAGGAGGCGGGACAGGGAGAGGAGGAGGGGCTCGGGGGGAGGAGGTGGGACAGGGAGAGGAGGAGGGGCTCAGGGGGAGGAGGCAGCACAGGGAGAGGAGGAGGGGCTCGGGGGGAGGAGGCAGGACAGGGAGAGGAGGAGGGGCTCAGGGGGAGGAGGTGGGAGAGGGAGAGGAGGAGGGGCTAGGGGGGAGGAGGCGGGACAGGGAGAGGAGGAGGGGCTCGGGGGGAGGAGGTGGGACAGGGAGAGGAGGAGGGGCTCCGGGGGAGGAGGCGGGACAGGGAGAGGAGGAGGGGCTCGGGGGAGGAGGCGGGACAGGGAGAGGAGGAGGGGCTCAGGGGGAGGAGGTGGGACAGGGAGAGGAGGAGGGGCTCAGGGGGAGGAGGCGGGACAGGGAGAGGAGGAGGGGCTCGGGGGGAGGAGGCGGGACAGGGAGAGGAGGAGGGGCTCGGGGGGAGGAGGCGGAGAGGGAGAGGAGGAGGAGCCAGGGGAGGAGGCGGACAGGGAGAGGAGGAGGGGCTCAGGGGGAGGAGGCGGGACAGGGAGAGGAGGAGGGGCTCGGGGGGAGGAGGCGGGACAGGGAGAGGAGGAGGGGCACAGGGGGGAGGAGGCGGGACAGGGAGAGGAGGAGGGGCTCGGGGGGAGGAGGCGGGACAGGGAGAGGAGGAGGGGCTCGGGGGGAGGAGGGGCTTGGGGGGGAGGAGGTGGGACAGGGAGAGGAGGAGGGGCTCGGGGGGAGGAGGCAGGACAGGGAGAGGAGGAGGGGCTCGGGGGGGAGGAGGTGGGGCAGGGAGAGGAGGAGAGGCTCAGGGGGAGGAGGCGGGGCAGGGAGAGGAGGAGGGGCTCGGGGGGAGGAGGCGGGGCAGGGAGAGGAGGAGGGGCTCGGGGGAGGAGGCGGGACAGGGAGAGGAGGAGGGGCTCGGGGGGGAGGAGGTGGGACAGGGAGAGGAGGAGGGGCTCAGGGGGAGGAGGTGGGACAGGGAGAGGAGGAGGGGCTTAGGGGGGAGGTGGCGGGGCAGGGAGAGGAGGAGGGGCTCAGGGGGAGGAGGCAGGACAGGGAGAGGAGGAGGGGCTCGGGGGGAGGAGGCGGGACAGGGAGAGGA
This sequence comes from Somniosus microcephalus, assembly GCF_052327205.1. NCBI lineage: Eukaryota > Metazoa > Chordata > Chondrichthyes > Squaliformes > Somniosidae > Somniosus > Somniosus microcephalus. The sequence goes on from NC_140992.1 coordinate 14,261,466, forward strand.
GGAGGGGCTCGGGGGGAGGAGGTGGGACAGGGAGAGGAGGAGGGGCTCAGGGGGAGGAGGTGGGACAGGGAGAGGAGGAGGGGCTCAGGGGGAGGAGGCAGGACAGGGAGAGGAGGAGGGGCTCGGGGGGAGGAGGCAGGACAGGGAGAGGAGGAGGGGCTCGGGGGGTGGAGGTGGGAGAGGGAGAGGAGGAGGAGCTCAGGGGGAGGAGGCAGGACAGGGAGAGAAGGAGGGGCTCAGGGGGAGGAGGCGGGACAGGGAGAGGAGGAGGGGCTCGGGGGGAGGAGGCGGGACAGGGAGAGGAGGAGGGGCTCAGGGGGGAGGAGGCGGGACAGGGAGAGGAGGAGGGGCTCGGGGGGAGGAGGCGGGACAGGGAGAGGAGGAGGGGCTCGGGGGGAGGAGGGGCTTGGGGGGGAGGAGGTGGGACAGGGAGAGGAGGAGGGGCTTGGGGGGAGGAGGCGGGACAGGAGAGGAGGAGGGGCTCGGGGGGAGGAGGCGGGACAGGGAGAGGAGGAGGGGCTCAGGGGGAGGAGGCGGGACAGGGAGAGGAGGAGGGGCTCGGGGGAGGAGGCGGGACAGGGAGAGGAGGAGGGGCTCGGGGGGAGGAGGCGGGACAGGGAGAGGAGGAGGGGCTCGGGGGGGAGGAGGCGGGGCAGGGAGAGGAGGAGAGGCTCAGGGGGAGGAGGCGGGGCAGGGAGAGGAGGAGGGGCTCGGGGGGAGGAGGCGGGGCAGGGAGAGGAGGAGGGGCTCGGGGGAGGAGGCGGGACAGGGAGAGGAGGAGGGGCTCGGGGGGAGGAGGCGGGACAGGGAGAGGAGGAGGGGCTCAGGGGGAGGAGGTGGGACAGGGAGAGGAGGAGGGGCTTAGGGGGGAGGTGGCGGGGCAGGGAGAGGAGGAGGGGCTCAGGGGGGAGGAGGCGGGACAGGGAGAGGAGGAGGGGCACAGGGGGGAGGAGGCGGGACAGGGAGAGGAGGAGGGGCTTAGGGGGGGAGGTGGCGGGGCAGGGAGAGGAGGAGGGGCTCGGGGGGAGGAGGCAGGACAGGGAGAGGAGGAGGGGCACAGGGGGGAGGAGGCGGGACAGGGAGAGGAGGAGGGGCTCGGGGGGAGGAGGCGGGACAGGGAGAGGAGGAGGGGCTCGGGGGGAGGAGGGGCTTGGGGGGGAGGAGGTGGGACAGGGAGAGGAGGAGGGGCTCGGGGGGAGGAGGCAGGACAGGGAGAGGAGGAGGGGCTCGGGGGGGAGGAGGTGGGGCAGGGAGAGGAGGAGAGGCTCAGGGGGAGGAGGCGGGGCAGGGAGAGGAGGAGGGGCTCGGGGGGAGGAGGCGGGGCAGGGAGAGGAGTAGGGGCTCGGGGGAGGAGGCGGGACAGGGAGAGGAGGAGGGGCTCGGGGGGAGGAGGCGGGACAGGGAGAGGAGGAGGGGCTCAGGGGGAGGAGGTGGGACAGGGAGAGGAGGAGGGGCTTAGGGGGGAGGTGGCGGGGCAGGGAGAGGAGGAGGGGCTCAGGGGGAGGAGGCAGGACAGGGAGAGGAGGAGGGGCTCGGGGGGAGGAGGCGGGACAGGGAGAGGAGGAGGGGCTCGGGGGGAGGAGGTGGGACAGGGAGAGGAGGAGGGGCTTAGGGGGGAGGTGGCGGGGCAGGGAGAGGAGGAGGGGCTCGGGGGGAGGAGGCGGGACAGGGAGAGGAGGAGGGGCACAGGGGGGAGGAGGCGGGACAGGGAGAGGAGGAGGGGCTCGGGGGGAGGAGGCGGGACAGGGAGAGGAGGAGGGGCTCGGGGGGAGGAGGGGCTTGGGGGGGAGGAGGTGGGACAGGGAGAGGAGGAGGGGCTCGGGGGGAGGAGGCAGGACAGGGAGAGGAGGAGGGGCTCGGGGGGGAGGAGGTGGGGCAGGGAGAGGAGGAGAGGCTCAGGGGGAGGAGGCGGGGCAGGGAGAGGAGGAGGGGCTCGGGGGGAGGAGGCGGGGCAGGGAGAGGAGGAGGGGCTCGGGGGAGGAGGCGGGACAGGGAGAGGAGGAGGGGCTCGGGGGGAGGAGGCGGGACAGGGAGAGGAGGAGGGGCTCAGGGGGAGGAGGTGGGACAGGGAGAGGAGGAGGGGCTTAGGGGGGAGGTGGCGGGGCAGGGAGAGGAGGAGGGGCTCAGGGGGAGGAGGCAGGACAGGGAGAGGAGGAGGGGCTCGGGGGGAGGAGGCGGGACAGGGAGAGGAGGAGGGGCTCGGGGGGAGGAGGTGGGACAGGGAGAGGAGGAGGGGCTCAGGGGGAGGAGGTGGGACAGGGAGAGGAGGAGGGGCTCAGGGGGAGGAGGCAGGACAGGGAGAGGAGGAGGGGCTCGGGGGGAGGAGGCAGGACAGGGAGAGGAGGAGGGGCTCGGGGGGTGGAGGTGGGAGAGGGAGAGGAGGAGGAGCTCAGGGGGAGGAGGCAGGACAGGGAGAGAAGGAGGGGCTCAGGGGGAGGAGGCGGGACAGGGAGAGGAGGAGGGGCTCGGGGGGAGGAGGCGGGACAGGGAGAGGAGGAGGGGCTCAGGGGGGAGGAGGCGGGACAGGGAGAGGAGGAGGGGCTCGGGGGGAGGAGGCGGGACAGGGAGAGGAGGAGGGGCTCGGGGGGAGGAGGGGCTTGGGGGGGAGGAGGTGGGACAGGGAGAGGAGGAGGGGCTTGGGGGGAGGAGGCGGGACAGGGAGAGGAGGAGGGGCTCGGGGGGAGGAGGCGGGACAGGGAGAGGAGGAGGGGCTCAGGGGGAGGAGGCGGGACAGGGAGAGGAGGAGGGGCTCGGGGGAGGAGGCGGGACAGGGAGAGGAGGAGGGGCTCGGTGGGAGGAGGCGGGACAGGGAGAGGAGGAGGGGCTCAGGGGGGAGGAGGCGGGGCAGGGAGAGGAGGAGGGGCTCGGGGGGAGGAGGCGGGACAGGGAGAGGAGGAGGGGCTTGGGGGGAGGAGGCGGGACAGGGAGAGGAGGAGGGGCTCGGTGGGAGGAGGCAGGGCAGGGAGAGGAGGAGCGGCTGGCTCGGTGGGAGGAGGCAGGGCAGGGAGAGGAGGAGCGGCTCGGGGGGAGGAGGCGGGACAGGGAGATATTTGTGCCTTTTCCATTTTTTTCTCTCTCTCCCACATGGTAGCTGTCTTTTGTTGTGTATGTACCTTTAAGAGAATAACTGGTCTCAGACTGCAGTACCGGCAGTGACCACCCCTGTATAAAAGGCGCTAGTGAGCCTCTGCTGTTTCAGTTTCACTATTGACTTCCAGCAGCAAAGACTTGTTTTGTTCAGCTCCTGCTGTCCGTGTCTCAATCATTCACGGACGTAATACTGGCGACGAGCAGATACGAACCTACCTACAGTCTGCACCACCTCCTGGGATCCATTCCTACAGCAAAGTGAGCAGAGGTCGAGGCCAGAAAGAAAAAGAAAAAAAAAGTAAGAAGCAGTAGAAACGGGCGTCGACCGTGGGCATCCGCCCCTGTGTTAGCAGAGTTGAAGATTGCAGGAGAGGCTGTCAGAAGCGGGGCCTGGTTCCTGTCGACGGTGCTTCAGCTAATCGGGCTGGTGGCAGGTAGTGCACTGATCCTTCCTGGGCTGCGGCGGTCACGAACTCGAGCGGGTGGGTTGCAACAGGGGCCGAGCAGCGTTGTCGGGAAGAAGAGAGAGAGAGGGTGGAGCACACAGGGCGCGGCCGGTGCTACGAAGCCGGGCTGCGTATAGACCCGCAAAGAGGGAGGCAAGAGTCCCACAGGGTTGTTCCACGACGGGAAAAAAAAAAAAAAATATTAAACGCGCAAGAAACCGCGAGGAGCTGCAGGTTGCAACGGTAACCGCGAAAAGCAGCGCTAGCAACAGCGGGGAAGAAGGCCAAGCACGGGAGGCACCATCTTAATCAGCGGGGAAGAAGGCAAAGCGTGGGAGGTGCCATTTTGGTAAATCGGGGAAGAAGGCAAAGCGCGGGAGGCACCATTTTAGATTTGCAAGATGCCGAAGACTGGCTGTATCACTGCTTTTGATAATACAATAGAGGACTGGACCACGTATGTGGAAAGAGTCGAGGTATAATTCGAGGCAAACGAAATAGCTGAGGAGAAAAAGGCATCGATATTGCTAAATTTAATGGGCGCTAGAACGTACGGCCTATTGCGGGACCTGATTACTCCAGCCAAACCGAAGGCGAAGAGTTTTAACGAAATTGTTGCTGTCCTACAGGAACACCTAAACCCTGCACCGCTGTTGATAGCAGAAAGATTTAAATTCCACAGGAGAGCTCAGCATAAAGATGAGAGCAATGCTGAGTACCTTACGGAACTACGCAAGCTAGTCGGGACCAGCGGGAGCAGTGTGAGACCGGTATAAAAACCGGAGAGAGGCGAGGCCCGAGACCAGTCGGGACCAGCGGGAGCAGCGAGGAGGAGCTCGGCAGGAAACCCGGCGACCAGCGAGGCCCGAGACCAGTCGGGAGCAGTGTGAGACCGGTATAAAAACCGGAGAGAGGCGAGGCCCGAGACCAGTCGGGACCAGCGGGAGCAGCGAGGAGGAGCTCGGCAGGAAACCCGGCGACCAGCGAGGCCCGAGACCAGTCGGGAGCAGTGTGAGACCGGTATAAAAACCGGAGAGAGGCGAGGCCCGAGACCAGTCGGGACCAGCGGGAGCAGCGAGGAGGAGCTCGGCAGGAAACCCGGCGACCAGCGAGGCCCGAGACCAGTCGGGAGCAGTGTGAGACCGGTATAAAAACCGGAGAGAGGCGAGGCCCGAGACCAGTCGGGACCAGCGGGAGCAGCGAGGAGGAGCTCGGCAGGAAACCCGGCGACCAGCGAGGCCCGAGACCAGTCGGGAGCAGTGTGAGACCGGTATAAAAACCGGAGAGAGGCGAGGCCCGAGACCAGTCGGGACCAGCGGGAGCAGCGAGGAGGAGCTCGGCAGGAAACCCGGCGACCAGCGAGGCCCGAGACCAGTCGGGAGAGAGCAGCAGCGGAGAGGCAGCAGTCGGCGAGACTCGGGGCCATTTAAAAAACAGCTGAGGCGGAAGTCCAGCTCTTGAGCTTTTTTTCAGAAGCGGACCTGGTGGGAAGCACCCAGGTGAAAGGTATTTAAGGAGGGTGGTGGCTTAAACCCGAGTTCCTACAGAGTAGGAACCCCCACCGCCCCCCTCCTCTAACCTAGTAGTCTTTTAGCAGCTGTCTAAAAACAGAGGTCACAAATTTTTTGGTCTCAGTTTCTTTTCAGCAGGGCAGGAACCGGGAGGAGCGGGAAGTCGGCGTAGGACCAAGGGGACACAAGACCGGGAAGTCAGCGAAAGACCAGGGAGGTAAGACTAACTGGTAAGTACTTTCCTCAAACCTTCCTAGGAAGTAAAACCAAAACTAGTGGGATTTGGTTAGTTTAAAAAGGAATAAGAGGAGTACAGTATACATTGGTCTAAGTAAGCTTCGGGAAAACAAAAGTCGATAAATAAACTAAAACTAGAAAATTAAAAGTAATATAAGGGTTAAGTCATGGCAGTAGAGCTCGGACCTGTGTCATGCTCCTCCTGTAACATGTGGGAAATCAGGGACGCTTCCTGTGTCCCTGACGACTATGTGTGCAGGAAGTGTGTCCAGCTGCAGCTCATGTGGGACCGCATGACGGCCCTTGAGCTGCAGATGGACTCACTTTGGAGCATCCACGATTCTGAGAGGGGTGTGGATAGCACATTTAGTGAGTTGGTCACACCGCAGGTTAAGGCCAGCGTAGACAGTACATGGGTGACCAAAAGGCAGAGCAAGGGCAGGAAGGTAGTGCAGAAATCCCCTGGGGTTGTCTCCCTTAGCAACAGGTTCACCGCCTTAGGTACTGTTGTCGGGGGGGGTGACACATCGGGGGAAGGCACCAGCAGCCAGGCTCATGGCACCATGACTGGCTCTGTTGCAAAGAAGGGAGGGAAAAAGAGTGGCAGGGCTATAGTAATAGGGGATTCGATTGTAAGGGGAATAGATAGGGGTTTCTGTGGTCGCGACCGAGACTCCAGGATGGTATGTTGCCTCCCTGGTGCAAGGGTCAAGGATGTCTCGGCGCGGGTGCAGAACATTCTGGAGGGGGAGGGGGAACAGCCAGTTGTCGTGATACATGTTGGTACCAACGACGTAGCTAAAAAAAGGGAAGAGGTCCTACAAGTAGAATTTCGGGAGTTAGGAGCCAAGCTAAAAAGTAGGACCTCGAAGGTAGTAATCTCTGGATTACTACCAGTGCCACGTGCTAGTAAGAGTACAGAGAACAGGATAGTTAGGCTAAATACGTGGCTTGAGCAGTGGTGTAAGAGGGAGGGTTTTAAATTTTTGAGGCATTGGAACCAGTTTTGTGGTAGGTGTGACCTATACAAAAGGGACGGTCTACACCTGTGCAGAGATGGAACTGATGTTCTCGGGGTAATTTTTGATAAAGCAGTTCGGGAGCATTTAAACTAGTATGGCAGGGGGCTAGAAACCTATGTAGTGAAATAGAGGAAAGTGAAAGGCAGACAGAAATAAATGATAAAAGGGTGAGGAACAAAAAACAAAGGGCCAAACTAATTCATAAAAAATGTGAGCATAAAAAAAGCCTGAGGGTTTTATACCTTAATGCGAGAAGCATCAGGAACAAGGTAGATGAATTAGCTGTGGAAATAGAGGTTAATAATTATGACCTAATTGGGATTACGGAAACATGGTTGCAGGGTGAGCAGGGCTGGGAGCTTAACATACAGGGGTATTCAGTATTTAGGAAGGATCGACAAAAAAGAAAGGGAGGAGGGGTAGCATTGCTAGTAAAAGAGGGGATAAATGCAATTGAAAGGAAGGATATTAACTCAGTTAATACAGAATCTATATGGGTGGAGCTAAGAAATAGCGAGGGGCGAAAAACATTAATAGGAGTGGTATATAGGCCTCCAAATAGTAAAATAGAGGTTAGGGAGGGCATCACGAGGGAAATTAGAGAAGCGTGCAATAAGAGCACAGCTGTCATCATAGGTGACTTTAACTTACATATAGATTGGACTAGCCTAATCAGTAAAAATAATGAGGAGGAGGAATTCCTTGAGTGTTTGAGGGATGGTTATCTGGATCAATATGTCGAGGAACCAACTCGGGAACAGGCTATATTGGACTGGGTACTGTGCAATGAGAAGGGACTAATCAGTAATCTTGTTGTACGGGGACCCTTGGGTCAGAGCGATCATAACATGATCGATTTCTCACTCGAAATGGAGAGCGAAGAAATTGACTCAGAGACTAAGGTCCTGAATTTAAACAAGGGGAATTATGATGCCATGAGACGGGAACTGAGTAGGTCTGATTGGACAACGTTCCTGGGAGGACTGGAGGTAGATAAACAATGGCAAATATTTAAAGATAGAATGACAAAATTGCAAAAATTGTTTATACCAATCTGGCATAAAAGGAAATCTAAAAAGGTGACTCAACCGTGGATAACAGGGGAAATTAGAGACAGCATAAAATCCAAAGATAGGGCGTATAAAATAGCCAAAAAAAGCGCCAGAGCGGAAGATTGGGAACAGTTTAAGATAGAGCAAAGGAGGGCAAAGGGCATAATCAAGAGGGGCAAAATAGCTTACGAAAACAAGCTGGCGGAAAATATAAAAACTAACTCCAAAAGCTTTTATAAGTATATCAAAAGGAAAAGACTGGTGAAAACCAAAGTTGGTCCATTGCAGTCAGATACGGGGGAATATATAATGGGAAATAAGGAAATGGCAGATCAACTAAATGCATACTTTGGGTCAGTCTTTACGAAGGAAGACACAAAAAACCTCCCTGGGATATCGGGAAAAATAGGGACATTGGCAAAGGAGGAACTGACGCAAATCAATATCTCTAAGGATATGGTGTTAAGGAAGCTAAAGGGATTGAAGGTGGACAAATCCCCAGGGCCTGATAACATGCATCCTAGGGTACTGAAGGAGGTGACCCTAGAGATAGCGGATGCACTAAGGATGATTTTTCAGAATTCATTAGACTCGGGAACAGTGCCGATGGATTGGAGGGTAGCTAACGTTACCCCACTATTCAAAAAGGGGGGTAGGGAAAAAGCAGGTAATTACAGACCTGTAAGCCTTACATCAGTTGTGGGCAAAATGCTGGAGTCCATCATTAAGGATGAAATAGCGGAGCACTTAGCAAATGGGGACAGGATAGGACAGAGTCAACATGGATTTACAAAGGGTAAATCGTGCTTGACTAATCTATTGGAATTTTTTGAGGGAGTAACTGGTAGAATAGATGGGGGAGAGCCAGTAGATGTGGTGTACCTGGACTTCCAAAAGGCCTTCGATAAGGTCCCACATAAAAGATTAGCATGGAAAATTGAGGCTCATGGGATAAAGGGGAAAGTTTTGGCGTGGATAGGGAACTGGCTGTCAGATAGAAAACAGAGAGTTGGAATAAACGGCTCATTTTCTGAATGGCAGGCAGTAACAAGTGGGGTACCACAGGGATCTGTCCTGGGCCCCCAGCTGTTCACAATTTACATTAATGACCTGGATCAGGGAGTCGGATGCAGCATTTCCAAATTTGCAGACGACACTAAACTAGGAGGGGGGGTGGGCTCAGAGGAAGAGACCAGGAAGCTCCAGAGCGATTTGGACAGACTGGGCGATTGGGCGGATAAATGGCAGATGCACTATAATGTGGACAAGTGCGAAGTTATCCACCTTGGGTGCAGGAACGGGAGGGCAAATTATTATTTAAATGGCAATAGATTGGGAGAGGGGGAAGTACAGAGAGACCTGGGTGTTCTTGTACACCAGTCACTGAAGGCGAGCATGCAGGTGCAACAGGCGGTCAAGAAGGCAAACGGTATGCTGGCCTTCATAGCAAAAGGGTTAGAATACAGGAACAGGGATACCTTGCTGCAGCTGTACAGGGCACTGGTGAGACCACACCTCGAGTACTGTGTACAGTTTTGGTCGCCTCATCTGAGGAAGGATGTTCTTGCCATGGAGGGGGTGCAGCGGCGATTCACCAGGCTGATACCAGGAATGGCGGGAATGACCTATGAGGAGAGACTATGTAGTTTAGGGATGTACACACTGGAGTTTAGAAGATTGAGAGGGGACCTCATAGAAGTGTATAAAATTCTGACAGGTCTAGACAGACTGGATGCAGAAGGAATGTTTCCCTTGGCGGGTGAGAACAGAACTAGAGGACATAATTTAAGGATAAGGGCTAAACCATTTAGGACAGAGATGAGGGGGAATTTCTTCACTCAGAGAGTGGTGAACCTGTGGAACTCATTGCCACAGAGGGCAGTGTACGCCAGCTCATTAAATATATTTAAGAGGGAATTAGATATATTTCTACGGGCAAAAGGGGTTAAGGGTTACGGAGAGAAGGCGGGGACGGGATACTGAATTAAAGGATCAGCCATGATCTCATCGAATGGCGGAGCAGGCACGAAGGGCCGAATGGCCTACTCCTGCTCCTATCTTCTATATGTATCTATATGTATCTATAAGCTATTAAAGCACTGCCAGTTCGGAGAAGGACTGGCAGATACCCTACGGGACAAATTTGTCTGTGGACTCCTGAGTGAAGGAACACAGAAGAAGTTACTATCAGAGAAAGATCTGACGCTAGATAAGGCTTTTAGCGTGGCAGTATCGTATGAAGCAGCAGCCAGGGGAGCTGCAGAAATTCAACAAAAGCCACAGGAATACGGCACCCACGAAATGACACGGGGATTTGCAAAATGTTATCACTGCGGCAGAACTAACCATGACCAGAAGAACTGCTGGTCCAAAGACAAAATATGCAGGCAATGCGGGAAGATGGGACACATTGCACGAGTTTGCAGGTCTGGGAAGAAGACCAGCGACAACAAAAAGGCTACTAAGGAACCGTACAAGAAAGTACAAAAGATGATGGACAGTAGTTCCAAAGACCAGATGAGCGATAGTGAATCCGGGAACAGGAGACTAAGCTGTCTCAAACTTCACAATGTAATCGCAAAAGAGGATCACCGAACCATTTGGGTCACCCTCACGATAGCAGGGTCCCAAGTTAAAATGGAATTGGATACAGGATCAGCGCTAACCGTCATGAATCGATGAGACTACGAGCGGCTATTTTCACACATACCCTTGAGAGAGGCATCCATCGTCTTGATGACGTATACGGGGCAAAAAGTATACCCCAGAGGAAAAATAAGGGTGCCTGTCGAATACAACGGCAAGAAAATACGGAAATTGTATCTCTACATACTGCCAAATGGTGGACCACCGTTATTGGGACGGGAATGGATCAGGAAGATAAACTTAGATTGACACTCCATTCATGCAATGACGGTGGACGGTAAAAAAGATGAAGATGTCACTCCTGGACGATTGTCAACAATCTTAGCTAACGCCAAAGAGGTATTTCAACAAGAACTGGACACGCTTAAAGGCGTAACCACCTCGATAAAAATAGAAGAGAATGCAGTTCCCAAGTTTTTCAAAGCAAGACCGGTACCATATGCAATTCGCCCAGCCGTCGAGGCAGAGCTGGAGAATCTGGAGAAGGCAGGCATGTTGTCTAAGGTCGACTGGGGCGAGTGGGCGACACCCATCGTTCCTGTCATGAAGAAAACGTTAAGTACTAAGTCCGGGGAGCCAAGGAAGATTCGCATCTGTGGGGATTTCAAGGTGACGGTGAACCCAGTCCTTCACACAGTACAATATCCTCTTCCAAGGATAGAAGATATCTTCGCCTCACTGTCTGGAGGGAAGCGTTTTACAAAAATTGACCTAGCACAAGCATATTTGCAGATGGAGGTTGAAGAGTCCTCTAGGAAGTATCTCACGATAAACACTCACAAAGGTCTGTACCAGTATCATCGATTGCTATTCGGAATAGCATCGGCTCCGGCGATATGGCAAAGAGCGATGGAACAAGTCCTGCAAGGGATTCCGGGGACTCAGTGTTACTTGGACGACATCCTTGTGACAGGTGAAGATGACAGTGAACACCTTAACAACCTAGAACAGGTGCTCACTAGACTACGGGAACATGGGCTGCGAGCCAACCGCCCCAAGTGCGAGTTTTTTAAGAAACAGATATCGTATTGTGGCCACGTGATTGATGAAGAGGGGTTACATAAGTCCCCTGACAAAATTGAAGCGGTTGTTAAGGCCCCAGCGCCTGAAAATGTGTCGCAACTGAGGTCATTCCTTGGATTGGTGAATTACTACCATAAGTTTTTGCCGAATTTGTCAACAATTCTGCACCCACTGAACGCCCTGCTACGAATGGGAGTAGCATGGGAATGGAGCAATGAATGTAAGCGGGCTTTCCAGAAGAGTAAGGACTTAATCACTTCAAGGGAAGTATTGGCTCACTACAACCCAGCACTGCCGATCAGACTGGCGTGTGATGCATCTCCCTACGGCATTGGGGCGGTACTGTCACATAAATTCCTTGATGGTTTAGAGAGGCCGATAGCTTTTGCGTCACGCTCATTAACTTCTGCCGAGCGTAACTACGCTCAGATTGACAGAGAGGCCCTCAGCCTAGTGTGGGGGGTGAAGAAGTTCAATCACTAGCTGCACGGTCAAAAATTTACTCTACTAACCGATCATCAACCTCTTGTCTCCATTTTCAACCCTCAGAAGGGCGTACCGATAATGACAGCACAACAGCTGCAGAGGTGGTCCCTTTTCCTAGGGGCACACCAATATGACATCGAGTACAAAGGAACTAAACAGCATGGAAATGCTGATGGATTGTCACGCCTACCGTTGCCGAAGGTGGAAGAAGAAGACCTTGCAGTGGATCCAATGGAGTTATTCCACTCGACCATAGTCGAATGTCTCCCTGTGATGAATGCAAACATAGAAAAGGAAACACGGAATGACCCGACACTATCACGGGTCTATGATTTAATGGTGAAGGGATGGCCAGCACATGGTGAACCACTGCTGCCAGCATTCTCACCGAGAAGAGAACAGCTGTCAGTGTGCAGAGGAACCTTGATGTGTGGATCCAGAGTAGTAATTCCACCTAAGTTGACGGATAGAGTGCTCAATGAGCTTCATGAGGGTCATCTGGGTGGGGTAAAAATGAAGAACTTAGCCAGAGCGTTTGTGTGGTGGCCGGGAATCGATAGAGAAATCGAAGAGATGACCAAGAGCTGTGCAGGATGCCAGAAGGTCCAAAACGCCCCACCACAAGCTCCTCTGCATCCATGGGAGTGGCCCTCATCTCCATGGCAAAGGGTGCACATTGATTTTGCTGGTCCCTTCATGGACTCGATGTTTTTATTTGCGGTGGATGCACATTCAAAGTGGCCAGAGGTAATAAAAATGTCCTCAACCACCACAGAAAAAACTATCACAGTTTTACGAACCATATTCGCCAGGAATGGGCTGCCTGAACAGATTTGCTCTGACAATGGACCACAGTTTGTGTCTGAAGAGTTCCGGAGGTTCTTAAAGAACAATGGTGTTAAGCATTACACATCTGCCCCATATCATCCAGCCACTAATGGATTGGCCGAGAGGTTTGTCCAAACATTCAAGAAGACTATCAAGGCAATGTGTAATGAAGATATACCCCTACAACACAAGGTGGACAACTTCTTGTTTGCCTACCGGAATGCGACACATGCGGTTACCAACCAAACTCCAGCCATGATGTTCTTCAACTGAAGACTATGATGCCGCTTGGATTTGGTTAAGCCAAACGTCCGACGAGATGTGGAGAACAGGCAGTTTCAGAATATGAATGAAAGGCCGACCAGGAGTTTTAAGATAGGTCAACCAGTTTTGGCCCGGGACTACCGCACTGAGAAATGGCAGCCAGGAACGATTTGTACACGGCCAGGACCTCTCATGTATACCGTGGACGTTGGAGAGAGCATTGTAAGACGCCATGCTGACCAGATTCTAGAGTCACTGGAAAACGTCAACTCCACACCACGATCTGATACACCTGGTAATGAAATCAACGTACCAATTGCAGCTACCGCAGAACCGGTAATATTGGAAGCAGATGAACCAAACAACGACATTGATCCCGACTCAACATTGCCAGAAGAACCTGATACCCCAAAGAGGCGTTATCCAGACAGAATCAGGAAGCCTCCTCAAAGACTGAACTTATAATTGCTTAAACTTAACCAATGTATCTGGCAACCGTAATTGTGATTGTAATTAGTTATCATTTAGTTGTTAAATGAATGTTATGTACTGTTTATCTAAAAGGGGAGGAATTGTTGTGTATGTACCTTTAAGAGAATAACTGGTCTCAGACTGCAGTACCGGCAGTGACCACCCCTGTATAAAAGGCGCTAGTGAGCCTCTGTTGTTTCAGTTTCACTATTGACTTCCAGCAGTAAAGACTTGTTTTGTTCAGCTCCTGCTGTCCGTGTCTCAATCATTCACGGGCGTAAGATCTTTCACTCTGCCCGCGCATTTCACACTTCATCTAGAGCCATTGTTTGTGTCTTTACCTGTCCTATTACTATCTCGTCTCACCTTGAATATCTCTTAATGTCTCTTCTTTCATCCCCTCCCCCATTTCCCAGCCCCCAAACTGCCTTTTAATCTGTTTCTTTTCCTGCCTTTTTTTCTCAGTTCTGTAGAAGGGTTTGGACCCGAAACTTTGGGGTAGATTTTCATAAAGCTGTCGGGAAGGAGGTGGGACTACAACTTTCAGGTTTTAGTCCCGCCTACATCGACGTTTGGCCAATCCACGCGATTTTCCCTTGATTGACCTTGTTGAGCCCGCCCAGCGGGCTCAGCAGGCCAATTAAGGGCCACCCGGCAACAGGTGACGTCACAGACTGAAATTTCATCTGTCAAGACGTCTTGACAGATGAAATATCAGTGTTTCACAGCTGTTTGAAGCTGTCAAACACTGACAGTCTGACTTCTAACCTGAGTCCTTCTACACAGACTCAGTTAGAACTGTCACCGGCAATGAAAGCTGAAGGCTGTCACTTTTGACAGCTCGCAGCCATTTTGCTTTCAGTGCCGGCTGAGTGATGGACTCCCAAAACCTAGAGGAAGAAAGGCTGTTAAGGTAAGGACAGGTAATTTAAACTTCTTTACACACTTTAGACACGCCAAACACACTTACCTCTGCACTCATGCACCCATCACTCACCTGAACACTGACATTGCGACCCCTCCAATTCCTTCAACCCGACGGCCCAACTGCTCTAACCTGGCGTGGTTTGGAGCCGTCGGGAATCCCACACGACACCCCTCAAAATAGGGATTAGGCTAAAAACTGCCTGTTAACTACCTGTTAACAGGCAGTTAATTGGCACTAATCCCTTCCCGCCTCGGGTCGGCGGGTCCCAGTGCGGGGCGGGTACCCGCCTCCTGTGAAACTTACGTGGAGGCGGGTTTTGGGCGGGATGGTGTCGGGACCCCCGAAATCGGGATTTTCCCCCCCACACGCCTGAAACCCCGCCTGATGGCTCCAGGAAAATCGACCCCGTTGACTCTGTTTCTCTCTGCACGGCTGTTGCCCTGGCCTGCTGAGTTTTTCCAGCATTTTCTGTTATTATTTCAGATTTCCAGCATCCGCAGTATTTTGCTATCGTAGCAGTTAGGAACCTACCTGGTTATTCTTGGGTTAATGGGGATCCTGTTTCTAAATCTCTTTGGCTGGGTCCCAGGAAGTGTGAGATTTCACCAGGGCAAGATGTTCTTGTCCAATCTTCCCTACCCTCATTATCTGAATGCTTCAGGAAGGTGTCCAGAGCTATTATGAATGATGTTGTGTCAGTCGTGGCTCAGTGGGTAGCACTCTCTTGCCTCTGAGTCAGAAAGTCGTGGGATCGAGTCCCCGCTCCAGAGACCTGAGCAGGTAACCCAGGCTGATACTCCCTGCGCAGCATTGAGGGAATGCTGCACTGTCGGAGGTGCCATCTTTCAGATAAGATGTTAAACTGAGAACCCGTCTACCCTCTCAGCTGGACGTATAAGATCCCAGGGCACTATTTTGAGGAGGAACAGTGAAGTTCTCCCAGTGTTCTGAACAATGTTTATTCCTCAACCAAAAATAGATGTTCTGGTCAATTATTTCATTGCTATTTGAGGGACCCTGCTGTGCGCAAATTGGCTGCTGCATTTTCTACATTACAATAGTGATTACACTTCCAAAAGTACTTCATTGGCTGTAAAGCACTTTGGGATGTCCTGAGGTCATGAAAGGCGCTGGAGAAATGCAAATTCTTTCTTTTTCAGGCTTGTGTTTTTGACGATTTTCCACTGGTCCTCAGTGAGCTTCGAATGTTGGAAATGACTGGTATACTGTGAAAAGCTATACTTGGTACTGCTCTCTGTAGCTCCTCTCACTATGCACAATGATGCCGCTGTCTATCTATTGCGCTTATCGAGTGAGGCAAATCGAATTCCTAAAGCACTTACTTTTAGTGAAGAGAGCTCAAGGGCTAATCAGTCTTTGAATGGGGAGCGAATAGGAGCACGGCAATTTCATCCTGGACTGGGCTGCAGGAATTCAATACCAAGAATCCAACTTTGCAGAAAGGTTGGAAGTAGATAGTGAATATTTGAGGGCGGTGCGGCAAAATCCTTTGGTCTCTGCATGTAGCACCTGATTATGTCCTTGTTAGTTTTGCAGAGAAATACTTTCACATTGTGAATCACAGAGCACACAGCAGGACTTGCAGGAAGTTATACAAAAGTGGGACTTGTTCCTTTGTACGGTTATTTCTCTCTCACCAGCGGTGGCTGCATACCTTTTGTGTGATCGGACAAATGCACATATGCACTTAACTCTCTAAGGATTGGAATGAGGGAAATGTTCAGAACAGACTTTTTCAATCTTTCAAATGGGGTGGGGTGGGCAGGGAAATGTCAGGGATTTTTGAGGGGCAAGCCAGAAACTGGTGCTTTTCAAACAAACACCCATTTGCTGTTTCTGAGGGGACAAGCGATGATGGTTGACCCACATATATTGTCAGCCTCAAAACAAGCCAACTGGTGCCACTGCTTTTTTGTCTGTGTGCAGCTTATCAACTTTTGCCACCAACTTAAGAACAAGTTGACTTCATTGTATTTGAGTTTGGATTACTCCTTTAAGAGCCACTTGACTGCAGTTGGATTCAGCCTATCCTTTTAAGAGCCACTTGACTGCAGTCAGATTCAGCCTACCCCTTTAAGAACCACTTCACTTCAGCTGGATTCAGCCTACCCCTTTAAGAACCATAAGAACATAAGAAATAGGAGCAGGAGTAGGCCATTCGGCCCTTCGAGCCTGCTCCGCCATTCAGTGAGATCATGGCTGATCTTCTGCCTCAACTCCATTCACTGGCTCTATCGCCATATCCTTTGATGCCCTTACTAGTCAGAAATCTATCGACTTCTGCTTTCAATATACCCAATGACTGAGCCTCCACTGCCCTCTAGGGTAGAGAATTCCAAAGATTCACCACCCTCTGTGTGAAGAAATTTCTTCTCATCTCAGTCCTGAATGGCCTACCCTTTATCCTGAGGCTGTGATCCCTGGTTCTAGACTCCCCAGCCAAGGGAAACATTCTCCCAGCATCCACTCTATCAAGCCCTGTAATAATTTTGTATGCTTCACTTCAGTTGGATTCGGCCTACCCCTTTAAATGCCACTTCACTTCAGTTGGATTCGGCCTACCCCTTTAAGAACCACTTCACTTCAGTTGGATTCGGCCTACCCCTTTAAGAACCACTTCACTTCAGTTGGATTCGGCCTACCCCTTTAAGAACCACTTCACTTCAGTTGGATTCGGCCTACCCCTTTAAGTGCCACTTCACTTCAGTTAGATTCAGCCTACCCCTTTAAGAACCACTTCACTTCAGTTGGATTCGACCTACTCCTTTAAGTGCCACTTCACTGCATACCCCTTTTAAAAGACAATGGCCTAGAAATTCAGTTGGTTGCGCCAGCCGTTAGCGCCTTAGGAGGAGTAGATGTCGGGCGCTAGGCGGCTAGCGGCCGGGCGCAGCGCGATCTGCGCCTCGCCCCAACTTCACTAGAGATTTAGCGGCGGCGCAAAGTCTTTGCGCGCACTCAGCTGCGCGCGCAGATCATGACGTCATTTCCTCGTGCAACGCCCTTTGTGCGCCCCCAACCGGAAATTCAGTCGTGACGCCCCATTGTGCGCCTGGCGCCCCTAGCGACTGTTAGAGTGGAACGGTGCTCAGTCGATGCGGGGCGCGGGGGGCGCAAATTAAAGGGCACTCCTCCTGCACTATAAAAGGCTGCCATTTCGCAGCACTCCTTCTTGAGAAACGGTTCTTTGGAGAGAGAGCAAGGTAGAGAGCTTTCTGCTTTGGCCCAACACTCGGACAGGTACTTGCGGCTTCAGGCCACAGCTTTCCACTTGTCTTTGACATCTCATTGTTTGCCAGCATATTATGGGGGCTGCAATGGGTGTAAACGCTGGCTTTCTCAATTACATCCAAAGGGCTCACAGACGCCGTGAGAGAGTGGCAACCCTGGCTAGACGGAGAGGGGGCAACAGGCGTCGGGAAAGGAGGCCTTACCCACCCAGGGTATACCGCCAGCAGTTCTCCTATCTCAACATGTCTGACGAGCAGTGTGTTCGGAGGCTGCGATTCAGAAGGGAGGTGGTCACAGAGATCTGCCACCTGCTTGGCGGTGATCTGCAGCCACAGCTGAGGAGCAGGACGTCTCTGTCGGTGGCAGTGAAGGTGACGGTGGCTCTCAACTTCTATGCCACCGGCTCCTTCCAATCCGCTACTGGGGACATTGCCAACATCTCCCAGTTCGCCGTGCATTGCTGCATCCGCCAGGTGACCAATGCCCTTTTCAAAAGGAGACATCAGTTCATCTCCTTCTCCATGGCCCTTGCCAAGCAGCAACAGTGTGCAATGGGCTTTGCAGCATTCGCGGGCTTCCCCATGGTGCAGGGCGCCATTGACTGCACGCATCTGGCTTTGCGGGCTCCTCTGGAGAATGCCGAGGATTACCGCAACCGGAAGGGCTACCATTCGCTGAACGTCCAGCTGGTGTGTGACCACAGGCAGCTCATCCTAGCTGTCAATGCCCGCTTTCCAGGCAGCAGCCACGATGCCTTCATCCTGCGACAGACTTCTGTGGCAGACATGTTCCACGCACAGCCTCACCCACGAGGATGGCTTATCGGGGACAAAGGCTATCCTTTGTGTACCTGGCTGATGACCCTGCTCCGTGCGCCCAGCACCCCTGCTGAAGAGGGATACAATGAGAGCCATCAAGCGACCAGGAACATCATCGAACAAACAATCGGCGTCCTGAAGCAACGGTTCCGCTGTCTGGATCGTTCCGGTGGAGCCCTACAGTATTCGCCGGAGCGAGTCTCCCATTTCGTGGTCGTTTGCTGCATGCTGCACAACCTGGCTATCCGCAGGACTCAGGCACTGCCACCAGAGATTGGAGGACCACCTGAGGAGGAGGAGGAGGAGGAGGACCAGCACAGGAGGGAGGCAGAAAGTGCAAGGGCCACCCGTCGCCGGCTTATTGAACGTCGGTTCTGGACCCCCTCTCAGGGAATGGCTTGTGCCAATGTCAGCAGATGAATGTAGCCACTCCACAAGCCCTCAGCCGAGCAGGGCAACCAGGACTTAACAAAAAAACCAAGCACACTGCAATTTAACAACAATAATTTATTGCAAACCTCTGCCCTTCCCACATTACATCCTCATGTGGAGAAGCCCCCTCCAAAAACACAAAACTACCAGTCTCGGCCTTACAAAAAGAAAGAAAGACACCAGTCTCGGCCTTACAAAAACACAACTGCACCAGTCTCGGCCTTACAAAAAGCACCAGGCATTTGTGCATACCTTCTACTTTTTGCCCTGCGAGGGCGATGCCTTTCGCATCCTTGCCTGGCCCCTGCCCGCCCTGCAGCTCCTCCTCAATGGGAGCCCAGTGGCTGCAGCAAGGCTGGGGGAAGGCTGCTGAGAGGCAGGTGGCGAGACGGCAGATGCCCTTGGGGGTCGGCCTGCACCAGCTCTGGCCTTGGAGTGGCCGGCTGCTGACTGCTCCAACTCTGGCTGGGCGGCAGCAGTCTGTCCAGCGGCTCGTGGCAGCTGCAATGGCGGAGTGGCAGTGTCGGCTGCAGGAATGGTGCCAACCTGGCAGATCGCAGGTGCTCGCTGGTCGCCTGAGACATTGGCACTCGCACGGGCCAGCACTGCAGCATGCGCAGCAAACAGCTGAAGAACAGACTGCTGGGCTGCTGCTGCGCGACGAGTGCCCTGGCGATGCCTGGCTGATCCAGCGAGGGTGGCAGCAGTTAGTGCCCGTGTGGCCCTGGTCTGTGTCCGCATGACAACAGCCAGTGAATGGACGGCACGACTGAGCACTTGGCTCGACGCCGCCTGTGCTGCCGTGAAGTCCTGTAGACTCCTGGCCTGTGCTGCTCCAAATTGCTGCACACTCCTTGACAAAGACTCAATGGAGTCAGGCATCCTTGCCACTGCAGCCATGAGCTCATTCTGCCTGCGCTCAGCCTGGACGGCCATTTCCTCCAGGAGCCGCATCTCTCTGCGCTGACCGTCGCAGGACTGGAGGCCGCACTCACCCTCTGGGGAGAAGTCCGCTGAGCTTCCCCACCCCTCCCGCGTTGCTGCAGGCCGCTGGGCCCCGGAGCTTCACTCTCCTCCGACCCTTCCCCCCGGCTCCCCTCCAGGGAAGACGTGTCCCCTACATCGCCATGGGCTGGCGCGGCTGAGTGTGGCACTGATGGGCCGGCTTCCTCTTCCTCCTCCTCGTATTCCGAAGCGCTGACAGTGGCAGCTTGAGGGCCCGCCTCCTCACCTGGCGATTCACCATCTGAAAGCAGGAAGGCACAAGAGTAGCTTTAGAGTGAGGACAGGGCGGCAGCGAGGGAGGCATGAGTGGTGCCATTCACTGCATTGGTCGGACAGTGGCAAAGGATGCTGATCTGAGGCGCAAGTGGAACGAGCGAGATCAAAAAGGTGATGCCCTTACCATTGGTGCCCAGAACAGGGTCGGCATCTCCAGTGGCGGCGGGTCCAATCAGCCAGCCTGCCATAATGCGCTCCACACGCTGGTCGAGGTCGGAGAGCTCTTTGACGTCAGGACGGCCTCCCCCGGTGTCAATTCGTTTCCGCCGGTTGTGCGCCACCTTGGCCTGCAAGAGAAAGGACGGCCTCTAAGTACAGTGTGAAGCCCTGATCTTGTCTGCACTGCCTCCCATGGTTGAATAGCTTGAACAGTGTGAAGCCCTGATCTTGTCTGCACTGCCTCCCATGGTCGAATAGCTTGTACAGTGTGTAAAGTGCTGAATGTGCAAGTGATTTTCATGCCAGTCCCATAGCTGCTGGATGAGGCCTGGCCATTAGGGCTTTGAGATCCCTTTGCCCATAAAGTGAGGTGCACATGCAGGGATGAGGAGGACACTGGAAAGGGTACTCACCCTGACAACCCGAGTGAGGTCGTTGAACTTCTTCCGGCATTGCACAGGAGTCCTGGCAACCACGCTGTTGGAAGACACCCTGTTTGAGACCTCCCTCCAGGCTTTCCGGTAGGCGCTGGGCAGCGGCCTCTTGCCACCTTCTGGGAACAGAACATGGCGCCTGCGCTCCACTCCGCCAACCAGCAGCCTCAGGTCACCGTCGCTGAAGCGCTGCACTCTCTCCCTGGCCTTCTCCATAGCCCTGGGCGTTGTGCAGGTGAAGCTGAAGTGGTCAGGCCTAGGTTGAGGGCTGCAGTGTGCAGGGCATGGCAGGCAAACAAATCCACCCTCCCCCTTTAAGAGCTGACCGGCGCCAGAGTGTCTGCCGTCAATCAACAAATCGTCGCACCAGCGCTGCACCCGGCCTCGGGGGTATCGCTCAGCACCGCCGGCTTTGCGCCTAAAGATAGTCGTGCATTGCCTGTTTTAGCGCAGCAGCAACCTCTTGGGGCGATGCGACTGAATATCGCCGAAGGGGGCGCGACTTTGCGCCAGGCGCAAACTTTAGCAGCCGCCCGACTTTACCGCCCCAAAAGTGGCTATACTGAATTTCTAAGCCAATATGCTTGGACTTGGATTTGAATCAATCCTTGAAGAGGTATCCTGCGGCTTTTTTGCAAGACTATATTGTTTGTGTGCAGAATAGCTTTTCTTCCTGTGGCTGCAGAACAGTTAATGGAAATACAGAAAAAGCGGTGCTGGTTTTGTGCCAGCTTGGCTCAGTTTGAAAGACTCTGTCCAATGGGTCAGGAGGTTGTGGGTTAAAATCCCCACCCCGGGACTCCAGCACGTGACTGCGGCTGACAAGTGCAAGTGCAAGTATTTCTTTCTTGGAGTGGGTTATTTTCAATCCTAGCATGGAGCAGCAGAACAGATTCGAGTGTTGATTAAAAGGAACAAAAAACAAAGTAACTGCACAGGATGAAAGTCTGAAGTAAAGGCAGAAAAAACACAGCAGCTCTGTGAGGACCGGTGGAGATTACAGACTGGCTAGTGCTCCAGGCCTGGACCCTTCGTTACAATCAGCGGGGGTGAAATTCAACAATGGCGACAGTGCAAAATGGGCGGTAGCGGATTGGCGCCCATTTCTCCCCCTCCTGCCCCTACCCACCACCACCCCCCCCACCCCTCACCCACCCCGCCGACACCCGATTTCCCTTTCCGTTGAAGTCAATAGGCGGGGGTTAGGGGGGCGGGTATAATGGGCGGCAGATCTGCTACTGCCTGCTTAGTGCTACCTCCGCAGTTGAATTTCACCACCCCCACCCCCCCCAGAGTCCTGACGATAGGTTCACACATCAGCAATTAGCCTTTTATACCTCATTCCAGATGCTGTGTTTATAATAGATTTGCATTTATGTAGCGCCTTTCACGACTGCAGGACGTCCCAAAGTGCTTTACAACCACTTTTGAAGTGTAGTTAATGCTGTAATGTAGGAAACGCAGCAGCAAATTTGCACACAGCAAGCCCCCCACAAAGAGCAATGAGATAAATGACCAGATAATCTGTTTTTAGTGATGTTGATTGAGGGATAAATATTGGCCCAGGTCACCAGGGACAACTCCCTTGCTCTTCTTCAAAATAGTGCCAAGGGATCTTTTACGTCCACCTGAGAGGGCAGACAGGAGCTCGAGTTAACGTCTCAACCGAAAGACGGCACCTCCGACAGTGCAGCACTCCCTCAGCACTGCACTGAGAGTGACAGCCTGGATTATCTGCTCAAGTCTCTGGGGTGGGACTTGAACCCACTACCTTCTGATGGCCTAGCTCTAATTTTAAGGTTATTCCACCTTGTTCTGGACTCCCCACCACTGGAAATCGATTCTCTACAATGTTCCCATTTAGCTGCACTGCTGTATGAAGCTTCCACGCAGGCCGCCTTCCGGTTTCTCAGTGGAAAAAACGCGCATGCGCGGAAGTTTGAATTGCACTGCGTACCCAAAAAAAATTAGAGCGAACGATGGCCCAGAAATTCGGGTCGGAGGCTTCCCGCGGGTGCGAGCCCCCGACCTGCACTTACCTAGCGCGCCGGCCGTTGAGCTGTGGGCCCGCATGGGATTCCGATCCTGGGCCTGTTCCAACTGCCAGCGCGCAGTGCTTGCGTATCCCAGGGGCGCAGTTAGTTCGAAGCGTCCCCTGGGATCACGTGGGCCATGGAGAGCCAATGGTAGCAGGGAATGCTTCATTCATAAGTTTGACAGGCCTGTCAAACCTATAAATACTATAAGCCCCAAAACATCACTAAAACTTCAAATAATTTTTTTTTTAAATCACATTTTTAAAATAACTATAAATTACATGAAATAACTATTTTAAACAATAATTTAAATTTTTTAAAAAATTAATTACATTTTCTAACGGGGCTAAAAATAAACTTACCTTTCTTTAAAGTATTTAAAAATAATAAACCTGTGGAAAAAATGTTTTAATTTTAATTAATTCACCACTTACCTTGTTAAAAGCAGGCCTTGCGACTGCTTTTTAAAAGTGTAACTCCTGGAGACTTACCCTCCCGGGAAAACCTGGAAAAAAATTTAAGTTCGATGCGCACGCGCTGCCTCTCCCGCGCATGCGTTCCACTTCTTAACCCCTTCTTTCCGGGGAACGGAAGTGCTGGTTTCCCTCGCATGCGCAGTGCATGCACGAAATGGGCACTTCCATTGGGCTTACGGGTGAGTACCCCATGTGTACTCACACGTTGGGACCCGAATTTTTGGGCCAATTTCTCTCTATCCTATCAAATCCTTTAATCATCATAAACCCCTCAATTAGATCACTCCTCAATTTTAAAATTCTCATCCCTGTTTTCACATCCCTCCATGGACTCGCCCCTCCCTATCTCTGTAATCTCCTCTAGTCCCACAGCCCTCCAAGAGATCTGCGCTCCCCTAATTCTGGCCTCTTGAGCATCCCTGATTTTAAGTGCTCCACCATTGGTGGCCGGGCCTTCAGCTGCCAAGGCCCTAAGCTCTGGAATTCCCTCCCTAAACCTCTCCGCCTCTCCACCTCTCTCTCTCCTCCTTTCTTTGCTCCTTTAAGATGCTCCTTAAAACCTGCACCTTTGACCAAGCTTTTAGTCATCTGCCCTAATATCTCCTTATGTGGCTCGGTGTCAAATTTTCTTTTGTAACGCTCCTGTGAAGCACCTTGGGGTGTTTCACTGTGTTAAAGATGCTATATAAATACAAGCTCATAAAATCATAGAATCATAGAAATTTATGGCACAGAAGGAGGCCATTTGGCCCATCATGTCTGTGCCGGCCGAAAAAGAGCTACCCAGCCTAATCCCACTTTCCAGCTTTTGTTCCGTAGCCCTGTAGGTTACGGCACTTCACGTATATCCAAGTATTTTTTAAATGCAATGAGGTTTCTGTCTCTACCACCCTTTCAGGCAGTGCGATCCAGACCTCCACCACCTTCTGGGTGAAAAAAGTTCTCCTCAACGACCCTGTAATCCTTCCACCATTTAAATCTATGCCCCTTGGTTATTATTCTCTCTGCTAAGGGAAATAGGGCTAGATTTTCAGTATAGACAGTTTTGGGGCGCTAACCTTAGCGCCCGCCTGAAGTTAGCGCCCGCCCCAAAGTAGCGCCCCGTTGCCGGAAATTCAGTGGCTTCGCCCTAAGAGGTTGGTGGAGCGCTAAAAGAGGCGTTCTACTACTATTTTTAGGCGCTAAGCCGGCGGTGCAGAGCGCAACGCCCGAGCTCGGGCGCAGCGCACGGCAGACACTCTGGTGCCAGTGAGCTCTTAAAGGGGAAGGGTGCATGTGTTCTTTTCAAAAGCAGAGACGAGGAGGAGGAGGAGGAGGAGGAGGAGGAGGAGGAGGAGGAGGAGGAGGAGGAGGAGGAGGGAGGAGGAGGAGGAGGAGGAGGAGGAGGAGGAGGAGGAGGAGGAGGAGGAGGACGGAAACATAAATACACCGTTCACAACCACACACTGGACCCTTCCACACAACACATGCAGACTGCCATGTATAGATCATGAGGAGTGCCCTTTAATTTGCGCTCCCCAGGATGTGTTGCGTTCCATTTTACAAACGCTCTGGACGCCAGCCACACAATGGGGCGGTCCAACTGAAGTTTGGATTCGGGGCGGCCAAAGGGCGTTGCACGAGGATGTGACGTCATTTTCTGCGCGCGCATCCGGCCGGCCGCTAAACTTTGCGCCGGCGCTAACGGGCAACTTAATTTGGGGCGGGGCGCAAACTGCGCTGTGCCCGGGCGCTACACGCATAGCGCCCGAAAATCACTTCTCTTAAGGCGCTAACTGCTGGCGCAAGCAACTGAAAATCTAGCCCATAGGTCCTATCCACTCTATCTAGGCCCCATAGGTCCTGAGGTCATGAAATATGCTATATAAATGCAAGTTCTTTCTTTCTATTTGAATTTTGGCGGGGGAGAGAGCCTGGAGTTTGGTAAAGGGCTGTTCTTACAGGTATTGGCCCAGAAATTCGGGTCGGGGGCTTCCCGCGGGTGCAAGCCTCCGACCTGCACTTACCTACCGTGCCAGCCGTTGAGCTGTGGGCCCGCGTGGGATTCCGATCCTGGGCCTGCTCCAACTGCCGGCGCGCAGTGCTTGCGTATCCCAGGGGCGCAGTTAGTTCGAAGCATCCCTGGGATCACGTGGGCCATGGAGAGCCAATGGTAGCAGGGAATGCCCATTTATAAATTTGACAAGAAGAGCTGTCAAAACTATAAATACAATTCAGCCCCAAAACATAACTAAAACTTCAAATAAATTTTAAAAAATCATATTTTTAAAATAACTACAAATTACATAAAATAACTATTTTAAACAATAATTTAAATTTTTGAAAAAATTAATTATACTTTCTAACGGGGCTAAAAATAAACTTACCTTTCTTTAAATATTTAAAAATAATAAACCTGTGGAAAAAATGTTTTAATTTTACCTAATTCACCACTTGCCTTGTTAAAAGCAGGCCTTGCGACTGCTTTTTAGAAGCATAGCTGCTGGAGACTTACCCTCCCGGAGAAACCTGCAAAAAAAACGTAAGTCCCAGGCGTACGCGCTGCCTCTCCGGCGCACGCGTTCGACCTGTGAGCCCCTTCCTTTAAGGGAACGGAACTTCCGTTTTCCCGCGCATGCGCATTGCATGCACGAAACCGGCACTTTCATTGGGCCTACGCGTGAGTACCCCGTGCGTACTCACCCGTGGGGACCCGAAGTTCTGGCCCCTTTGACAGACAAATCCTCAATCTAATCATGTTCACAGATGGAAAATTGTACAAGTTAATGAGGACATTGATTTAAACTTCAGATGTGGCCCGTGAGGCTCCATGGTTTGCCTGTAAGTAGCCCACAAAGACCAAAAGCTTGGGCAATCCTGCTGTGAGGCTCAAGCCTTCGCGCATGTAAATATATGATGAAGAAGGGTTGCAGCCATTCCAGCCTAATCTCACAAACCAACCAGTTACAGAGGCCTGAGAGTAGATTTGTCTGGCTGTCTTCTCTATCAAGTTGGACACATGGCATATGGAGACCTAGAAGAGTGAAAACTGACGAGAATGTAATTTCAGCCGTGGCTCAGTGGGTAGCACTCTCGCCTGAGTCAGAAGGTTATAGGTGTAATGATATCAGCAAATAGTGATGATATTTGTCTGTGTTTGATTACTTATGCCTTACAGCATATTTGTCTGTGTTTTTGATTACTTGTGCCTGACCAGCAGAGGTCATGTGAGAGACAAGCAGTCCAGAGGAGTTTTACTTTCAGTTTCATTCTAGATGCATCACAGCATAGTGTGTTCTGTAAAAAGCTGTAGAAAGTCTTGAACAAGACTTTAGATTAAACAACATTCTCTTTCAGAAATGAGTCTTTATTGAACCCAAAAAGAAATCAAAACGTGATGTCAGAAGTGGCTGAAAGAGAAAAAAATCTGAAGTTAGCAACTTGATGGGACAGTGAAAGCAGTTGTGGCAAGTAAGCGAAATCAGCTCTCCACATATTAGCAAGCCAGAAGAGAACATCGTTGCTTACCATTAGAGAATAGCTAACGAAGTGAAAAAATGGAAGGTTTACACCCACCGGCGACGCTTCAATTGATCGGTAATGTGGCTGAAAATTGGAGGAGATTCAAACAATGTGTAGGGTTGTATTTATCAGCAATCGGAGCTGACGATAAAAGTAATAAACAGAAATCGTCCGTGTTTTTACATGTAGTGGGTGATGCAGCGCTGGAGGTATATAATAATTTCATATTTGCTGTTGATGGAGACAAAATGAAGCTAGATAAAATAATGGAACAGTTTGAGGCCTACTGCATACCTAAATGCAACGTGACCTTTGAGAGGCACAAATTTTTCACATGTGTACAGAAAATCGGCGAGACTATTGATCAGTATGTGACTGAACTGAGAAACCGGAGCAAAGTCAGAAGGTTATAGGTTCAAGTCCCGCACCTAGAGACTTTGAGCACAAGATCCAGGCCGAGACTCCAGTGCAGTGCTGAGGGAGTACTGCAATGTCGGAGGTGCCGCCTTTTGATGAGACGTTAAACCGAGGCTCTCTCAGGTGGATATAAAAGATCCCATGGTGCTATTTGAAGGAAGAGCAGGAGAGTTCTCCCGGGTGTCCCGACCAATATTTATGCCTCAA
Source organism: Somniosus microcephalus (assembly GCF_052327205.1). Lineage (NCBI taxonomy): Eukaryota > Metazoa > Chordata > Chondrichthyes > Squaliformes > Somniosidae > Somniosus > Somniosus microcephalus. The sequence continues at coordinate 14,288,483 of NC_140992.1, forward strand.
GCAACATCACTAAAACAGATCATCTGGCCATTTATCACATCACAGTTTTTGGGATCTTGCTGTGCGCTCACTGGCTGCAGCGTTTCCCCACATTATAATAATGTCATTGGCTGTACAGCGTTTTGGGACATCCTGGGGTGAAAGGTGTTATATAAATGCAAGCTCTTTCTTACATTTACCATAAAGCCATTGAACAATTAATTGTAAACATCCATTTCTCCGTTCTCATTCAGTTCCTCCAGCGTTGTGACCTATGTATTAGATGCTAATTAGCGCTGCTGCAAACTAATGAAGCACAGCTGGCGAGATTGCGTGGGCTTATTTTTCCGATCGCCCGCTGTTGCTGTATCATAGGCCCAAAGCCTAAAAATTAAATTAAATAGGAGTAGCTTCACGCAACTTTTATCGCCTAAAGCAAGAGATTGCAGCAGCAGCTCCGCACGGCCTCATCAGCTAACTGCAGTGTTTGAGGCACTTACCCAATCAGTGAGGCATTTTATCGAAAGGAATTCAATCTATCTGAAGGACGGACATTAGGCAGCCTACCTGCCTATTTCAATGGGCATTAAAGACTGGAATGGTATTGGTATTCCAGAAGGATGCACTAAAAATGGGCTGAAGAACCATCATCCGAATCTACGCTGCAATCTTGTGAATAGCGTTCATTTTGGAGCCATTTCCCAGCATATATCTTCCGCTAGTGATGAAATAAAGACGTAGCACAGATGAAGGCCCTAATCATGAAATCTCTCAGCTCTGGAAAAAATTATTCTTACTGATGGTTGACCTTCTGATCGGATTGTATCAGGACACATCCTGCTGCGGAAAGAACTTTTATTAGCTTCCCCTTTATTTCTCCTTCATAAAAAAAAATACATTTTGTTTTAAAGATGAATAAAATGAGCATCTTGCCATCTTTTGATGAGCTATCAATCCGCGCAGATTAAAAAAAGCCAAAGCTTCCGACAACCCAGAGGAACCCTTCCAGAAGCAGGCCTTAGAATAAATCATTCCAGATTAATATCATTTAATAAATAAAGTGCTCTTCCTCTACAGAGAACAGCTGGGCTTGAACTTATCCTCAGTGCAAGATGATCTCTTTGGCCGTGTAACGGCTTCAGCGGCACTTCCCTCTGCTCGCCGCCTGAGGGCGGTTCTGGAGGCCTCGGTGCGCTGCTGCTGTGCCTTTGGGCCCCTCTCCTCACCTGTTTCTCGAGTAATTGATCTCATCAGAGTAATTAGGCTAGTTAATAAAGTTGTTCAGTTTTGTCCTTGTCTTGTCCTCTGTGCCTCTGGCCTCACCTGTGTGTTGTTAATGTATTTGTCTCCTGTCTCATTTGATTAATTATGTCACGTGACCACTCTGGCCTGTATTTAAGCTTCCTGTTTCCTGTCCTCTTTGCTTAGTCCTGGGTTCGCCTGCCTGCAATTAACAACTCTTGCTGTGTCTCTGGTGTTCTCGAGTTTCTCTGTGTTTTCGAGTCTCAACTGAATCTCCTTTCGAGTGGTACCATGTCTCTGTGTTTTCGAGTCTCAAGTGAATCTCCTTTCGAGTGTTACCCTGTTTCTATGTTCTCGAGTCTCAAGGAAGCATCTTTCAAGTTCTTCCCGGTCTCGAGTCCTTGGATAGGTTTCCTGCGCTTGGGTCCACTACCGAAAACCCTAGCATAACGGCCCCGTGAATGCACGGCCCCGTGACAGGCCGGAGTCATACTGTGGCTACTGATCTTAGAAACATAGGCAGGAGCATAGGAACAAGAGTAGGCCATTCAGCCCCCTGAGCCTGTTCCGCCATTCGATTAGTTCATGGCTGATCTGTCTCTTAACTCCATCTACCCCCCTTGGTTCCATATTCCTTAATACCCTCGCCTAACTAAAATTTATCGATCTCAGTTTTGACATTCTCAATTGACCCCCAGCATCAACAGAAAGTTCCAGATTTCCACTACCCTTTGTGTGAAGAAGTGCTTCCTGACATCACCCCTGAACGGCCTGGCTCTAATTTTAAAGTTATGCCCCCTTGTTCCAGACTCCCACCACCAGAGGAAATAGTTTCTCTTGATCAACCCTATCAAATCCTTTAATCATCTTAAACACCTCGATCAGCTCACCAAAGTTAATGCAACCTGTCCTCATAATAATACCCTCGAAGCTACGGTATCATTCTGATAAATCTGTGCTGCACCCACTCCTTGGCCAATATATCCTTCCTGATGTGTAGTCCCCAGAACTGAACCCAGTTACTCCAGATGAGGTCTAGAAACATAGAAGATAGGAGCAGGAGTAGGCCATTCGGCCCTTCGAGCCTGCTCCGCCATTCAATGAGATCATGGCTGATCATCCAAATTCAGTACCCTGTCCCTGCTTTCTCCCCATATCCCTTGATCCCTTTAGCCTAAAGAAATATCTCTAACTCCTTCTTGAATATATTTAATGAATTGGCCTTAACTGCCTTTTGTGGTAGAGAATTCCACAGGTTCACCACTCTCTGGATGAAGAAATTCCTCCTCATCTCTATCCTAAATGGCTTACTCCTTATCTTTAGACTGTGACCCCTGGTTCTGGACTCCCCCGCCATCGGGAACATCCTTCCTGCATGTTAAGTCTGTGTGTTCTAGTTATTGTTAATAAGAATCACTGCACACAGACCACAAGAGTAAATTCAACAGGTCTTTACTAGTCGGAGGTCAGGCTGAACTGCCCAATAAATCATTACACAGCACTTATATACCGGTGTGGTCACCACCGGTATTACAGTATACAGCAGCCAAGATAAAGTAGTGCATCTCTTAAAATAGTTCTCTTAAAGGTGGAACGGTTACATACACCACAATCCTCCCTTTTTAGCTTAACAGTATATATTCCCCATTAAACGTAACATAATAACATATATACACAACTTCATGTAAAAACAGTTCACAGATTCAGTCTCTGAGGAGGCCTCCTGATCCGAGACGGATAACGCCTTTCAGGGGTCTCTGGTTCTCGTTGCTGGGGTGACTCATCTAGTTGATCCCCTATGGATAGGACATCATCATCGGGTATATTCTCTTCTGAGGTAGATGCTTCAGGTTCACTAACTTCCTCCACGGTTGTCTCTGTCGTAACCATGGGCTCGACCCTTGTTCTCGATCCCACCAGTTGGTCAGCATGACGTCGCATTACATTTTCACCAACATCTACCGTGTACATCAGGGGTCCTTGTCTGGCCCGAATTGTTCCAGATTGCCATTTCTCGTTTTTATAGTCCCTGGCTAACACCGGTTGTCCTATTTCAAAACTCCGAGTGGGCTTGTTATTGATATGCTGGAACTGTTTGTTTTCGACTTCCCTCCGCACATTTGGTTTTAACAAGTCCAACCTGGACCGCAACCTCCTGTTATAGAACATCATGGCAGGACTTTGGTTTGTTGTTGCATGGGTGGCGTTTCGATATGCCAGTAGGAAATTGTCCACCTTGTGTTGCAGTGGAATCTGATCTTCGCTCATGGCCTTTATTGCCTTTTTGAAATTCTGTACAAACCTCTCGGCCAGCCCATTCGTAGCTGGATGATATGGGGCAGAGGTATAATGTTTCACCCCATTCTTCTTCAGGAATTTCTGGAATTCCTCTGACACGAACTGTGGTCCGTTGTCTGAACATATTTGCTCTGGCAATCCATTTCTTGCAAATATCATTCTTAGCACCGCGATTGTCTTCTCCGAGGTAGTGGTAGTCATTTTAATCACTTCTGGCCATTTAGAATGTGCGTCCACCGCAATTAAAAACATGGAATCCATGAATGGACCAGCAAAGTCAATATGTACACGTTGCCATGGGGTTGAAGGCCATTCCCATGGATGCAGCGGTGCAATTGGAGGTGCATTTTGGACTTTTTGGCACCCTGAGCAGCTTTTCGTCAGATCCTCTATCTGTTGGTCGATACCCGGCCACCACACATAAGCCCTAGCAAGGCTTTTCATCTTGACTCGCCCCAGATGACCTTCATGTAGTTCTTTTAGAACTCTCTCTCTTAACTTGTTCCATAGATCAATGTTGCCTGACAGATGGACAGCTGTTCTCGTCTTGCTGAGAATGCCGGTAACAGTGGATCACCATGGGCTGGCCATCCCTTTACTGTCAATTCGTAGACCCGGGACAGTGTCGGGTCATTCCTAGTCTCCCTTTCAATATTTGCATTGGTGACAGGTAAACATTCGATGATGGTCGAGTGAAATAACTCCACCGGGTCAACCGTCGGTGCCTCCTCCTCAGTAGGTAGTGGCAGGCGCGACAGCCCATCAGCATTACCATGCTGCTTTGTACCTTTGAATTCTATCTGATATTGATGTGCCCCTAAGAAGAGGGACCATCTGTGGAGCCTCTGTGCTGTCATCACCGAAACACCCTTCTTAGGGTTAAAAATGGATACCAACGGCTGGTGGTCTGTCAGCAGTGTAAACTTCTGGCCCTGCAGGTAATGATTAAACTTCTTTACTCCCCACACAAGGCTGAGAGCCTCCCTATCTATCTGAGCATAGTTGCACTCAGCGGAGGTCAATGATCTGGATGCAAATGCGACTGGCCTTTCCAAGCCATTTGGCAACTTGTGTGAGAGTACTGCTCCAATACCATAAGGAGAAGCATCACAAGCTAAACGAATAGGTAGTGTTGGGTTGAAGTGAGCCAACACTTCCTCTGAGGTGATCAATGCCTTGCTTTTGCGAAAGGCCTTCTTACAGTCCTCGCTCCACTTCCATGGTACTTCTTTCTGCAAAAGAGCGTTCAGCGGGTGCAGCACCGTGGATAGATTTGGCAGAAACTTATGGTAATAGTTAATCAACCCTAGGAACGACCTCAACTGGGATACATTTTCCGGAGCGGGAGCCTTCACAACAGCTTCGATCTTGTCAGGTGACTTGTGCAGCCCCTCCTGGTCAATGACATGACCACAGTACGAGATCCGTTTCTGAAAGAACTCACATTTCTGGCGATTAACTCGAAGTCCATATTCCTTCAACCTGGTGAGCACCAGTTTCAAATTTGCAAGGTGTTCCTCATCGTCATCTCCTGTAATCAGGATATCGTCCAAGTAACATTGAGTGCTTGGAATTCCCTGTAATACCTGCTCCATGGCCCTCTGCCAAGTTGCTGGAGCCGAAGCCACTCCAAAAACCAGTCTATTATATCGATGCAAGCCTCTGTGCATGTTGATTGTGAGATACTGGCGCGACTCTTCCTCAACTTCCATCTGTAAGTACGCTTGCGCCAGGTCTATCTTGGTGAAGTGTTTCCCGCCAGACAATGAAGCAAAGATATCCTCAATCCGCGGAAGCGGATATTGCACCGTGTGAAGCATCGGATTAACCGTGATCTTGAAGTCTCCACAGATGCGGACCTTCCCCGGTTCCCCTGGCTTGTTACTCGATGAACGCTTCATGACGGGAACAATGGGCGTGGCCCACTCACTCCAGTCCACCTTAGACAGTACTCCTGAACGTTCTAGCCCTTCCAGTTCAGCTTCCACAGCAGGTCGTATCGCATAAGGTACCGGTCTGGCTTTGAAAAATTTTGGGTTTGCATGTTCTGCAATCTTGATTTTTGCCGTAATTCCTCTCAGTGTTCCCAGTCCCTGTTGGAACACCTCTTTAGCCTCATCCAATATTCTGGACAATCGTTCAGGTTTGACATCTTTTTTTTCCGGAATCTACTGTTATTGCTTTTAGGGAGTGCCAGTCCATATTTATTTTCCTGATCCACTCCCGTCCCAGAAGTGGTGGACCTCCCTCAGGTAGTACATATAAGTCCATTCCTTGGTGTTCTTTGCCCTTGTGTACCACCTTGACTTTTATCTTTCCGATGGGGTATACTCTTTGCCCCGTGTATGTCTGCAATACTATCTCCGTATCCCGTAGGGGAATATGTGTGAATAACCTTTTGTAATCTTGCTTATTCATGACCGTCAACGCCGATCCGGTGTCCAATTCCATCTTCACCTGGACTCCTGCTATCTGAAGTGTGACCCAGACAGTTTGTAGGTCAGCTTCCTTACTCACATTGTGAATTCTCAGACTACCCAGTTCCTTGCTGTTGGAGTCTGAATCCGAATTCTGTTCATCCGAACTCTTCTCAGCCACCTTATGTACCTTTCTGCACTTTTCCTGCGGTGACTTTTTGTTGCTGGTCTTCTTTCCTGACCGGCATACTTTAGCTATGTGACCAAGCTTGCCACATTTTCTACATTCCTGATTTTTAAACCAGCATTGGTTCTGATCGTGTGTTGTCTTTCCACAACGATAACATTTCGCTGTACCCAAAGCCATTTGATCTACGCTGAGTACCGTTGCCTTCAGCTGCATTTCCACAGTGCCTCTCGCTGCGGCTTCATGCGATGCTGCAATAGTGACAGCCTTATCAAGTGTAAGATCATTCTCTTCCATCAGCCGCTTTTGTGTTCCTTCTTTCGACAATCCACACACGAATTTGTCTCTCAGTGCCTCTGTCAGTCTTTCCCCAAACTGACAGTATTTCGCTAGCTTACGCAGTTCAATTAAATACTCCGCATTGCTTTGCTCTTTCAGTTGCGTTCTCGCATAAAATTTAAATCGTTCCGCTAACATCAGCGGTGTGGGGTTCAAATGATTTCTCAGGACAGCAACAATATTAGCGAAAGCCTGATCCGCCGGTTTAGCTGGTGATAGAAGATGCTTCAATAGCCCGTATGTCTTCGCACCCATTGAGTTTAGTAAGGTTAGTGCTTTATCTTCATCTGATATTTTATTTGCCTTACAATAAATCTCTATGCGTTCTACATACGTGGCCCAATCTTCAACATCGGGATCGAAATCATTGATGTTACCACGCTTAGGCATCCTCGCAATCTTCTTGAGAAACAAAAAGAAATTTTTCTTTTATTTTTTTTCAAAATGGCGGTTTCCCGCGCTTGTCTTCTTCCCCCGCCTACGAAAATGGCGGCTTCCCGCATTTGCCTTTCTCCCCCGCTGGCTGTAATGGCGATTGCTGTATTGCTGCGTTTGCCCTCCCCAGCGGTTCTCAAATCGTGCCTCCCAGCCCCTCTTGCAGTCCGGTCCTTTCCCCCGGCTGCGGCTGAGTTCTCCGCGTTTTTTTAAAATTTTATCCCGCACCTCGCGGCCTCGGTAGCTGCCCAGCCTTTTTCCCCGGTCGCGGTCGAGCTCTCTCTCGACGCTGTTGCGTCTCCCAGCCCGCTTGCAGCCCGGTCTTTTACACCGGCTGCGTTTGCATTCACCGCGGCTCCCGTGCCTTACGCTGCCCCAGTCTCAGCGTCTCTGGCCCCGACTTCTGTCCGGCTCTTTTCCCCGGCCGTGGTCGAGTTCTCCGCCCTTATATCCTCCGTTTTTCCCTCCCCTACTTCACAGCCAACGTGGCCGACTTGCTGCTCGTCGCTGATCGGCTTACCCACCACCGTGATAGAAGGGATGATCACTGCCTGTTGCTGATGGAAGGCTTCGTGTCAGGATTCTTCCTTGCTCTTCAGGCCCGAGTCTTTTCTCAGCAGGATGATGAGGGCGGATGCCTCTTCTCGACGCCCGTTAAACTGCCTTGGATATATCTCTGCCGCAGGGTAAGATCGTCATCGTTGCCACTGTTAAGTTTGTGTGTTCTAGTTATTGTTAATAAGAATCACTGCACACAGACCACAAGAGTAAATTCAACAGGTCTTTACTAGTCGGAGGTCAGGCTGAACTGCCCAATAAATCATTACACAGCACTTATATACCGGTGTGGTCACCACCAGTATTACAGTATACAGCAGCCAAGATAAAGTAGTGCATCTCTTAAAATAGTTCTCTTAAAGGTGGAACGGTTACATACACCACACTGCATCTAGTCTGTCTAGTCCTGTTAGAATTTTATAAGTTTCAATGAGATCCCCTCTCATTCTTCTAAATTCCAGTGAATAAATGCCCAATCGACCCAATCTCTCCTCATACATCATTCCTGCCATCCCAGGTATCAGTCTGGTGAATCTTCGCTGCACTCCCTCCATGGCAAGAACATCCTTCCTCAGAAAAGGTGATCAAAACTGCACACAATACTCAAGGTGTGGTCTCACCAAGGCCCTGTACAACTGCAGCAAAACATCCTTGCTCCTGTACTCGAATCATCTCGCTATGAAGGCCAACATACCATTTGCCTTCTTAACCGCCTGCTGCACCTGCATGCTTACCTTCAGCGACTGGTTCACAAGGACACCCAGGTCTCGTTGCACTTCCCCTTTTCCCAATCTATTGCCGTTCAGATAATAATCTGTCTTCCTGTTTTTGCCACCAAAGTGGATAACCTCACATTTATCCACATTATAGTGCATCTGCCATGCATCTGCCCAATCACACAACCTGTCCAAATCATACTGGGGTTTCTCGGCATCCGCCTCACAGCACACACGCACCCCCAGCTTTGTGTCATCTTCAAACTTGGAGATACTACATCTAGTTCCCTCGTCTATATCATTTATATTGTGAATAACTGGGGTCCAAGGACCGATCCCTGCGGTACCCCACTAGTCACTGCCTGCCACTCGGAAAAAGACCCGTTTATTCCAACTCTTTGCTTCCTGTCTGCCAACCAGTTCTCTATCCACGTCAGTACCTTGCCCCCAATCCCATGTGCCTTAACTTTACACACTAATCTCTTATGCAGGACCTTATCGAAAGCCTTCTGAAAGTCCAAATACACCACATCCACTGGTTCTCCCTTATCTATTCTACCAGTTACATCCTCAAAACATTCCAGTAGATTAGTCTAGCATGTCTAACCAGAGCTTTATATAACTGTAGCATAACGTCCACCCCTTTGTATTCCAGCCCCCTTGAGGAGTACTCACTTTGTCCTGAGACTCAAAGGGGTAAAAATTGGTTAACGCCCCGAAAAAGTTAGCGTCACCACGGCCGATTTTCCCAGGTAGCGCCCCGAGAAAGAGGAGGGGCGCTACTGGAAGTGCACCCGCGTCCTTCTTGGGGCGCTGTGAGCCAATATCGTGGCGCTACGTGCCACGGTACTGCAGGCCTTCCTCCCCTTATTAAAGGGGAGGGGTTTGGCGCAGTGCGCCCCAGCACCCAGCTGGGCCACCAGGGATCAGGAGTGCCGGCGAATGAGCCCGGCACTCAAGAGGAGTGCCGGGCTCACGGAGACCAGCCGGCATCCCGCGGGGGGGGCGGGAGGGGCTTCACGGGGGCCGGGGACAGCAACGGCTGCAGGTAGTCCCCCCTGATACCGGCGGATATAGCGCCCGGCAGTAAGTTGGGGAGGCACCACCCAATATTACAGCCGGGGCGCGAGCGGTTAGTGCCGCCGCTAACTTCCCGCTGAATTTCACGGGAAGCATTAGCAGCACCGCGCCCAGGCGCTAGTTGATTTGCGCCCCGTTAGCGCCTTCTCTTAGGCACAAATCAAATGAATTTAGCCCCCAAAGACGTTACATGATTCTAAATTACATTTTAAAAGTTTCCTGGGGGAGAGGGGGAAGAAGGGTGCTTTTAAATTGTGGCTGTAATGAATATACACAGGTATAAATGCAAGGCGTTGTGCGATGATCTCTTGGGGAGTTTGTATCGGGTGCAGTACGATGGGCTTTAGTGCGTGAGTTGGACCACCAGTTTCCATGTTGATGCACAACCAAAAACTACTTTGCATCAACTACAACTTGCCTTTAAGGCATTTCACAGGAGCGTTATCAAGCAAAGTTTGACACTGAGCCATATAAGATATTAGAACAGATGACCAAAGGCTTAGTAAAAGAAGTAGGGGGGGGAATTCAGTTGGTTGCACCACCCGTTAGCGCCTTAAGAGGGCGATAAGTGGGGCGCGAACCAGCTAGCGCCTGGGCGCAGCGATACCTGCGCCTCTCGCGAAATTGAGTGGACATTTAGCAGCGGCGCTAAACCGCAACGCCCACTCAGCTGCGCACGCAGATCCTGACGTTATTCCAGAGTGCAATGCCCTTGGGGTGCCCCGGACCGGAAATTCAGTGGCGTCCCCCTCCTTTCCGCCTGTCGCTCCCAACGACAGGATGACTGGAACGGTTCCCAGTCGCTGTGGGGGCGCTATTTAAAGGGGGCTCTTCCTGGCTTCTTTGTGGTAGCCATTTTTGGGCCAGTCCTTCTGAGAGAGAGAGAGAGATTTGCAGAGAGACAAAGGGAGAGAGATTTGTGCATTGAGTCAGCGCTCGCTGAGGTACTTTTGGCTTCTGACCAGAACTTTGTAGTTGCTTTGCTTTTTCACCGGCATAACTTTGAGTGGCCACATACTATGGGGGCTGCAATGGATGGGACCGTCGTGCTTCTCCATTACATTGAGAGGGCACAGAGATGCAGAGAGAGAGTGCCAATCATGGCCAGATGGAGGAGGGCCAACATGCATCGGCACACGAGACCTTACGCTCCCAGGGTTTTCCGCCAACAGTTCTCATACCTCAATATTTCTGAGGAGCAGTGTTTTCAGAGGCTGCAATTCAGCAAGGGGGCGGTCACTGAGCTCTGCCACCTGCTTCAGCCAGATCTGCAGCCTCAACTGAAGAGCAGGACGTCTCTGTCGGTGGCAGTGAAGGTAACTGTGGCTCTCAACTTCTATGCCACCGGCTCCTTTCAATCCGCTACTGGGGACATTGCCAATATCTCCCAGTTCGCGGTGCATTGCTGCATCCGTCAAGTCACGAATGCCCTCTTTAAAAGGAGATGACAGTACATCTCCTTCCCCATGACACCGGACAAGAGGCCCCAGAGGCTCAGGTAGGCCTCAGTGTGGCATCGGCAGCGGGTGGAGGCGGAGCAGCGCGGCAGAGCAACTACAAGAGGCCCCAGAGGCTCAGGTAGGCCTCAGTGCGGCATCGGCAGCAGGTGGAGGCGGAGCAGCGCGGCAGAGCGACTACAAGAGGCCCCAGAGGCTCAGGTAGGCCTCAGTGCGGCATCGGCAGCGGGTGGAGGCGGAGCAGCGTGGCAGAGCAACTACAAGAGGCCCCAGAGGCTCAGGTAGGCCTCAGTGCGGCATCGGCAGTGGGTGGAGGCGGAGCAGCGCGGCAGAGCAACTACAAGAGGCCCCAGAGGCTCAGGTAGGTGTATCAATCTCCAATCTCAGGCAAGGAGAGAGGTAAAAAGTATTCAAGGTGTGACGTCACCAGAAAACAGGTAGGTGATTGGTTGGAGTAATTCTCTCGTTTTAAAACTTTAAGTCTGTGGTTTGTAGTTTTTAAGGTTGCTGTGGTGTACCAAAGCCTTTCTGGTGCAGAGTGACTGTTGGTAAACCATTTAACTGGTGTAACTAGAGGGATTGATTTAATTTAAATCCAATTAATTAAAGGGGATACTAGCATCTAAAATCGGGCAGAGGGTGTCCATAACTAACAATAAAAAATTTAATTAATTACATAGAATGGAGCAGGTGATGTGTTACTGTTGCGAGATGTGGGAGCCAGTGAACCCCATTGAGGCTCACGGTGATTACGTCTGTGACAAGTGTCTGCTGCTACAGGAACTCCAGCTCCGTGTTGATGAGCTGGAGTCTGAGCTTCAGACACTGGAACGGAGTACCTGGACTCTGTGTATCAGGGCATGGTCACACCTATGAAGTTAAGTAATTCAGATGTAGCCCATGGTCAGGGACAGGACGGTGTGACTACGAGTGAGGCAGGTACGGGGATCCAGGAGGTAGAGCTGGAGGAGTCGTAGCCCTTGCTCTTGACCAACAGGTTCGAGGTTCTTACTCCCTGTGGGGACAGGAGCAGGGACTGCAGGGAGGATGAGCAACCTGGCCACAGCACCGTGGAACGGGGGGCCATTCAAGAGGGGGGAGTAAATAGAAATGTTGTAGTGGTAGGGGATAGTATCGTTAGGGGGATAGATAGAGTTCTTTGCAGCCGAGAGCGAGAGTCCCGAAGGCTGTGTTGCCTGCCCGGTGCCAGGGTTAAGGACATCTCCTCTGGACTGGAGAGAAACATGGAGTGGGAGGGGGAGGGTCCAGTTGTCGTGGTCCATGTTGGTACCAATGATATAGATAGGACAAGGAAGGAGGTTCTGCTGAGGGAGTTTGAGCAGCTAGGGGCCAAATTAAAAAGCAGAACCACAAGGGTAATAATCGCTGGATTATTACCTGAGCCATGAGCGAATTTGGCTAGGACAAATAAAATTAGAGAGTTAAATGCGTGGCTCAAAGACTGGTGTGGGAGAAATGGGTTTTGCTTCCTGGGACACTGGCACCAGTAGTGGGGCAGGAGGGAGCTGTTCCATTGGGACGGGCTTCACTTGGCCAGTGCTGGGACTAGAGTCCTGGCGGATCATATAACTAGGGCTGTAGAGAGGGCTTTAAACTAACTAGTGGGGGGGAGGTTCCTAGAGAGCAAATAATAAAAATGACAACAGAGAAGGTCATAGACTTAGGTAGCAGTGGGGAAATTAAAAACCAGAGTGTGTCAGGAAGGGGCAGAAAGTATGGAGTAAAAGGTAAAGTAATAAAAAGGGCAAAAGCAGCAACTAAGTGTCACAAAACATCTTTGAAAGTTCTCTATCTGAATGCACGTAGCATTCGTAACAAAATAGACGAGTTCATGGCACAAATAACTACATATGGGTATGATCTTGTGGCCATTACAGAAACATGGCTGCAGGGTGACAATGCCTGGGAATTAAACATACCAGGTTATTTAACGATCAGGAAGGACAGGCAGGAAGGAAGGGGTGGTGGGGTGGCTATGTTAATAAAGGAAGGAATCACTGTAATACAGAGAAATGATATTGGGTCAAAAGATCAGGATAATGAAACAGTTTGGGTGGAGGTAAGGAATAATAAGGGGAAAAAAACACTAGTGGGCGCAGTCTATAGGTCTCCGAACAGTGTCAACTCTGTTGGATGGAGTATCAATCAGGAAATAGTTGAGGCTTGTAATAAGGGAACATCTATAATTATGGGGGATTTTAACGACCATATTAATTGGACAAATCAAATTGGGCAGGGCTGCCTTGAGGGTGAGTTCATTGAGTGTATTAGGGATGGGTTTCTTGAGCAGTATGTAACTGAACCGACCAGGGGGCAAGCAACCTTAGATCTGGTCCTGTGTAACGAGACAGGATTAATTAAAAATGCCCTAGTAAAGGATCCCCTTGGAATGAGTGACCATAACATGGTTGAATTCCATATTCAATTAGAGGGTGAGAAGTTTGGATCTCAAACAAGCGTGCTAAGCTTGAATAAAGGAGACTATAAAGGTATGAGAGCGGAATTGAGTAGAGTGGATTGGGAAAATAGATTAAAGGGTAAGACGATACATGATCAGTGGTGTACATTTAAGGAGTTATTTTACAACTTCCAAAAAAAATATATTCCACTGAGAAGAAAAGGGTGTAAAAGAAAAGACAGCCATCCATGGCTAAGTAAAGAAATTAAGGATAGTATTCAACTAAAAACAAGGGCATATAAGGTAGCCAAATCTAGTGGGAGGATAGAGGATTGGGAAAACTTTAAAAGACAGCAAAAAATAACAAAAAGATTGATTAAGAAAGGAAGATAGATTATGAAAGTAAATTAGCAAAAAATATAAAAACAGATAGTAAGAGTTTTTATAGTTATATATGTAGCCTGGCGAAATGGAGCAGCACAGGACACGAACTTTCGTTTTTGGGGTTTTTTATTCTGTATTAATAACTTGGGTCTAGGTTTAGGATGAAATTGTAAATACATAAAACACAGTCGACAAAATACGGCAGTGGCTTGCTGTAAAACAGAACATGAGGTAAACCACAAATCATTATACAAAACAAAACATATCATACCATACATTCGTATGTCCCGTTATCACTTGTTACCTCTTACAAGCAAACAGAAAGTATTAAACTCGTTCGAAACGTAGCCCCAAGGACTCAACAACAATTTTAACAAAGGTTAACACCAGCACATGGTGGGACAATCTACAAGCATCCCCGTGATATCGAGTGATTTGGGAAACAATATCACTTTAAAACTATGTCTGGCTGCACTAAATGCTGTTTTAGTTGTACTTTACGCAGACTAAGTTCATTTCAAAAGTCATATTCACCCCAACTCTCCTCAGAGCACACCCCTCACACTGGATCTAGAATATGGAGGCTGTGAAGAAAGGGGAGGTTCCTTTGGCATCACATGGCCCTTCCCATAACCCTTTTCTCCTTTTTTCAAATTCTAAAGGGGAAAATGAACCGCGCCATCTAGTGGACTTAAATATTCACTGCATTTTCCCACTTGGCTACATTCTCCCCTGCTTTAAAGTCAACGTCCTCGGTGACTTAGCACCCGTTTTTCACTTCTTTTACAGCTTCTCGAAAAAATGCAGTACCCAGACTCGATAAAACATGAGAGAACACCTCAGGACTGAGTGAGACTGCATTACAGGCTGACTGAGGCAAATGGTATGGGTTAGGGTTTACCCCAGCATTGGCTCTTTTAGTTCTGCGAGGAGCCGGAATGGGTACCTCAACCTCAGTCCCACACTCAGAAGGATCTGAATGCTCTGGCTCAGAAACAGCCTCTGATTCCTGTACATCTTGGGCGTTACCAACAGGATCATTGTTTACTTTTTCCTCCTGAGTTAACTCTGGATAGGTGACTTCCTCTACCACAACAAACTCAGTATCAGAGGGCTCTGGCAACGATTCTGTCAAAAGAGTGACGGGGGTCCGGTGACAGGGGACTTGGTTCTCGTCCGCCTAGGCTCAGGGACAGGGGTAACACATGGCCTAAGATTAACTCTATGGACCCTTTTTAAAGGACCGCCCTCTACAGGCTCAACTGCATGTGTAGTACCCTGTACCTCCACCACTTTGTACACAGTAGGACCCCAAGCATCCTGAATTTTGTTCCTACCCAAAGGCCTGTGTCGTAAGTATACCAACTGACCCACCTCAATGGTTGGACAGTACACTTTGTCTTTGTTAAGTTCAATTCTTTGAGCTGATTTCTTTTCAGTGTACTCTCTTGCCCTTGCATGTGCCTCCTTCAAACGCTCTTGGTGGACAACCAACCACTCATGTTTCTTGTCTAACACTTGCTCCTGACCTAATAAAGCATCTACAGGAAGGTATGGATGAACCCCGAAAAGCAGATAGTACGGTGAGTAGCCAGTCGTAGCATGGGGTGTTACATTGTAGGCATACACCAACTCAGATAAGTGCTCAGGCCAGCGGCGCTTCTTTTCTGGAGGCAGTGTACGCAAAAGATCATGTAAAGATCTGTTGAATCTCTCACATTGAGCATTTCCTTCTGGGTGGTGTGGGGTAGTGCGGGTTTTCTTTACACCATAAAGCTTACACAGCTCGGCAATGATTTCACTCTCAAAATTTCGACCTCTGTCTGAATGCAATCTTTCTGGGACCCCATACTTCATGAACCACTCTTTGAGAAGGACTTTTGCCGTGGTATCAGCCTTTTGGTCCCGAGTAGGGAAGGCTTGTGTGAATTTAGTGAAAACATCGGTCACCACTAACACATTCTCACGACCATCGGAGGCCGGTTCCAGCATGGTGAAATCTACAGCAACTACTTCAATGGGCCGGGAGGCTAGAAATGATTTCATAGGGGCATGTATCTTGGGGTGGGGCATTTTTGTCAAAACACACCTCTCGCATTTCTTGACCCACTGTTCCACATCCCCATACATCCCAACCCAAAAACATCTCTGTCTCAAAAGGTTCTGTGTGCGCTCTATTCCCTGATGGCCCATACGATCATGCACACCTTCAAGCACGACTTCTTTCAAACAAGAGGGCAGTAGTAGCTGGTGACACTCACCAACATGGACATCCTCGATTACACGGTACAACAAACCATCTTGCTCACAAATACGGGGCCACTGCTTTAACGTGGATAATACTAGCTTGGATAACTGCGACCTCTCCTTGTAAGTTGGCCTTCGCTGCTCACCCCAAAACTTCCTAAACACGCTGAGGGTGGGGTCTGTGTCCTGAAACTTACGTAGTTCCTCTTTAGAGTAACCGGGAAGTGTTGGTGTGTTACCCTGCAACTCACTACGCTCAGTACTTTCTTCTGCGTCCGAAACACGGATCTGTCTGACTTTACAGCACTTGACTCCTGCTGTCCCTAAGTCTGGTCCTAGAGCTGTTCCCTTGTGAGTGACATTACATATGGCCACACAACCATCATAGTCTGCATCCCCACTGTCTGACTCGGGCTCCCCTGCTAACGGCTGCCTAGAGAGGGCATCTGCTGCTGCATTACAGCGGCCTGGGCGGTACTTGACGTCAAAGTCAAAAACAGCTAACTGAGCCACCCATCTTTGCTCAACAGCACCTAACTTAACTGTAGAAAGGTGACACAGGGGTTGTTATCTGTTATGACAGTGAACTTGGAACCTAGAAGGTAACCTCGAAATTTCTCTGAAACAGCCCATTTGAGGGCGAGGAGCTCTAGTTTCATACTGCTGTAGTTTCTGTCATTTCTTTCAGCATTCCGGAGCCTCCTACTGGCATATGCTATCACTCTCTTCCTATCTCCCTGCTGCTGGTGGAGGGTGGCACCTAATCCTAGGTTACTGGCATCCGTCTCTACAATAAAAGGCTGAGTGAAATCTGCGTAACCTAACACTGGAGCACTGATCAGCTTTTCTTTCAGCTGTTCGAAAGCAGCTTGGCACGCCGCTGTCCATGAACCTTCAAACAACCGTTTTGCTTTTGCTGGGCTGTCTTCCCTAAGGCATGCATTGACTACGTCATGGAGAGGGCCAGCTCGTTTAGGAAAATCCTCAATGAACCTCCTGTAATAACTACAGAAACCAAGAAATGACCTCAGATCTTTGACTGTACTGGGGACCGGCCACTTCTTTACGGCGGCAATTTTCTCTGGATCTGTCCCTATACCCTCCCCTGAAATTTGATGCCCAAGGAACCTGACTTCCTGCTGCAGGAAGTGACACTTTTCAAGCTTTACTTTCAAACCTGTCTCTTTCAGTCGTCTTAGAGCTGTCTCAAGCCTCTCTAAATGGTCCGGGAAGGTCTGAGAGAACACAAGGATGTCATCTAAATACACTAATAGGATGTGGAACACTAAGTCGCTCATAGTCGCTTGCATAAGTCGTTGAAAAGTCGCAGGTCCATTACAGACACCAAAAGGCATTCTGAGGTACTCAAAAAGGCCAAAAGGAGTTGTAAAAGCAGTCTTAGGCCTGTCACTTTCACAAACAGCAACCTGGTGGTACCCACTTGCAAGATCAATGGTCGAGAAGAACTTTGCACCATGAAGGGCATCAAAACTCTCGTCAATGCGGGGCAAAGGAAATGCGTTACGTCTGGTTTTTGAGTTTAGTTTCCTAAAGTCAACACATAGTCGTATGTCTCCATCAGTCTTACGAACTACCACTATGGGTGAAGCGTATGAACTATTGCTCTCCTGGATGACACGCTTTCTTAAAAGCTTAGTGATGTGGTCCCTCACCTCTTTGTACAGTGTAGGTGGGATACGACGGTATGGCTCTGTAACTGGTGCGTCATCTACCAAGTTAATCTCATGCTCAACTTTATCAGTGTAGCCTAGGTCCTCATCCTTAAAAGCAAATACTTCCGAATACCTGGCTAAAAGTGCACCTAACTCTGCTTGTTGGCCCTGTGTGCCGCCTATGTGTAGTTTGTCCAAAAGCAACTGAATGTCTTGGTCTGTCATCTGTCCTTCTTGTCTGCCAACAGTTACTTCCTCTGTGTCAGCGGAGATGCGTTGAAATCGCACCTCACAGGAGTCCTTGTCTACACACTCTGCCTGAGTCGGAATACCAAGCCTGGTCCTGGGGTTTAACCACACATCCTCCTCAGAGAAATTTACCACCTGCACTGGAAATAAATGTCCCTTTGATTCAACTAGAGTGGGGACAACTACCAGGCCACCTGGCAATGGTGTGTTACCTGGCTCCAACAGCATTTTAGTGCTGCCACCTGACTGAGTTTTAAGTCCCTTTACATAGACTGTAGCTATGGAAGACGCAGGCACATGTACAGCACCCCTACCAGCTACACGGACAGAAGATGACTTTGGAGTGATGTTACACTGTTGTACTTGCTGAAATGCTTCCCTCCAATCTGAATCCAACTTTCCCCCTAGAGTAGTGTCAAACTCAGCATGAACTAGTTGTCTGCATCGGCTGATGATGTTCATACCAATAAGACCTGGTGCTGCAGGCTGTGACTGCTGATGCTCTTTGACTACCAGGAAACCACATTCGGGTAAGGTTATGCCCATAGTTTCAACGTCTAACTCAAGGTAGCCCAAGTAGGGAATGTCCAACCCGTTGGCGGCAGTGATCTTAAGCCACCCGGTTGTAGGCAGCATATCCTCATCCCTCCCAAGTAAGTGCTCTCTGAAAAAAACTTCAGTAATAGTGCTGACTTGGCTCCCGGTATCCAGTAAACAGTTAGCAGTAACCCCCCCAATCTTGAGATCTACTACTGGACATTTACCTACTGCACGGTCAAGAAATCTGTCACGAATACCAGTACTGTTCTGAGAGCCTGCAGGTTTTCCTCGCATTGCCCGGCTCATGGCAATCGAGGGAGTTAGTTTTCCTGCACCCCAGCCAGCATTGGTGGATGTGTTTGCTACCTCGTGCTTCTGAGGACACTGTTTGGCAATGTGCCCCGCCCCGTTACACTTAAAGCAAATAGGCTGACCTTCATCAGTGAACTTTGGCTTGGCTCTAGGTTTCCCAACCTTGTCATTACCCGTGTTTTCCTTCTGTAGAGCAAGACCCCGTACTGCCTCTGTTAGTTCCCCGATAGCTTTACCCTGTTCCGCCACCACTTTAAGAACATCCTGTAAAGTGACAGCCTGGCTGCCTGGTACCCCAATGGCAGAACACTGAAGATCCCTCCCCGTACTGTCACACACTACATTCTTGCTCTTTGCAACTTTAGTGCTACAGGGCTGGTCTTCTAAGGACCATAAGACAGCTTCCTCACGTACATCGAACAGGGTAGACTGGGGGTTGTCTCGTACAAACTTGCGCAACTCTCTCCGGAGTGAGGGATCTCTAACACCATCAACAAATCTGTTTCTGACAACCCGTTTTGTGTCTGGCACAGCATCAGGTGATTGCTTTACCAAAGTTCTAATAATCTGAGAGAGTGCATGTGAGTATTCTTGGAAACCTTCACCCTCTTCTTGCTTGCGTCCATAGAAAGTTTCTAACAGCTGGGACTCACTGCGTTTTTCGGTGAAAGCCCCCCTTAGGTAACTGAACAGGTCACTGGGCTGCTTAGACTCTCCACCCAACCGTAACCTAATTTCCTGTAGGGCTGCCCCCCTCAACAAAGATCGAATGAAATCTACCTGCTCTGCAGGAGTCTGATCTCTAGCTCGTAGTACACTTTCAACCTCTTCAATGAACTCATCAACTGAACGACTATCTTTAGATACCTCACCACTGAATGGTTGGATCTGACGCTCTCTGGGTACATACACATATGACTTGGTTGCCCCATTACCTAGAGTGGCAATAATTGCCATTGCTTGGTCATGGTTTTTTTTCAACTCTGAAATCTGTGCCTTGAGTTGATCTATCTGGTTGCCCTCACCCACACTCGAGGTATTGTCCTCACCATCCGAATTGTGAGCTCCACCCGCCTCCTCAGGAGGGTCTAACATTTTGACTCAGTTCACAAGTCCCTGACAGTCACTGAATGGGATGGCCGCTGTGACGATTCTTCTCCAATGGTGTCTCTCCTCGGTGCCTTGATGGGTCCTCTCCCAGATTGGTCCTGGCGCCCTCTGGATCCCGTCTGTCTGGTCTGGTCCTCCTTAGCAACCCCAGGCAGCACTCTCCGTCCGTCTCCAGGTCCACTTGGCACCACACCGCTCTTCCCCCACTGCCGTATTTTATGTAACTTTCCCAAACCTGAGAAACTCCAAGCTAACAGACCCCACTCCTGGTACCAAAATGTGTAGCCTGGCGAAATGGAGCAGCACAGGACACGAACTTTCGTTTTTGGGGTTTTTTATTCTGTATTAATAACTTGGGTCTATGTTTAGGATGAAATTGTAAATACATAAAACACAGTCGACAAAATACGGCAGTGGCTTGCTGTAAAACAGAACATGAGGTAAACCACAAATCATTATACAAAACAAAACATATCATACCATACATTCGTATGTCCCGTTATCACTTGTTACCTCTTACAAGCAAACAGAAAGTATTAAACTCGTTCGAAACGTAGCCCCAAGGACTCAACAACAATTTTAACAAAGGTTAACACCAGCACATGGTGGGACAATCTACAAGCATCCCCGTGATATCGAGTGATTTGGGAAACAATATCACTTTAAAACTATGTCTGGCTGCACTAAATGCTGTTTTAGTTGTACTTTACGCAGACTAAGTTCATTTCAAAAGTCATATTCACCCCAACTCTCCTCAGAGCACACCCCTCACGCTGGATCTAGAATATGGAGGCTGTGAAGAAAGGGGAGGTTCCTTTGGCATCACATGGCCCTTCCCATAACCCTTTTCTCCTTTTTTCAAATTCTAAAGGGGAAAATGAACCGCGCCATCTAGTGGACTTAAATATTCACTGCATTTTCCCACTTGGCTACATTCTCCCCTGCTTTAAAGTCAACGTCCTCGGTGACTTAGCACCCGTTTTTCACTTCTTTTACAGCTTCTCGAAAAAATGCAGTACCCAGACTCGATAAAACATGAGAGAACACCTCAGGACTGAGTGAGACTGCATTACAGGCTGACTGAGGCAAATGGTATGGGTTAGGGTTTACCCCAGCATTGGCTCTTTTAGTTCTGCGAGGAGCCGGAATGGGTACCTCAACCTCAGTCCCACACTCAGAAGGATCTGAATGCTCTGGCTCAGAAACAGCCTCTGATTCCTGTACATCTTGGGCGTTACCAACAGGATCATTGTTTACTTTTTCCTCCTGAGTTAACTCTGGATAGGTGACTTCCTCTACCACAACAAACTCAGTATCAGAGGGCTCTGGCAACGATTCTGTCAAAAGAGTGACAGGGGGTCCGGTGACAGGGGACTTGGTTCTCGTCCGCCTAGGCTCAGGGACAGGGGTAACACATGGCCTAAGATTAACTCTATGGACCCTTTTTAAAGGACCGCCCTCTACAGGCTCAACTGCATGTGTAGTACCCTGTACCTCCACCACTCTGTACACAGTAGGACCCCAAGCATCCTGAATTTTGTTCCTACCCAAAGGCCTGTGTCGTAAGTATACCAACTGACCCACCTCAATGGTTGGACAGTACACTTTGTCTTTGTTAAGTTCAATTCTTTGAGCTGATTTCTTTTCAGTGTACTCTCTTGCCCTTGCATGTGCCTCCTTCAAACGCTCTTGGTGGACAACCAACCACTCATGTTTCTTGTCTAACACTTGCTCCTGACCTAATAAAGCATCTACAGGAAGGTGTGGATGAACCCCGAAAAGCAGATAGTACGGTGAGTAGCCAGTCGTAGCATGGGGTGTTACATTGTAGGCATACACCAACTCAGATAAGTGCTCAGGCCAGCGGCGCTTCTTTTCTGGAGGCAGTGTACGCAAAAGATCATGTAAAGATCTGTTGAATCTCTCACATTGAGCATTTCCTTCTGGGTGGTGTGGGGTAGTGCGGGTTTTCTTTACACCATAAAGCTTACACAGCTCGGCAATGATTTCACTCTCAAAATTTCGACCTCTGTCTGAATGCAATCTTTCTGGGACCCCATACTTCATGAACCACTCTTTGAGAAGGACTTTTGCCGTGGTATCAGCCTTTTGGTCCCGAGTAGGGAAGGCTTGTGTGAATTTAGTGAAAACATCGGTCACCACTAACACATTCTCACGACCATCGGAGGCCGGTTCCAGCATGGTGAAATCTACAGCAACTACTTCAAGGGGCCAGGAGGCTAGAAATGATTTCATAGGGGCATGTATCTTGGGGTGGGGCATTTTTGTCAAAACACACCTCTCGCATTTCTTGACCCACTGTTCCACATCCCCATACATCCCAACCCAAAAACATCTCTGTCTCAAAAGGTTCTGTGTGCGCTCTATTCCCTGATGGCCCATACGATCATGCACACCTTCAAGCACGACTTCTTTCAAACAAGAGGGCAGTAGTAGCTGGTGACACTCACCAACATGGACATCCTCGATTACACGGTACAACAAACCATCTTGCTCACAAATACGGGGCCACTGCTTTAACGTGGATAATACTAGCTTGGATAACTGCGACCTCTCCTTGTAAGTTGGCCTTCGCTGCTCACCCCAAAACTTCCTAAACACGCTGAGGGTGGGGTCTGTGTCCTGAAACTTACGTAGTTCCTCTTTAGAGTAACCGGGAAGTGTTGGTGTGTTACCCTGCAACTCACTACGCTCAGTACTTTCTTCTGCGTCCGAAACACGGATCTGTCTGACTTTACAGCACTTGACTCCTGCTGTCCCTAAGTCTGGTCCTAGAGCTGTTCCCTTGTGAGTGACATTACATATGGCCACACAACCATCATAGTCTGCATCCCCACTGTCTGACTCGGGCTCCCCTGCTAACGGCTGCCTAGAGAGGGCATCTGCTGCTGCATTACAGCGGCCTGGGCGGTACTTGACGTCAAAGTCAAAAACAGCTAACTGAGCCACCCATCTTTGCTCAACAGCACCTAACTTAACTGTAGAAAGGTGACACAGGGGGTTGTTATCTGTTATGACAGTGAACTTGGAACCTAGAAGGTAACCTCGAAATTTCTCTGAAACAGCCCATTTGAGGGCGAGGAGCTCTAGTTTCATACTGCTGTAGTTTCTGTCATTTCTTTCAGCATTCCGGAGCCTCCTACTGGCATATGCTATCACTCTCTTCCTATCTCCCTGCTGCTGGTGGAGGGTGGCACCTAATCCTAGGTTACTGGCATCCGTCTCTACAATAAAAGGCTGAGTGAAATCTGCGTAACCTAACACTGGAGCACTGATCAGCTTTTCTTTCAGCTGTTCGAAAGCAGCTTGGCACGCCGCTGTCCATGAACCTTCAAACAACCGTTTTGCTTTTGCTGGGCTGTCTTCCCTAAGGCATGCATTGACTACGTCATGGAGAGGGCCAGCTCGTTTAGAAAAATCCTCAATGAACCTCCTGTAATAACTACAGAAACCAAGAAATGACCTCAGATCTTTGACTGTACTGGGGACCGGCCACTTCTTTACGGCGGCAATTTTCTCTGGATCTGTCCCTATACCCTCCCCTGAAATTTGATGCCCAAGGAACCTGACTTCCTGCTGCAGGAAGTGACACTTTTCAAGCTTTACTTTCAAACCTGTCTCTTTCAGTCGTCTTAGAGCTGTCTCAAGCCTCTCTAAATGGTCCGGGAAGGTCTGAGAGAACACAAGGATGTCATCTAAATACACTAATAGGATGTGGAACACTAAGTCGCTCATAGTCGCTTGCATAAGTCGTTGAAAAGTCGCAGGTCCATTACAGACACCAAAAGGCATTCTGAGGTACTCAAAAAGGCCAAAAGGAGTTGTAAAAGCAGTCTTAGGCCTGTCACTTTCACGAACAGCAACCTGGTGGTACCCACTTGCAAGATCAATGGTCGAGAAGAACTTTGCACCATGAAGGGCATCAAAACTCTCGTCAATGCGGGGCAAAGGAAATGCGTTACGTCTGGTTTTTGAGTTTAGTTTCCTAAAGTCAACACATAGTCGTATGTCTCCATCAGTCTTACGAACTACCACTATGGGTGAAGCGTATGAACTATTGCTCTCCTGGATGACACGCTTTCTTAAAAGCTTAGTGATGTGGTCCCTCACCTCTTTGTACAGTGTAGGTGGGATACGACGGTATGGCTCTGTAACTGGTGCGTCATCTACCAAGTTAATCTCATGCTCAACTTTATCAGTGTAGCCTAGGTCCTCATCCTTAAAAGCAAATACTTCCGAATACCTGGCTAAAAGTGCACCTAACTCTGCTTGTTGGCCCTGTGTGCCGCCTATGTGTAGTTTGTCCAAAAGCAACTGAATGTCTTGGTCTGTCATCTGTCCTTCTTGTCTGCCAACAGTTACTTCCTCTGTGTCAGCGGAGATGCGTTGAAATCGCACCTCACAGGAGTCCTTGTCTACACACTCTGCCTGAGTCGGAATACCAAGCCTGGTCCTGGGGTTTAACCACACATCCTCCTCAGAGAAATTTACCACCTGCACTGGAAATAAATGTCCCTTTGATTCAACTAGAGTGGGGACAACTACCAGGCCACCTGGCAATGGTGTGTTACCTGGCTCCAACAGCATTTTAGTGCTGCCACCTGACTGAGTTTTAAGTCCCTTTACATAGACTGTAGCTATGGAAGACGCAGGCACATGTACAGCACCCCTACCAGCTACACGGACAGAAGATGACTTTGGAGTGATGTTACACTGTTGTACTTGCTGAAATGCTTCCCTCCAATCTGAATCCAACTTTCCCCCTAGAGTAGTGTCAAACTCAGCATGAACTAGTTGTCTGCATCGGCTGATGATGTTCATACCAATAAGACCTGGTGCTGCAGGCTGTGACTGCTGATGCTCTTTGACTACCAGGAAACCACATTCGGGTAAGGTTATGCCCATAGTTTCAACGTCTAACTCAAGGTAGCCCAAGTAGGGAATGTCCAACCCGTTGGCGGCAGTGATCTTAAGCCACCCGGTTGTAGGCAGCATATCCTCATCCCTCCCAAGTAAGTGCTCTCTGAAAAAACTTCAGTAATAGTGCTGACTTGGCTCCCGGTATCCAGTAAACAGTTAGCAGTAACCCCCCCAATCTTGAGATCTACTACTGGACATTTACCTACTGCACGGTCAAGAAATCTGTCACGAATACCAGTACTGTTCTGAGAGCCTGCAGGTTTTCCTCGCATTGCCCGGCTCATGGCAATCGAGGGAGTTAGTTTTCCTGCACCCCAGCCAGCATTGGTGGATGTGTTTGCTACCTCGTGCTTCTGAGGACACTGTTTGGCAATGTGCCCCGCCCCGTTACACTTAAAGCAAATAGGCTGACCTTCATCAGTGAACTTTGGCTTGGCTCTAGGTTTCCCAACCTTGTCATTACCCGTGTTTTCCTTCTGTAGAGCAAGACCCCGTACTGCCTCTGTTAGTTCCCCGATAGCTTTACCCTGTTCCGCCACCACTTTAAGAACATCCTGTAAAGTGACAGCCTGGCTGCCTGGTACCCCAATGGCAGAACACTGAAGATCCCTCCCCGTACTGTCACACACTACATTCTTGCTCTTTGCAACTTTAGTGCTACAGGGCTGGTCTTCTAAGGACCATAAGACAGCTTCCTCACGTACATCGAACAGGGTAGACTGGGGGTTGTCTCGTACAAACTTGCGCAACTCTCTCCGGAGTGAGGGATCTCTAACACCATCAACAAATCTGTTTCTGACAACCCGTTTTGTGTCCGGCACAGCATCAGGTGATTGCTTTACCAAAGTTCTAATAATCTGAGAGAGTGCATGTGAGTATTCTTGGAAATCTTCACCCTCTTCTTGCTTGCGTCCATAGAAAGTTTCTAACAGCTGGGACTCACTGCGTTTTTCGGTGAAAGCCCCCCTTAGGTAACTGAACAGGTCACTGGGCTGCTTAGACTCTCCACCCAACCGTAACCTAATTTCCTGTAGGGCTGCCCCCCTCAACAAAGATCGAATGAAATCTACCTGCTCTGCAGGAGTCTGATCTCTAGCTCGTAGTACACTTTCAACCTCTTCAATGAACTCATCAACTGAACGACTATCTTTAGATACCTCACCACTGAATGGTTGGATCTGACGCTCTCTGGGTACATACACATATGACTTGGTTGCCCCATTACCTAGAGTGGCAATAATTGCCATTGCTTGGTCATGGTTTTTTTTCAACTCTGAAATCTGTGCCTTGAGTTGATCTATCTGGTTGCCCTCACCCACACTCGAGGTATTGTCCTCACCATCCGAATTGTGAGCTCCACCCGCCTCCTCAGGAGGGTCTAACATTTTGACTCAGTTCACAAGTCCCTGACAGTCACTGAATGGGATGGCCGCTGTGACGATTCTTCTCCAATGGTGTCTCTCCTCGGTGCCTTGATGGGTCCTCTCCCAGATTGGTCCTGGCGCCCTCTGGATCCCATCTGTCTGGTCTGGTCCTCCTTAGCAACCCCAGGCAGCACTCTCCGTCCGTCTCCAGGTCCACTTGGCACCACACCGCTCTTCCCCCACTGCCGTATTTTATGTAACTTTCCCAAACCTGAGAAACTCCAAGCTAACAGACCCCACTCCTGGTACCAAAATGTGTAGCCTGGCGAAATGGAGCAGCACAGGACACGAACTTTCGTTTTTGGGGTTTTTTATTCTGTATTAATAACTTGGGTCTAGGTTTAGGATGAAATTGTAAATACATAAAACACAGTCGACAAAATACGGCAGTGGCTTGCTGTAAAACAGAACATGAGGTAAACCACAAATCATTATACAAAACAAAACATATCATACCATACATTCGTATGTCCCGTTATCACTTGTTACCTCTTACAAGCAAACAGAAAGTATTAAACTCGTTCGAAACGTAGCCCCAAGGACTCAACAACAATTTTAACAAAGGTTAACACCAGCACATGGTGGGACAATCTACAAGCATCCCCGTGATATCGAGTGATTTGGGAAACAATATCACTTTAAAACTATGTCTGGCTGCACTAAATGCTGTTTTAGTTGTACTTTACGCAGACTAAGTTCATTTCAAAAGTCATATTCACCCCAACTCTCCTCAGAGCACACCCCTCACGCTGGATCTAGAAAATGGAGGCTGTGAAGAAAGGGGAGGTTCCTTTGGCATCACATGGCCCTTCCCATAACCCTTTTCTCCTTTTTTCAAATTCTAAAGGGGAAAATGAACCGCGCCATCTAGTGGACTTAAATATTCACTGCATTTTCCCACTTGGCTACATTCTCCCCTGCTTTAAAGTCAACGTCCTCGGTGACTTAGCACCCGTTTTTCACTTCTTTTACAGCTTCTCGAAAAAATGCAGTACCCAGACTCGATAAAACATGAGAGAACACCTCAGGACTGAGTGAGACTGCATTACAGGCTGACTGAGGCAAATGGTATGGGTTAGGGTTTACCCCAGCATTGGCTCTTTTAGTTCTGCGAGGAGCCGGAATGGGTACCTCAACCTCAGTCCCACACTCAGAAGGATCTGAATGCTCTGGCTCAGAAACAGCCTCTGATTCCTGTACATCTTGGGCGTTACCAACAGGATCATTGTTTACTTTTTCCTCCTGAGTTAACTCTGGATAGGTGACTTCCTCTACCACAACAAACTCAGTATCAGAGGGCTCTGGCAACGATTCTGTCAAAAGAGTGACAGGGGGTACGGTGACAGGGGACTTGGTTCTCGTCCGCCTAGGCTCAGGGACAGGGGTAACACATGGCCTAAGATTAACTCTATGGACCCTTTTTAAAGGACCGCCCTCTACAGGCTCAACTGCATGTGTAGTACCCTGTACCTCCACCACTCTGTACACAGTAGGACCCCAAGCATCCTGAATTTTGTTCCTACCCAAAGGCCTGTGTCGTAAGTATACCAACTGACCCACCTCAATGGTTGGACAGTACACTTTGTCTTTGTTAAGTTCAATTCTTTGAGCTGATTTCTTTTCAGTGTACTCTCTTGCCCTTGCATGTGCCTCCTTCAAACGCTCTTGGTGGACAACCAACCACTCATGTTTCTTGTCTAACACTTGCTCCTGACCTAATAAAGCATCTACAGGAAGGTGTGGATGAACCCCGAAAAGCAGATAGTACGGTGAGTAGCCAGTCGTAGCATGGGGTGTTACATTGTAGGCATACACCAACTCAGATAAGTGCTCAGGCCAGCGGCGCTTCTTTTCTGGAGGCAGTGTACGCAAAAGATCATGTAAAGATCTGTTGAATCTCTCACATTGAGCATTTCCTTCTGGGTGGTGTGGGGTAGTGCGGGTTTTCTTTACACCATAAAGCTTACACAGATCGGCAATGATTTCACTCTCAAAATTTCGACCTCTGTCTGAATGCAATCTTTCTGGGACCCCATACTTCATGAACCACTCTTTGAGAAGGACTTTTGCCGTGGTATCAGCCTTTTGGTCCCGAGTAGGGAAGGCTTGTGTGAATTTAGTGAAAACATCGGTCACCACTAACACATTCTCACGACCATCGGAGGCCGGTTCCAGCATGGTGAAATCTACAGCAACTACTTCAAGGGGCCGGGAGGCTAGAAATGATTTCATAGGGGCATGTATCTTGGGGTGGGGCATTTTTGTCAAAACACACCTCTCGCATTTCTTGACCCACTGTTCCACATCCCCATACATCCCAACCCAAAAACATCTCTGTCTCAAAAGGTTCTGTGTGCGCTCTATTCCCTGATGGCCCATACGATCATGCACACCTTCAAGCACGACTTCTTTCAAACAAGAGGGCAGTAGTAGCTGGTGACACTCACCAACATGGACATCCTCGATTACACGGTACAACAAACCATCTTGCTCACAAATACGGGGCCACTGCTTTAACGTGGATAATACTAGCTTGGATAACTGCGACCTCTCCTTGTAAGTTGGCCTTCGCTGCTCACCCCAAAACTTCCTAAACACGCTGAGGGTGGGGTCTGTGTCCTGAAACTTACGTAGTTCCTCTTTAGAGTAACCGGGAAGTGTTGGTGTGTTACCCTGCAACTCACTACGCTCAGTACTTTCTTCTGCGTCCGAAACACGGATCTGTCTGACTTTACAGCACTTGACTCCTGCTGTCCCTAAGTCTGGTCCTAGAGCTGTTCCCTTGTGAGTGACATTACATATGGCCACACAACCATCATAGTCTGCATCCCCACTGTCTGACTCGGGCTCCCCTGCTAACGGCTGCCTAGAGAGGGCATCTGCTGCTGCATTACAGCGGCCTGGGCGGTACTTGACGTCAAAGTCAAAAACAGCTAACTGAGCCACCCATCTTTGCTCAACAGCACCTAACTTAACTGTAGAAAGGTGACACAGGGGTTGTTATCTGTTATGACAGTGAACTTGGAACCTAGAAGGTAACCTCGAAATTTCTCTGAAACAGCCCATTTGAGGGCGAGGAGCTCTAGTTTCATACTGCTGTAGTTTCTGTCATTTCTTTCAGCATTCCGGAGCCTCCTACTGGCATATGCTATCACTCTCTTCCTATCTCCCTGCTGCTGGTGGAGGGTGGCACCTAATCCTAGGTTACTGGCATCCGTCTCTACAATAAAAGGCTGAGTGAAATCTGCGTAACCTAACACTGGAGCACTGATCAGCTTTTCTTTCAGCTGTTCGAAAGCAGCTTGGCACGCCGCTGTCCATGAACCTTCAAACAACCGTTTTGCTTTTGCTGGGCTGTCTTCCCTAAGGCATGCATTGACTACGTCATGGAGAGGGCCAGCTCGTTTAGGAAAATCCTCAATGAACCTCCTGTAATAACTACAGAAACCAAGAAATGACCTCAGATCTTTGACTGTACTGGGGACCGGCCACTTCTTTACGGCGGCAATTTTCTCTGGATCTGTCCCTATACCCTCCCCTGAAATTTGATGCCCAAGGAACCTGACTTCCTGCTGCAGGAAGTGACACTTTTCAAGCTTTACTTTCAAACCTGTCTCTTTCAGTCGTCTTAGAGCTGTCTCAAGCCTCTCTAAATGGTCCGGGAAGGTCTGAGAGAACACAAGGATGTCATCTAAATACACTAATAGGATGTGGAACACTAAGTCACTCATAGTCGCTTGCATAAGTCGTTGAAAAGTCGCAGGTCCATTACAGACACCAAAAGGCATTCTGAGGTACTCAAAAAGGCCAAAAGGAGTTGTAAAAGCAGTCTTAGGCCTGTCACTTTCACGAACAGCAACCTGGTGGTACCCACTTGCAAGATCAATGGTCGAGAAGAACTTTGCACCATGAAGGGCATCAAAACTCTCGTCAATGCGGGGCAAAGGAAATGCGTTACGTCTGGTTTTTGAGTTTAGTTTCCTAAAGTCAACACATAGTCGTATGTCTCCATCAGTCTTACGAACTACCACTATGGGTGAAGCGTATGAACTATTGCTCTCCTGGATGACACGCTTTCTTAAAAGCTTAGTGATGTGGTCCCTCACCTCTTTGTACAGTGTAGGTGGGATACGACGGTATGGCTCTGTAACTGGTGCGTCATCTACCAAGTTAATCTCATGCTCAACTTTATCAGTGTAGCCTAGGTCCTCATCCTTAAAAGCAAATACTTCCGAATACCTGGCTAAAAGTGCACCTAACTCTGCTTGTTGGCCCTGTGTGCCACCTATGTGTAGTTTGTCCAAAAGCAACTGAATGTCTTGGTCTGTCATCTGTCCTTCTTGTCTGCCAACAGTTACTTCCTCTGTGTCAGCGGAGATGCGTTGAAATCGCACCTCACAGGAGTCCTTGTCTACACACTCTGCCTGAGTCGGAATACCAAGCCTGGTCCTGGGGTTTAACCACACATCCTCCTCAGAGAAATTTACCACCTGCACTGGAAATAAATGTCCCTTTGATTCAACTAGAGTGGGGACAACTACCAGGCCACCTGGCAATGGTGTGTTACCTGGCTCCAACAGCATTTTAGTGCTGCCACCTGACTGAGTTTTAAGTCCCTTTACATAGACTGTAGCTATGGAAGACGCAAGCACATGTACAGCACCCCTACCAGCTACACGGACAGAAGATGACTTTGGAGTGATGTTACACTGTTGTACTTGCTGAAATGCTTCCCTCCAATCTGAATCCAACTTTCCCCCTAGAGTAGTGTCAAACTCAGCATGAACTAGTTGTCTGCATCGGCTGATGATGTTCATACCAATAAGACCTGGTGCTGCAGGCTGTGACTGCTGATGCTCTTTGACTACCAGGAAACCACATTCGGGTAAGGTTATGCCCATAGTTTCAACGTCTAACTCAAGGTAGCCCAAGTAGGGAATGTCCAACCCGTTGGCGGCAGTGATCTTAAGCCACCCGGTTGTAGGCAGCATATCCTCATCCCTCCCAAGTAAGTGCTCTCTGAAAAAAACTTCAGTAATAGTGCTGACTTGGCTCCCGGTATCCAGTAAACAGTTGGCAGTAACCCCCCCAATCTTGAGATCTACTACTGGACATTTACCTACTGCACAGTCAAGAAATCTGTCACGAATACCAGTACTGTTCTGAGAGCCTGCAGGTTTTCCTCGCATTGCCCGGCTCATGGCAATCGAGGGAGTTAGTTTTCCTGCACCCCAGCCAGCATTGGTGGATGTGTTTGCTACCTCGTGCTTCTGAGGACACTGTTTGGCAATGTGCCCCACCCCGTTACACTTAAAGCAAATAGGCTGACCTTCATCAGTGAACTTTGGCTTGGCTCTAGGTTTCCCAACCTTGTCATTACCCGTGTTTTCCTTCTGTAGAGCAAGACCCCGTACTGCCTCTGTTAGTTCCCCGATAGCTTTACCCTGTTCCGCCACCACTTTAAGAACATCCTGTAAAGTGACAGCCTGGCTGCCTGGTACCCCAATGGCAGAACACTGAAGATCCCTCCCCGTACTGTCACACACTACATTCTTGCTCTTTGCAACTTTAGTGCTACAGGGCTGGTCTTCTAAGGACCATAAGACAGCTTCCTCACGTACATCGAACAGGGTAGACTGGGGGTTGTCTCGTACAAACTTGCGCAACTCTCTCCGGAGTGAGGGATCTCTAACACCATCAACAAATCTGTTTCTGACAACCCGTTTTGTGTCCGGCACAGCATCAGGTGATTGCTTTACCAAAGTTCTAATAATCTGAGAGAGTGCATGTGAGTATTCTTGGAAACCTTCACCCTCTTCTTGCTTGCGTCCATAGAAAGTTTCTAACAGCTGGGACTCACTGCGTTTTTCGGTGAAAGCCCCCCTTAGGTAACTGAACAGGTCACTGGGCTGCTTAGACTCTCCACCCAACCGTAACCTAATTTCCTGTAGGGCTGCCCCCCTCAACAAAGATCGAATGAAATCTACCTGCTCTGCAGGAGTCTGATCTCTAGCTCGTAGTACACTTTCAACCTCTTCAATGAACTCATCAACTGAACGACTATCTTTAGATACCTCACCACTGAATGGTTGGATCTGACGCTCTCTGGGTACATACACATATGACTTGGTTGCCCCATTACCTAGAGTGGCAATAATTGCCATTGCTTGGTCATGGTTTTTTTTCAACTCTGAAATCTGTGCCTTGAGTTGATCTATCTGGTTGCCCTCACCCACACTCGAGGTATTGTCCTCACCATCCGAATTGTGAGCTCCACCCGCCTCCTCAGGAGGGTCTAACATTTTGACTCAGTTCACAAGTCCCTGACAGTCACTGAATGGGATGGCCGCTGTGACGATTCTTCTCCAATGGTGTCTCTCCTCGGTGCCTTGATGGGTCCTCTCCCAGATTGGTCCTGGCGCCCTCTGGATCCCGTCTGTCTGGTCTGGTCCTCCTTAGCAACCCCAGGCAGCACTCTCCGTCCGTCTCCAGGTCCACTTGGCACCACACCGCTCTTCCCCCACTGCCGTATTTTATGTAACTTTCCCAAACCTGAGAAACTCCAAGCTAACAGACCCCACTCCTGGTACCAAAATGTGTAGCCTGGCGAAATGGAGCAGCACAGGACACGAACTTTCGTTTTTGGGGTTTTTTATTCTGTATTAATAACTTGGGTCTAGGTTTAGGATGAAATTGTAAATACATAAAACACAGTCGACAAAATACGGCAGTGGCTTGCTGTAAAACAGAACATGAGGTAAACCACAAATCATTATACAAAACAAAACATATCATACCATACATTCGTATGTCCCGTTATCACTTGTTACCTCTTACAAGCAAACAGAAAGTATTAAACTCGTTCGAAACGTAGCCCCAAGGACTCAACAACAATTTTAACAAAAGTTAACACCAGCACATGGTGGGACAATCTACAAGCATCCCCGTGATATCGAGTGATTTGGGAAACAATATCACTTTAAAACTATGTCTGGCTGCACTAAATGCTGTTTTAGTTGTACTTTACGCAGACTAAGTTCATTTCAAAAGTCATATTCACCCCAACTCTCCTCAGAGCACACCCCTCACGCTGGATCTAGAAAATGGAGGCTGTGAAGAAAGGGGAGGTTCCTTTGGCATCACATGGCCCTTCCCATAACCCTTTTTTCCTTTTTTCAAATTCTAAAGGGGAAAATGAACCGCGCCATCTAGTGGACTTAAATATTCACTGCATTTTCCCACTTGGCTACATATAAAAAGAAAAAGGGTGGCTAAAGTAAATGTTGGTCCCTTAGAGGATGAGACCGGGAAATTAATGGTGGGAAATATGGAGATGGCAAAAACACTGAATGAATATTTTATATCAGTCTTTACAGTAGAAGACACTAAGAATATCCCAACACTGGACAAACAGGGGGCTAAAGGGGGGGAGGAGCTTAACACGATCAAAATCACTAAGGAAGTGATACTCGGTAAAATAATGGGACTCAAGGCGGATAAATCACCTGGACCTGATGGCTTACATCCTAGGGTCTTGAGGGAAGTGGCGGTAGGGATTGTGGATGCATTGGTAATAATTTTCCAAAACTCCCTGGACTCGGCAAAGGCCCCGGCAGACTGGAAAACTGCTAATGTAACACCCTTATTTAAAAAGGGCAGTAGGCAGAAGGCTGGAAACTATAGACCGGTTAGCCTAACATCTGTGGTAGGTAAAATTTTGGAGTCCATTATTAAGGAGACAGTAACAGGACATTTGGATAACCATAATTTAATAGGACAGAGTGAGCATGGTTTTATGAAGGGGAAGTCATGTTTGACAAATTTGCTGGAGTTCTTTGAGGAAGTAACATATAGGGTGGATAAAGGGGAACCAGTGGACGTAGTGTATTTAGACTTCCAAAAGGCATTTGACAAGGTGCCACACAAAAGATTATTGCTTAAGATAAAAAATCACGGGATTGGGTGTAATATTCTGGCATGGATAGAGGATTGGCTATCTAACAGAAGGCAGAGAGTTGGGATAAATGGTTCATTCTCAGACTGGCAATCAGTAACTAGTGGTGTTCCGCAGGGGTCAGTGCTGGGTCCCCAACTCTTTACAATCTATATTAACGATTTGGAGGAGGGGACCGAGTGTAACATATCAAAGTTTGCAGATGATACTAAGATGGGAGGGAAAGTAGTGAGTGAGGAGGACATAAAAAACCTGCAAGGGGACATAGACAGGCTAAGTAAGTGGGCAGAGATTTGGCAGATGGAATACAATACTGGAAAGTGTGAGGTTATGCACTTTGGCAGGAAAAATCGTAGAGCAAATTATTATCTTAATGGCAAGAAACTGGAAAGTACTGAAGTACAAAGGGATCTGGGGGTCCTGGTGCACGAAACTCAAAAGGTTAGTATGCAGGTGCAGCAAGTGATTAAGAAGGCCAATGGAATGTTGGCTTTCATTGCTAGGGGGATAGAATATCAAAATAGGGAGGTATTGCCTCAGTTGTACAAGGTATTGGTGAGACCGCACCTGGAATACTGCGTACAGTTTTGGTGTCCATACTTAAGAAAGGACATACTTGCTCTCGAGTCAGTACAAAGAAGGTTCACTCGGTTAATCCCGGGGATGAGGGGATGGACATATGAGGAGAGGTTGAGTAGATTGGGACTCTACTCATTGGAGTTCAGAAGAATGAGAGGCGATCTTATTGAAACATATAAGATTGTGAAGGGGTTGGATCGGGTGGGTGCGGGGAGGATGTTCCCGATGATGGGTGAAACTAGAACTAGGGGGCATAGTCTTAGAATAAGGGGCTGCTCTTTCAAAACTGAGATGAGGAGGAACTACTTCACTCAGAGGGTGGTAGGTCCATGGAATATGCTGCCCCAAAAAGCTGTAGAAGCTACATCATTACATAAATTTAAAACAGAAATAGACAGTTTCCTAGAAGCAAAGGGAATTAAGGGTTATGGGGAGCGGGCAGGAATTTGGACATGAGTCGAGGTCCGGATCGGTCATGGCCCTGTGGGTAGCGGAGCGGGCCCAGGGGCCGTGTAGCCTGATCCTGCTCCTATTTCGTGTGTCTAATTCTGTTAGATTCAGGAGATGGTTCTGTGATAGTGGATTGGCGGTTAGGATCAGATTAGCCATGATCTTATTGAATGGCGGAGCAGGCTCGAGGGGCCGATTGGCCTACTCCTGCTCCTATTTCTTATGTTCTTATGTTCTTATGTAGCAAGAACGCGCAATGGGCTTTGCAAGAATAGTGGGCTTCCCCACGGTGCAGGGGGCCATGTGGCTTTGCGGGCGCCGCAAGAGAATGCCGAGGATTTCCGCAACCGAAAGGGGTTCCATTCGTTGAACGTCCGGTTGGTCTGTGACCACAGACAGCTGATACTCGCTGTCAATGCCCACTTTCCAGGCAGCAGCCACGACGCCTTCATCCTGCACCAGGCTTCTGTGGCAGACCTTTTCGAGGCCCTGGCTCACCCAGGAGGCTGGCTTCTCGGGGACAAGGGCTATCCTCTGTGCACCTGGCTGATGACCCCGCTCTGTTTGCCCAGCACCCCTGCTGAAGAACAATACAATGAGAGCCATCAAGCTACCAGGAACATCGTTGAGCACACAATCAGCGTGCTCAAGCAACGGTTCCGCTGTCTGGACCATTCCGGAGGAGCCCTTCAGTACTCACCTGAGCGAGTCTCCCACTTCATTGTAGTGTGCTGCATGCTGCATAACCTGGAAATCCTCAGGACTCAGCCAGTGCCACGAGACATTGGAGCACCAGCAGAGGAGGAGGAGGAGGAGGAGGAGAAGCAGCAGCACCAAGACGGGAGGGAGGCACAAAGTGCAAGGGCCGTCCGTCAGCGGCTTATAGCAAGTCGCTTCTAGGTCCCCTCTGAGGGAATGGCTTCTGCCATTCAAAGAACATGAATGGAACCGTGCCGCAACCCCTAAGCCGGCCAAGGCTGCAATTAGTTCAAAGAGCAAACATGCACATTCTGAATAAAGACACTTCTTTATTTAACAAACTGTGTACCCTTCCCGCATGACAAAGTAATAGAAAGAAACACAAAAAAAACAGTCAGTCACATAACTGGCTCTCACAACCTGGAGACAATGACCAAAACAGTAACAAAAATATGACCACGATCCTTGGCCTTCAATAAAACAATTAACAACATTTTGCCACACCTCCTACTTTTTGCCCTTCGAGGGTGATCTGCTTCGCTTGCAAAATTGGCCCCTTCCCACCCTGCAGCTCCTCCGTAATGGGACCCCAGTGGCTGCAGCAAGGCTGGGGGAAGGCTGCTGAGTGTCAGAAACTGAGACTGCAGATGCCCTTGAGGGACGGCCTGGACCAGCTCTGGGCCTGGAGGGCCTGGCTGCTGACTGCTCCAACTCTGCATGGGCGGCAGCAGTCTGTCCTACAGGTGGTGGCAGCTGCAGTGGAGAAGTGCCAGTGCTGGCAGCAGGAATGCTGTCATCCTGAGAGAGGACAGCAACTCCCTGTTTGGCCGACACACTGGCACTCCCACGGGGCAGCACTGCAGCATGCGGAGCAATCTGCTGGAGCACAGATTGCTGGCCTGCTGCGGCGCGGCGAGGGGCCCGGCAATTCGTGCCCAATCCAGCGAGGGTGGCAGCAGTCAGTGCTCGTGTGGCCTCAATCTGCGTCTGCATGAGACCAGCCACTGACTGCATTGGAGCACTTAGCAATTGTGTGGCAGCTGCCTGTGCTGCGTCGACGTCCTGGACAATCCTTCCCTGTGCTGCGCCGAAGTCCTGGACAATTCTTGCCTGTGCTGCGCCAAAGTCCTGGACACTCCTTGCCAGTGAATCAATGGAATCTGGCATCCTTGCCACTGCAGCCATGAGCTCAGTGTGCCTGTGCTCCGCCTGGGCACTCATTTCAGCGAGGAGCCGCACCTCTTCTGCGCTCACTGTAGCAGGACTCGAGGCCATACTCTCCCTCTGGGGAGAAGCTTGCCCCCGAGCTTCCCTACCCCCCTCGCGTTGCTGCAGCCCGCTGGCCAGCCCCGGAGCTTCACCCTCCTCAGACCATTCCCCCCCTGCTCCCCTCCAGGGAAGACGTGTCCCCATTATGGCCATGGGCTGCCTCGGCTGAGGGTGGCACTGATGGTCCGGCTTCCTCCTTGTCGTCGCCTTCAGAATCACTCACAGTGGCAGCTTGAGGGC
Source organism: Somniosus microcephalus (assembly GCF_052327205.1). Classification (NCBI taxonomy): domain Eukaryota; kingdom Metazoa; phylum Chordata; class Chondrichthyes; order Squaliformes; family Somniosidae; genus Somniosus; species Somniosus microcephalus. The sequence continues at coordinate 14,325,681 of NC_140992.1, forward strand.
CCGCCTCCTCACCTCGTGAATCAGCATCTGAAAGCAGGGAGGTACAAGAGTGGCTTTAGCATGAGGACAGGGTGGCAGCAAGGGAGGCATGAGTGCCGCGATGTACTGATTTGGCTCGAAAGTGGCAAAGGATGCTGGTGTGAGGAACAAGTGGAAGGAGAGAGATCAAAAAGGTGATGACTTATCATTGCTGTCCATAGCGGGGTCGGCATCTCCAGTGGCGACAGGGCCAAGCATCCAGCCTGCCATAATCCGCTGGACTCGCTGCTCCAGATCAGTCAGGGCTTGAAGGTGAGGCCGGCCTCCCCCGGTCCGTTGCTGCTGCCTCCAATTATGCGCCAGCTTGCCCTGCAAGAGAAAGGATGGGCTCTGAGTAGTGTGCAGCCCTGATCTTGGCTGCACTGCCTCCCATGGTCGAATAGCCCTTACAGTGTGCAAAGTGCTGAATGTGCGTGTGAGTTTCCTGAAAGGGCCATAGGTGTAGGATGAGTGCTGGGCATTGGGGCTTTCAGGACCCTTTGGCCATAAAGTGAGGTGCACATGCAGGGATGAAGAGGATTCTGAAAAAGGCACTCACCCTGACGACCCGAGTGAGGTCGTTGAACTTCTTCCTGCATTGCACAGGGGTCCTAGGCACCATGCTGCTGGAGGTCACTCTGTGAGCCACCTCCCTCCAAGCTTTTCGATAGTCGCTGGGCAGCGGCCTCCTGCCACTGTCCGGGTACCGGAGAGATCGCCTGCGCTCCACCGCGCCAACCAGAGCCTCCAAGGCCCCCTCACTGAACCGCTGCGCTCGCTCCCTGGCCCTCTCCATGACCCTAGGCGTTAGAATGTGGCAACAGGTCTGTCCAGGCCGAGATTCAGGGCTCCGATGCGCAGGGTGCGGCTGCAATTCAAGATCGACCCTCCCCTTTAAGAGCTGACCGGCGCCAGCGTGTCTGTGTGCAATCGCTAACTGACAGCACCTGCGCTGCGCCCGCCCTCGGAGGTAGCGCCTCGCTCCTCCGGCTTAGCGCCTTAAGACAGTCATGCAACGCCTGTTTTAGCGCTCCAAGCACCTCCTGGGGTGAAGGAGGCCAATTTAGCAGTAGGTGGCGATAATTTGCGCCAGGTGCAAAATTTCGCGCCCGGCCGATACTTACGCCCCAAACGGGGCGATACCGAATTTCCCTCCCGTAGGGTTTAAGGAGCATCTTAAAGGAGGAAAGAAAGGTAGAGAGGCGAAGAGGTTTAGTGAGGGAATTCCAGAGCTTAGGGCCCCGGCAGCTGAAGGCACGGCCGCCAATGGTGGAGCAAAGAAAATTGGGGGTGCTCAAGAGGGCAGAATTGGAGGAACACAGATCTCAGAGGTTTTGTAGGGCTGGCGGAGGTTCCACAGATAGGGAGGGGCGAGGCCATGAGGGGATTTGAAAACAAGGATGAGAATCTTTAAAATCGAGGCGCTGCAGAATGGGGAGCCAATGTAGGTCAGCGAGCACAGGGGGTGATGGGTGAGCGAGTTAGCAGACGGGCAGCAGAGTTTTGGATGAGCTGAAGTCCACAGAGTGTGTAAGGTGGGAGGTCGGCCAGGGGAGCGTTGGAATAATCACAGAAATAGAGCTGCAAGGTTGGTTGTTGCTAGAGATTCATTGTACCAGTACACGCCAGCACCACAGTATCAGCCACATGTCCCACAGCAACCGACTTCAGAATCCGAGTCTTCACTGAAAAGAATCACCTTCAATCGGGTCCAGAAGTTGCAGCAGAAGATGTATTTTTATTAATAAAGAAAGAACTTACATTTCTATCGCGCATTACATGATCACAGGTCGTCCCAAAGCGCTTTATGGCCAATAAAGTACTTTTGCAGTATAGTCACTTTTTGTAATGTAGGAATATCTTCCAGCCAATTTGCACACAGCAAGGTCCCACGCATAGTAATGTAATAACACTTGGAGTACTGTGTACAGTTCTGGTCGTCATATTATAAAAAGGATATAGAGGAACTGGAGAGGGTGCAGAGAAGATTTACAAGGATGATACCAGAAATGCGAGGGTATACATATCAGGAAAGGATGAACAGGTTGGGTCTCTTTTTTTTCTCTTCACAGAAACCCCACAGTGCAGATAGAGGCCATTTCCGCCCATCGAGCCTGCACCGACACATATCCCACCCGATCCCCGTAACCCCTACACCAACACATATCCCACCCTATCCCTGTAACCCCACGTATTTAATCCCCCTAACACTAAGGGTCAATTTATCATAGCCAATCAACCTAACCCACGCATCTTTGGACTGTGGGAGGAAACCGGAGCACCCGGAGGAAACCCACGCAAACACAGGGAGAATGTACAAGCTCCACACAGACAGTCACCCGAGGCCGGATTCGAACGCGAGTCCCTGGCGCCGTGAGGCAACAGTGCTAACCACTATGCCACCGTGCTGCCCTTGAAAATAGAAGGCTGAGGGGTGCCCTAATAGAGGTCTTTAAAATTATGAAAAGTTTTGATAGAGTGGGTACAGAGAGAATGTTTCCACTTGTGGTGAAGAGCATAACTAGAGGCCATCAATATAAGATAGTCACTAATAAATCCAATCAGGAATTCAGGAGAAACTTCTTTACCCAGAGAGTGGTGAGAATGTGGAACTCGCTACCACAGGGAGTGGTTGAGGCGAATAGTATAGATGCATTTAAGATGAAGCTAGATAAGCGCATGAGGGAGAAGGGAATAGAGGGTTATGCTGATAGGGTTAAATGAGGAAGGATGGGAGGAGGCTCGAGTGGAGCATAAACAAGAGCATGGACTGGTTGGGCCGAATGGCCTGTTTCTGGTCTTGTATATTCTATGTAATTCTATATAATCACCAGATCATCTATTTTAGTGATAAATATAGGCAAGGACACCAGGGCAAACTCCCCTGCTCTTCTTCGAAATAATGTCGCGAGATCTTTTACGTCCACCTGAGAGGGCAGACTGGGCCTTGGTCCAGCATCTCATCTGAAAGGCGGCACTTCCGGCAGTGCAGCGCTCCCTCGGTTAAGGAATTAAATTTGCTCCTTTCCGAATCTGACGTAAACATTCAAAGGAAACTGAGAGTTGAACCAGCTGGTCGGGCAATCGGGAAGAAAAACAGATTTTTTTTTTCTCTCTCTTTTCAATTTGCTTTTTTTTTTCCCGCTGATTAATGACATTGATATGCCTGGAAAGCACATCTCTTTGGGGAGAGCTTCAGTCCCTACTTCCAACTGGGGCATAATTCGAAGCAGCCCTTTGTCATACACTTGATGACAGCAGGGGTTAACAAAAAGGACGGGAAGTCAAACTACATGTGTCTTTAACTGTTATTACAGTGCTGTTTTACATAAACATAAGGCGTGTAAATAAAGAGTGGGTCATTCAAAATAAATCCTCCGAAATAGCTGTACACTTATCACTGTGAAAATGGCGCCCTTTCAGGATAATTTACTAGAATGGTTCCAGGGATGACAGACTTCAGTTAGGTGGAGAGACTGGAGAAGCTGGGATTGTTCTCCTTAATACAGAGAAGGTTAAGGGAACATTTAATAGAGGTGTTCAAAATTATGAAGGTTTTTGATAGAACATAAAAACATAAGAGTTAGGAGCAGGAGTGGGCCATTTGGCCCCTCGAGCCTGCTCCACCATTCAATAAGGTCATGACTGATCTTCGACCTTAACTCCACGTTCCCACCTGATCTCGATATCCCTTGATTCCCATAGAGTCCAAAAATCTATTGATCTCAGCCTTGGATATACAGTATACAAGGAGAAATTCTTGCTGGGGTATGGCTCAACACTCACTCACCGGCACGTCTCTCAAGCAGCCAACAAACATGCGTCAGCCTTTACGATAAGTGTTGGCAAGCCTTTAGGCTACGGATTTGGGCAAAGGGAGGGTGGCTACATCGTCCAATCCAGTCCTATCCTCAGCCGCTGACCACACTTGCAGGTGCTGCAGATGGATAGCAAACTGGAATAGGAACCCTTCCTAACCCTGGGGCAACGTAAGTAATTGTAACCAACTTCTCCTCCGACTGAGACCGGCTAACCGATAAAAGACTGCTTAACCCCAGTTGGAGTATTGTGACCAATTATGGGCACCACACTTTAGGAAGAATGTCAAGGCCATAGAGAGGGTGCAGAGGAGATTTATTAGAAAGCTACCAGGGATGAAAGACTTCAGTCACCTGGCGAGACTAGAGAAGCTGGGGTTGTTCTCCGTACAGCAGAGAAGGTTAAAGGTCCTCTAGACCCATCTTTTGTTTCTTTATTTGTTCCATTACCATCTCCTTTTGCTTTGCACCATCATCCCTTTTGTCGTTTAATCTCTCCTTCCTTCCACCCTGTCACAGACCTTCCCTCTTCTTCTTTCCTCTCCTCCACCCTTTCTCTGCCCCTGCACTTGCTTTGAACCTGTCACATCTCGAACGTTTCCCAGTTCTGATGTAAGCTCATCGACCTGAAGCAATGAGGCAGAAATTCCGCTCCCTACGGGTGGGTACGCACCGTGTACTCACCCGTCGGGCCAACGGAATTGCCGGTTTTAGGCATGCGCTGGAAACCGACATTTCCGATTCTTGACAGATCCTTCAGCTGCCCGGGAGAAGGGCCTCTGCGGGTGGCGAGTTCCGTTTTTTGGAGACCCTCCGCCCGCAGAAAACACTTCCAATTCTTGCACCTGGTAAGGCCTGCTTGTACCAGGATAAGAGTTGAAAAAAGGTTAAAAAAAATTCCACTGATTTATATTTAAAAATACTTTAAAGAAAGGTAGGTTTATTGTTAGCCCCGTTAAAAACTTTAATTCTTTTTTTCTAAAAGTAAAATTTTTCTTTAAAATATTTTAAATTTTAAAATTTATTTTAATTTAAAGTCATTTTAAAAATGTGATTTTTTTAAAAATGTATTTAATGTTTTCCTATGTTTTGGGGGTGATCTCTACTCATATATCTGACAGGTCTTCCTGTCAAATGTATGAAGGGAGATTCCTTTCTCTGATTGGTTCCCCATGGCCCACGTGATCCCAGGGACGCTCCGAGCCACCTGCTCCTCTGGGATACGTGGGCCCTGCGCAGTTTGGAGAGGCCCAGCAGCGGAACTGTGCGCCTCCCGGGAGCCCTCCGGTCCAGGCGCAGGTCTTTCCGGATCACAGCCCTCCGCCCGCGGGAGGCCTGCGATCGGAATTTCTGGGTTAACTCTGTTTCTCTCTCCACAGACGCTGCCTGACCTGTTGAGTGTTTTCAGCATTTTCTGTTTTTATTTCAGATTTCCAGCATCCGCTGTATTTTGCTTTTGTATTAAGGTTAAGGAAAGGTTTGATAGCGATGTTCAAATCTTGAAGGGAAAATAAGGAGAAACTGTTTCCAGTGGCGGAAGAGTCGGTAACTAGAGGACACAGATTTAATGTGGTTGGCAAAAGAACCAGAGGCGAGATGAGCAAAAAAAATTGCACAGCAACTTGTTGTGATCTGGAATGCGCTGCCTGAAAGGGCGGTGGAAGCAGATTCAATAGTAACTTGCAAAAGGGAATTGGATAAATACTTAAAAAGGAACCATTTGCAGGGCTATGGGGAAAGAGCAGGGGGCAGTGGAACTAATTGGAGAGCTCTTTCAAAGAGCCGGCACAGGCATGAAAGGCCGAATGGCCTCCTTCTGTGATGTATGCTTCTATGATTCTATCCCGGCACAGGTTGGCACCTTTCCTGGTCCGTGTGGGTTGGTCCCTCAGTGGGTAAACTCAACAGGCCACCCGGAGCAGCTCAACTAGTTATATTTTCAAGCAAACTTGTTATAGAACGGATGAGGCGCAAGGGTCTTTTCAACTATTCTACTATTTTTTTTAATGCTTCTGAGCAACAGAAAAGTTCTTGGAAAGGACACTCTGGCCTTTAAATCACCAAAGGAATTCTGCATCTGACTCATTCTTCCACTAATCAAAAAATAATGTACCACTGATACCCATCCAAACATAGACGATTAAGCATTACTAACTACTTGGCTCAGGCAATGTTGAGCTTTTATGACTTTAGGTTGGGTTTTCCATCAAATAATGAACAAGCCAATCCAGCTGTGGATGAAAATATTATGAGCATGAGTACCAAAAACATGTGAGATTATTAAGGGCTCGATTTTCAGTGTGCCATGGAGTCGGGATTGGAGGCGTGCGGGGGGTTAAAATCCCGAAATCGGGGGTCCCGACCCCATCCCGCCCCCAACCCGCCTCCATGCCAGTTTCAAAGGAGGCGGGTACCCGCCCCGCACTGGGACCCGCCTACCTGAGGCGGGAAGGGATTAGTGCCAATTAACTGCCTGTTAACAGGCAGTTTTTAGCCTAATCCCTATTTTTAAGGTTGAACTGTGGGATTCCAGACGGCTCCAAACCACACCAAGTTAGAGGAGTCGGGCCGTCGGGTTGAAGGGCTTGGAGGGGTCGAGATGTCGGTGTTCAGGTGAGTGATGTGTGCATGAGTGCAAAGCTAAGTGTGTTTGGTGTGTCTAAAGTGATTAAAGAAGTTTAAATTACCTTTTCTTACCTTTTCAGCCTTCCTTCCTTTAGGTCCCGGGAGTCCCTCATCTCACCGGCACAGAAAGCAGAATGGCTGCGATCTGTCAAAAGTGACAGCCTGCAGCTTTCTGTGCAGGAGAGATTTCTAACTGAGTCTGTGGAGAAGGACTCAGGTTAGAAATAAGACTGTCAGTGTTTGACAGCTTCAAACAGCTGTGAAACACTGATATTTCATCTGTCAAAATGTCTTGACAGATGAAATATCAATCTGTGATGTCACCTGTTGCCGGCTGGCCCTTAATTGGCCTGCTGAGCCTGCTGGGCGGGCTCAACAAGGTCAATCAAGTTAAAATCGCGTGGATTGGCCGCATCTTGATGGAGGCGGGACTACAACCCCGAAAGTTGTAGTCCCGCCTCCAACCCGACTCCTGAATGAAAATCCTGCCCTAAGTGTCAACCGTGGCTCAGTGGGTAGCACTCTAGCTTCTGAGTCACAGGTTCGTGGGTTGATAATCCCACTCCAGGGACCTAAGCACACAATCTCGGCTGACACTCCATGGCAGTAAAAGAAAGACTTCAAAGACTTGCATTTATATAGCACCTTTCATGACCACCAGATGTCTCAAAGCACTTTACAGCCAATGAAGTACAGGTTGAGCGTCCAAAATCCAAAGTTCCGGAACCCTGGATGTTCCGGAATCCGGGACGACTGGTGGCAGGGTCGTCCAGAATCCATAAAATGTTGCTGAATCCGGAACTCCAGATTTTGGACGCTCAACCTGTACTTCAAAAAGCGCCCAGAAATTCGGGTCTCCACGGGTGAGTACGCACTGGGTACTCACCCGTAGGCCGAATGGAAGTGCCGGTTTTCTGCATGCACTGCGCATGCGCGGGAAACCGGCACTTCCGTTCCTCTGAACGAAGGGGTTCAGAGATGGAACGCGCACGCAGGAGAGGCTGCGCGTGCGCTTTGAACTTAGGGTTTTTTTGCAGGTTTTCCTGGGATCGTAAGCCTGCAGTATTTAGAAATGTAAAAAGCAGGCAAAAGGCCTGCTTTTTACAAGGTAAGTGGTCAATTAATTAAAATGAAAACATTTTATCCACAGGTTTATTATTTTTAAATACTTTAAAGCAAGGTAAATTTATTTTTAGCCCCGTTAGAATATAAAAATATTTTTTTCAAAAATGTAAATTATTGTTTAAGATAGTTATTTAATATAATTTATAGTTTATTTAAAAAGTGTGATTTAAAAAAAAAATTATTTGAAGGTTTACTGCTATTTTGGGGCCGTAGTATTCATAAGTTTTGACAGGTCTTCCTGTCAATCTTATGAATGGGCTTTTCCCTCCTCCGATCGGCTGCCCATGGCTCACGTGATCCCAGGGGACGCATCGCACTAACTACGCCCTTGGGACACGCAAGCACAGCGCGCCGGCAGCTGGGCCAGGCCCCGGAGCGGAATTCCACGGGGCCCTACAGCTCAACTGCCGGCGCACAAGGTAAGTGCAGGTCGGGGGCTTACACCTGCGGGAAGCCCCCGACCCAAATTTCTGGGCCAATAACTTTTGTTGTCTTTTTTTTTTAATCCTATGAAAAATGCAAGTGACGCAATAAAACTTTAGTGTTGTGTTTTATCCTCCTTAATCTGCACAGCTCCACTAAGTGTTCCCGCCAGGCTGCGGCCACGGCACCACGCCACCCTGGTGGCCTAGTGTGGGCCATCGGATGCTCTGCCGAGCTCGCAGCGTCCCTCCCCTTTAACAGAAGGGGAGGTGGCGGAGAAACGCGTCAACGCTACGCGGGAGCGGCCCAGGCATATCCGGACTCGGAACGTGTTTCTGATGTCCAAAGTCCAGAAACGCCCGAGCCCAGGTTGCGATATTTCCGGACTTCGGACATCAGAAACACGTTCCAAAGTCCGGAAAGACATGAAAACCAGCTCGGCCTCGGTCCCGAAGTTGCTGGATTCAGGACGCTCAACCTGTACTTTTGGAGTGTAGTCGCTGATAATGACCAGATCATCTGTTTTTGTTATGTTGATTGAGGGATAAATATTGGTCAGGACACCGGAGATAACTCCCCTGCTCTTCTTCGAAATAGTGTCATGGGATCTTTTACGTCCACCTGAGAGAGCAACCGGGGCCTCGGTTTAACGTCTCATCCGAAAGACGGCACACTCCGACAGTGCAGCACTCCCTCAGCACTGCACTGGTGTGTCAGCCTAGATTTATGTGCTCAAGTCCCTGGAGTGGGTCTTGAAGCCACAACCTTCTGACTCAGAGTGTGTGCTACCCACTGAGCCAATGCTGACCGTACTGAGGGAGTGCTGCACTGATGGAGTTGCCCTCTTTTGGATGAGACATTAAACCAACGTTGCCCTCTCAGGTGGATGTAAAAGATCCCATGGCACTATTTCAAAGAAGAGCAGGGGAGTTCTCCCCGGTGTCCTGGCCAATATTTATTTATCCCTCAGATGACAGATTATCCGGTCATTATCATGTTGCTGTTTGTGGGATTTTACTGTGTGCAAAATGGCTGCGCCGCATTTCTTACACTACAACTGTGACTGCACTTAACATTTCTATCGTGCCTTTCACGACCTCAGGGCAACCCTAAGCACTTTACAGCCAACAAAGCACTTTTGAAGTGTAGTCACTGTTGTAATGTAGGGAACACGAGATCGCTATTGAATGAGCCACGGACTGAGGCACGTTGATGTGACTCCCAACCTGGCAGGTTGCTTTGTTTTGGAGTGTTATCCATGTTTGGGGAGTGACTCACTCCTGGCTGGCTGGCAAGGGAATGTTCCCAGTCAGGTCCAGCCAGAATTTTCCAATTAAACGGTGAGATGTTCACGGCCCAGAAATTCGGGTCGGAGGCTTCCCGCGGGTGCAAGCCCCCGACCTGCACTTACCTAGCGCGCCGGCCGTTGTGCTGTGGACCCACGTGGGATTCCGATCCTGGACCTCCTCCAACTGCCAGCGGGCAGTGCTTGCGTATCCCAGGGGCGCAGTTAGTTCGAAGCGTCCCCTGGGGTAACGTGAGCCATGGAGAGCCAATGGTAGCAGGGAAATGCCCATTCATAAAATTGACAGGAAGCGCTGTCAAACCTATAAACACTATAAGCCCCAAAACATCACTAAAACTTCAAATAATTTTTTTTTAATCACATTTTTAAAATAACTATAAATTACATAAACAATAATTTAAATTTTTGAAAAAATTAATTACATTTTCTAACAGGGCTAAAAATAAACTTACCTTTCTTTAAAGTATTTAAAAATAATAAACCTGTGGAAAAAATGTTTTAATTTTAATTAATTCACCACTTACCTTGTTAAAAGCAGGCCTTGCGACTGCTTTTTACATGTCTAACTTCTGGAGACTTACCTTCCCGGGAAAACCTGCAAAAAAAAAGTAAGTTCCAGGCGCACGTGCAGCCTCTCCTGCGCACGTGTTCGACCTCTGAACCCCTTCCTTTAAGGGAACGGAAGTTCCGGTTTCCCGCGCATGCGCAGTGCATGCACGAAACCGGCACTTCCGTTGGGCCTACGGATGAGTACCCCGTGCGTACTCACCCGTGGAGACCCGAATTTCTGGGCCGTTATCTGTAGATTAGGCAATTCTACAGGTACTGGTAAAGGTCCTCAACACACACACACACACATATATATATAATATCACGAGCAACACTCAGCAGGCCCAACTGTGCTTTCTCTTGAAAGAGTGCAAAGTTTTTTCTTCTCCCTCATATTCCTAGAGTCCCGTACTTGTTGCACATCATGTTTATCTTGGCACCGTTCTCTATTTCTGCTGGATAATTTGCTGATGCTTTCCACGATCACAAATCACTTCTGTTAAAGGCTCAGAATGAGTCCCTTTTGTGCATGTTGCTTTAATTCGATAAGTTTGAACCCTGAGGTTAATGACGCATTGATTCTTCAAGTTTGTCCAGATTGTTATTAATAGTTTTTTTTTTAAATAAGTAAAAACCGCTGCTTATTTTGCTGGCTGGGAGCTTGAGTTACCCAAGAGGGCTGTGAGACCGCATTACAACTTCAGCATAAAAAAATGGGTCAAACAGAAATTAGTCTTCAATGACATAACATTGAGCTTTTCTCCTTCAAAACCTGAACTCCGGCAATGTGAAACTTTGGGGGGTGATTTTGCCAATGGGGGCGCATTGGAGGCAGGACTGCTGCTTGTCGGGTTTTAGTCCCGCCTCCGTCGACTTGTGGCCAACCCACGCTATTTTTCCTTGATTGACCTTGTTAAGCCTGCCCAGCTGGGCGGGCTTAACAAGGTCAATCAAGGGAAAATAGAGTGGGTTGGCTAGAAGTTGATGGAGGCGGGGCTGAAACCTGACAAGTGGGAGCCCCGCCTCCAAACACTCCCCATTGGCAAAATCACCCCCCAAGGTCTCCGGATCATTAGTTTAGTCCCAGTCCAGTAACACAACCACGATGCTGCCGTACCCCACTGGTATCACCAGGGATGAGGAGCTTCAGTTATCTGGAGAGACTAGAGGAGCTGGGCTTGTTCTCCTTAGAGCATAAAAGGTTAAAGGGAGATTTAATAGAGGTGTTCAAAATTATAAAGAGTTTTGATAGCGAAATAAAGAGAAACTGTTTCCACTGGCAGCACAGCCACTAACCAGAAAATTGGCAAAAGAACCAGAGGGGGGAGATGAGGAGAATTTTTTTTACGCAGCGAGTTGTGAGCTGGAATGCGCTGCCTGAAAGGGCGGTGGAAGCAGATTCAATAGTAACTTTCAAAAGGAAACTTATAAATACCTGAAAAGGAAAAATTTGCAGGGCTACGGGGAAAGAGCTCTTTCAAAGAGCGGGTACAGGCACGATGGGCCGAATGGCCTCCTCCTGCGCAGTATCATTCTGTGATCAATCCCAGTGGCATTGTATGTCAGGGTGCTTTCATATGGAGTGGAATGCACACAGCAGAGGTGATTGAATATCATAGTATTGAAGACACAGAGTTAACGTTTCAGGTCGATGACCTTGCAAAATGCCGTTTCTCGCTCCACAGATGTTGCGTGACCTGTTGAGTGGTTTTCCAACATTTTCCACTTTTGTTTCAGATTTCTGGCATGCTCAGTATTTTGCTTTCGTATCACAGTATTAAACCCTTCTTCAAATGCACACATCTTTAGCACGCATACCGCATCAAATTACAGGTTGGCTTCGTTCAGTCAGGTCCTTAATAATTAGTTCAATCAGTGTTTTCATTTGTGTGGTAATGAACTGTAGCATGTCTAGACAGGCAATAGAAATCTCACACTAATTATATGCAAGATCTTGGGCTTTAACTGTAAAAAGGTAATCAGGCAATAGCATTACAACAGGCAAGACATAGCCAACCATAATTGCTTTTAAAATTTATCATTATGTAAAAATAAAATACTGTTTTCATGTCTCCTACCCCTTCAAGATATTTTGAACTTGCCAAAGATGAGCAGACTGCAGAAATGTGTTTCAACCGCGGTGTCTATGATGCAACTACAAAGTCATTTTAGGATTTCTCCCCTTGTCCAGGTTTCCCTCTCCGGTGTCCTGGCCAATATTTCTCACCTCAAACAACATCGCTAAAAAAGAACAAATTAACTGGTCCCCAATCACGTTGCCGTTTACGGGACCTTGCTGTGCGCAGATTGGCTGCCGCGTTTCCTATACTGACTACACTGCGTAAGTACTTCATTGGCTGCAAAGCGCTTTTGGGACGTCCTGAGATCGCGAAAGGTGCTCAGCGAATGGCGGCGCCGCTGACGCCTCCTGCGATATTCAGCGGGAGGTTAGCGGCGGCCGTAGCCGGTAGCGCCCTGTGACGCTGCACCTCCGTCGATGACATCATCGCCGTGCGCAGCGCCCCGCTCGCACCCCGGCCGCAAGCCTCAGTTGTGCCCCCTGACCTATCGTCGGACGATATGTCCGACAGGGTCAGGGGGGCATTTTTGCAGCAGCGGAGGTGTAAGTTAAAGGGGAGGTGTCGGGTGGCCATTTTTTTTTGGCCGCCCGCCAGCACCTGCTCCCATCCCCTTTTTTATTCGGGGTGCCGGCCGCTTTCCTGGCTCCCCGCTCCCCGGTGGTCCAGCAGGGCCCTAGGACCCTCCCCTTTAATCAGGGGAGGGAGGCCTGCAATGACACGGCGCTACGTGCCGACGCACGTGGCGCTGTTGCACGAAGTGCCGCGATATTCACTTGTAGTGCCCCAGGAAGGAAGTGGAGAGCTTCCAGTAGCACCCTGCCTCCTGCTTGGGGCACTACCATTGAATTTACGGCACAGGGGCACTAACGTTTTCGGGGCGCTAAAAGTAGCCTCGCTAGAAAGAAAGACTCGCCTTTCATGACCTCAGGACGTCCCAAAGCGCTTTACAGCCAATTAAGTACTTTTTGAAGTGTAGTCACTGTTGTAATGTCAGAAACGCGGCAGCCAATTTGCGACAAACAGCAATGTGATAATGACCAGATAATGGCCTAGAAGTTCAGTGGGCTGCGCCACCCGTTAGCGCCTTAAGAGGGCGCTAAGTGGGTCAGAAGCCACTGGCCACGCCTCCCACTAAATTCAGCGGGACGCGAATGGTGGTGCTAGCCATTAGCGCTGCGCCGCCACCAATGACGTCATCGGTGTGCGCAGCGCCCCGCTGACGCCCCGATCGCGGTATTTAGATGCACCCCCTGCTTTAACTCCAAACGCTATGTGCGACCGCTTCAGGGGGGCCTACCTGCGGCGGTAGAGGCGCTAATTAAAGGAGAGGTGCGGGGCGGCCATTTTTGTTGCTGGCCGCCTGCCAGCACCTCTCCGCGTTGCCGTCCCCGGCCTCCTGAGCACCCCCCGCCCCCCGTGGAGAGCCGACTGCGTTCCAAGAGCCCAGCACTTCTCCTTGGTGCCGGGCTCTTTTGCCGGCACTCGCAATCCTCGGGGGCTCAGCTGGGCCCCAGATCGCGCTGCACAAGGCCCCTCCCCTTTAAGAAGGGGAGGAAGGCCTGCAATACTGCAGTGCGACGTGCCACAGCGTGTGGCGCTGCGGCACGTTGCACAGCGATATTCAGTTGCAGCGCCCCAAGATGGATGCGGGGCGCCTCCAGTAGCGCCGTGCTTCCCTCTGGGGTGCGCCAACTGAATTTCCGGCAGGTGGCCACGACTGCTTCTGGGGCGCTACTTTTAGCGCCCTGGCGAGGCTGGCGCCCCAAAAGGGGCTATACTCAATTTCTAGGCCAATCTGTTTAAGTGATATTGGCTGAGGGATAAGCATTGGCTCAGGACACCGGAGGAGAGCTCCCCTGCTCTTCTTCGAACTATTGCTGTGGGATCTTTCACGTCCACCTGAGAGAGCAGATGGGGCCTCAGGTTTAATGTCTCATCCGAAAGACGGCACCTCCAACAGCGCAGCACTCCCTCAGCGCTGCACTGGGAGTGTCAGCCTAGATTATGTACTCAAGTCTCTCAAATGGGACTTGAACCCACAAATTTGTGACTCGGAGACGAGAGTGGAAGAAATCTCCCCTCCTGTCCTCACCCAACATATATGAACATTCCAAATAGTCTAGCCTCCGCTCCCGGGCACTGCCGGATTAATCGGAAAAACTATTAACGGGGCAGAGAATGAACTGCCACCCATTTTAACACCAAAAGTTCTTTTTTTTAAACTACTTTCTCCTATTGTTTTTAAGCACTCGCCACTGCTTGTCACAAAATCGCTTCACAGTAAACATCACAAGGTCAGAGGCCAACGCTTGTGGGTGAAAGATCACAACAACAAGATGTACCTCACAGGAGCTGGCTGAGAGCGACATTTGAGGAAGCCAAGAAACAGATTGGCTGCCTGGTCTGGTTTTCTGGCCAATGGCCATATTTGGCCCAGGACACCCAGGGGAATCGGGCTGGAGGGCCGGGGGCGGGGGAGTTGGGGGGGTGGGGCAGTGTGTGGGGGGTCGATTGGAAGCAAAACAAAAGACCAACCACAGATTTCTATCTGTAAGTGATTTATATTATGAGGACATTTTTATGAGATTTAAAGAAAAACAACTTGTTTTTACTTACTGCATTTTCACATCTCTCAGAAATGCCTCAAAGCATCTCGTTACATGGTAGCACAAAAAAAGTATTGACAGCACAGGAGGGGGCCATGTGTGTAAAATCATGAAGGGCTTAGACAGGGTAAATAAAGAGAAAAAAAGTAAAATACTGCGGATGCTGGAAATCTGAAATAAAAACAGAAAATTTTGAAAATGCTCAGCAGGTCAGGCAGCATCTGTGGAGAAACATAGAAACATAGAAGATAGGAGCAGGAGTCGGCCATTCAGCCCCTCGAGCCTGCTCCGCCAGTCAATGCGATCATGGCTGATCATCCAAATTCAGTACCCTGTCCCTGCCTTCTCCCCATATCCCTTGATCCCTTCAGCCTTAAGAAATATATCTAACTCCTTCTTGAATATATTTAATGAATTGGCCTCAACTGTCTTCTGTGGTAGAGAATTCCACAGATTCACCACTCTCTGGGTGAAGAAATTCCTCCTCATTTCAGTCCTAAATGGCTTACCCCTTATCCTTAGACTGTGACCCCTGGTTCTGGACTCCCCCGCCATCGGGAACAGCCTTCCTGCATCTAGTCTGTCTAGTCCTGTTAGAATTTTATAAGTTTCAATGAGATCCCCTTTCATTCTTCTAAACTCCAACGAGTATAAGCCCAATCGACCCGATCTCTCTTCATACGTCGTTCCTGCCATCCCAGGTATCATTCTGGTGAATCTTCGCTGCACTCCCTCCATGGCAAGAGCATCCTTCCACAGATAAGGCGACCAAAACTGCACACAATACTCAAGGTGTGGTCTCACCAAGGCCCTGTACAACTGCAGCAAGACATCCTTGCTCCTGTACTCGAATCCACTCGCTATGAAGGCCAGCACACCATTTACCTTCTTAACCGCCTGCTGCACCTGCATGCTTACCTTCAGCGACTGGTGCACAAGGACACCAAGGTCTCATTCCCCGTTTCCCAATCTATTGCCGTTCATAAAATAATCTGTCTTCCTGTTTTTGCCACCAAAGTGGATAACCTCGCATTTATCCACATTATACTGCATCTGCCATGCATCTGCCCAATCGCCCAACCTGTCCAAATTGTACTGGAGCTTCTCTGCATCCTCCTCACAGCACACATGCCCACCCAGCTTTGTGTCGTCTGCAAACTTGGAGATATTACATCTCGTTCCCTCATCTAGATCATTAATATATATTGTGAATAACTGGGGTCCTAGCACCGATCCCTGCGGTACCCCACTAGTCACTGCCTTCCACTTGGAAAAAGACCCGTTTATTTCAACTCTTTGCTTCCTGTCTGCCAACCAGTTTTCTATCCAAGTCAGTACCTTACCCCAATCCCATGTGCTTTAACTTTGGAAGCTAGTCTATTTTGCGGGACCTTATCGAAAGCCTTCTGAAAGTCCAAATACATCACATCCACTGGTTCTCCCTTATCTATTCTACCAGTTACATCCTCAAAAAATTCCAATAGATTAGTCAATCATGATTTACCTTTTATAAATCCATGTTGACTTTGTCCGATCCTGTCACTGTTTACCAAGTGCTCTGCTATTACATCTTTTATAATGGACTCTAGCATTTTCCCCACTACCGATGTCAGGTTTACCAGTCTATAATTCTCTGTTTTTTCTCTACCACCTTTTTTACATAGTGGAGTTACATTAGCTACCCTCCAATCCATGGGAACTGTTCCAGAGTCTATAGAATTTTGGAAGATGACCAGCAATGCATCTACTATTTCTAAGGCTACTTCCTTAAGTACCCTAGGATGTAGATTATCCGGCCCTGGGGATTTATCGGCCTTCAATCCAGTCAATTTCCCTAACACCATTTCCCTACAAATACTGATTTCATTCCGTTCCTCCCTCTCATTAGACCCTATGTTCCCCGACATTTCTGGGAATTTATTTGTGTCCTCCTTTGTGAAGACAGAACCAAAATATGTATTTAATTGGTCTGCCATGTCTTTGTTCCCCATTATAAATTCCCCTGATTCTGACTGCAAGGGACCTATGCTTGACTTTACCAATCTTTTTCTCTTCACATATCTATAGAAGCTTTTACAGTCAGTTTTTATGTTCCCTGAAAGCTTACTCTCATACTCTATTTCCCCCCTCTTAATTAATCCCTTTATCCTCCTTTGCTGAATCCTAAACTGCTCCCAATCCTCAGGTTTGCTGCTTTTTCTGGCCAATTTATATGTCCTCTCCTTGGATCTTATGCTATCCCAAATTTCCCTTGTTAGCCAATGTTGAGTCATCTTCTTTGTTTTATTTTTATGCCAAACAGGGATGAACAAATTCTGTAGTTCATCCATGCGATATTTAAATGTTTGCCATTGCCTATTCACCATCAACCCTTTAAGTAACATTCCCCAACCCATCCTAGCCAACTAGCACCTCATACCATCGTAGTTCCCTTTATTTAAATTCAGTACCCAAGTCTCTGAATCAACTATTTCACTCTCCATCTTAATGAAGAATTCTATCATATTATGATCGCTCCTCCCCAAGGGGCCTCGTACAACAAGATTGCTAATTAAGTAAACGTCTGATGAAGAGTCATCGACTTGAAAAGTTAACTCTGTTTCTCTCTCCACAGATGCTGTCTGACCTGCTGAGTATTTCCAGCATTTTCTGTAAATAAAGAGAAACAGTTTCCAGTGACTGAAGGGTCAATAACGAGAGGGCACAGATTTAAGGTGATTGGCAAACGAACCAGAGGCGACACGAGGAAAACATTTTTACGCATCGAGTGGTAGGATTTGGATCGCACTGCCTGATAGGTCAGTGGATACAGGTTCAATAGTAGCCTTCAAAAGGGAATTGGAGAAATACTTGAAAGAGAAAAAAATGCAGGGATGTGGGGAAAGAGCGGGGGAGTGGATCTAACTGGACATAAGAACATAAGAACATAAGAAATAAGAGCAGAAGTAGACCATTCGGCCCCTCGAGCCTGCTCCGTCATTCAATAAGATCATGGCTGATCATCTCCACTTTCCCGCCCGATCTCCATATCCCTTGATTCCCCTAGAGTCCAAAATTCAATCGATCTCAGCCTTGAATATACTCAAAGACTCAGCATTCACAGTCCTCTGGAGCAGAGAATTCCAAAGATTCACAACCCTCTGAGTAAAGAAATTACTCCTCATCTCAGTCTTAAATGGCCTACCTCTGATCCTGAGACTATGCCCCCTAGTTCTAGACACTCCACCCAGGGGGAAACAACCTCTCAGCATCTACTCTGTCAATCCCATTCAGAATCTTGTATGTTTCAATGAGATCACCTCTCATTCTTCTAAACTCCAGAGAGTATCGGCCCATTCTACACAATCTCTCATCATAGGACAGCCCTCTCATCCCAGGAATCAATCTAGTGCCCTTCGTTGCACCACCTCCAAGGCAAGTATATCCTTCCTTAGATAAGGAGACCAAAGCTGTGCACAGTACTCCAGGTGTGGTCTCACCAAGGCCCTGTACAATTGTAGCAAGACTGCTCTTCGAAAGAGCTGCGCAGACTCAATGAGCCAAATGGCCTCCTTCTGTGCCAGTGTTTATACACCACACGAGCCTCCTCCCACCCTTCTTCATCCATCCCATCAACATATCCCTCTATTCCTTCCTCCCTCATGTGTTTATCCAGCTTCCCCTTAAATGCATCTATGCTAGCTGTCTCAGCCTATGCACATCCTCAATGTCCTATTCGATCCCAAGTTCACCTTCTGACCCCAAATCCTCTCCATCACAAAGACCTACTTCTTTCTGCCTCTGTAACGTGACCCAACTTCTGCCCTTACCTCAGCCCATCTGTAGCTGCAAACCCTCATCCATGCCTGTCACCTTCAGACTGGACTATTCCTGGTCGGACTGCCACCCTCCGCCCTCCATACACATCAGCTCATCCAAAATGCTGCTGCCCGTATCCTCATCCCCACCCCAAGTCCTGCCCACCCATCACCCTCGTCCTCACTGACCTGCTTTAGCTCCCATTCTCCCAACGCCTCAGATTTAACATTTGCAGTACGGTGTTTAAATCCCTCCATGTCCTTGCCCCTCCCTAGTCTCTTGTACTGATCAGCGCATGATCTAACTGTATTGTTGGAACAGGCTCAAGGGGCTTAATGGCCTCCTCCTGTTCCTATTGCTCCTATGAGAGAATAGAGGCCGAACTTCAGTCGGAAAGATGATTGAAACCAAGGTCAAAAAGATAGCTTTTGAGGAAGACATTTAAAGGCGGAAAATATTTTACTATTTTGTTGTTTTGCCAGTGTTTCCCACAACACAAAAACAAATATAAAGGCCATAAGCGATTCTGGAATCATAGCACTAAAATTTCATTCAGCCATTATTTATGTTAATTCACAAAAGAACCGGGATCAGAATTCCAGTGGTATTGAAAAATCAGACCGCCTCTGACACAAGCTGGTGGCCATTGGCACTGCTGAAGCAGAGATCGATAGGAAATCAGCATCACCACCCGGTGGCTAGCAGTGGTACTGCCGCTCTACAGGACAGAGACTTTTCAGAGAGAGAACAGGGGTGACCAACCTTTCAGATTGCATATGACCCAGAGCCCTAATGATTGTTTAGCTTGCAGCTCGGGTCCTGGCGGAGAGCCACTTGTGGTGGGTCTGTGCGATCCTCAATCCTTTTTATTTAATTTGTTAATGGGATGTGGGTGTCGCTGGCAAGGCCAGCATTTATTGCCCATCCCTAATTGCCCTTGAGAAGGTGGCGGTGAGCCACCTTCTTCAACCGCTGCAGTCCGTGTGGTGAAGGTACTCCCACAGTGCTGTTAGGGAGGGAGTTCCAGGATTTTGACCCAGCGACGATGAAGGATCGGCGATATACTTCTGAGTCAGGAAGGTGTGTGACTTGGAGGGGAACTTGGAGTTGGTGGTGTTCCCATGCGTCTGCTGCCCTTGTACTTCTAGGTGGTAGAGGTTGCGGGTTTGGGAGGTGCTGCCGAAGATCCTTGGTGAGTTGCTGCAGTGCATCTTATAGATGGTACACACTGCAGCCACGGTACGCCGGTCGTGGAGGGAGTGAATGTTTAAGATGGTGGATGGGGTGCCAATCAGGCAGGCTGTTTTGTCCTAGATGGTATCGAGCTTCTTGAGTGTTGTTGGAGCTGCACTCATCCAGGCAAGTGGAGAGTATTCCACCACACTCCTGATTTGTGCCTTGTGGAAAGGCTTTGAGGAGGTGAGACACTCGCCGCAGAATACCCAGCCTCTGACCTGCTCTTGTAGCTACAGTATTTATGTGGCTGGTCCAGTTAAGTTTCTGGTCAGTGGTGACCCCCCCAGGATGTTGATGGTGGGGGATTCGGCGATGGTAATGCCATTGAATGTCAGGGGGAGGTAGTTAGGCTCTCTCTTGTTGGAGATAGTCATTGCCTGGCGCTTATGTGGCGCGAATGTTACTTGCCACTTATCAGCCCAAGCCTGAATGTCGTCCAGGTCTTGCTGCATGTGGGCATGGACTGCTTCATTATCTGAGGAGTTGCAACTGGAACTGAACACTGTGCAATCATCAGTGAACATCCCCACTTCTGATCTTATGATGGAGGGAAGGTCATTGATGAAGCAGCTGAAGATGGTTTGGCCTAGGACACTCCCCTGAGGAACTCCTGCAGTGATGTCCTGGGGCTGAGATGATTGGCCTCCAACTACCACAACCATCTTCCTTTGTGCTAGGTATGACTCCAGCCAGTGGAGAGTCTTTCCCCTGATTCCCATTGACTTCAGTTTTACTAGGGCTCCTTGATGCCACACTCAGTCAAATGCTGCTTTGATGTCAAGGGCAGTCACTTTCACCTCACCTCTGGAAATCAGCTCCTTTGTCCATGTTTGGACCAAGGCTGTAATGAGGTCTGGCGGAACCCAAACTGAGCATCGGTGAGCAGGTTATTGGTGAGTCAGTGCCGCTTGATAGCACTGTCGATAACACCTTCCATCACTTTGCCAATGTGTTAGAGTAGACTGATGGGGAGGGTATAAATTAGTTTGGCAGGGGGATGGACACCAGGATGTAGCATTAGAAAGGAAAAACAAAGGGCATAAAGGATTGGGAGAGATGGACAGCACTAAAGTAAAAAATAGTAAGGTATTAAGTGGGGTCAGACTAAGAGAAAACACAGGATAGCTAAGATAGCTTTACAGTGTATGTATGTGAACACACAAAGCATAGTAAACAAGGTTGCTGAACTGCAGACGTAAATAGCCACATGGGAATATGATGTTGTGGCAATAACTGAGACCTGGCTCAAAAAAGGGCAAGATTGGGTATTAAATATTCCTGGTTATAAGGTGTTCAGGAAAGATAGAAGGAAAGATATGAGGTGGTGTGGCAGTATTGGTTAAGGAGAATGTTACAGTACTGGAGAGAGAGGATGTCCTGGAGGGGTCAAGGACAGAATCTCTATGGCTAGAGTTAAGAAATAATAGAGGAGCCATTACACTACTAGATATATTCTATAGGCCACCAACTAGTGGGAACTGTAGTGTATGTGCCTTTAAGTCAGAACTACTTTTACAGCTCCTATATACTGTAGTACCAGCAGTGACCACACTGGTATATAAGCTTTGCGCATGCCTCTGTACCCCCAGTCATGAGACTACCCTCCTCCAGTAAAGACCTGTTTATTGTTGATGTACAGCATCCGTGTGATTATTTTATAACAACATATCCTCTGAATCACGGATCCAACAGTGGCGACGAGTGTCGATTCGAATCTACCTGCAACATAAAAAAATATATAGCCGAGGCCAGGAACACGGGCGTCGACCACGAGCAACCACCCAGCCATCAGGCAGAGATTGAACTTCGCAGGGGAGGCTGTGGAGAGCCGGGCTTGGTTCCCCAGCCACGACGAGCAG
The DNA here is from genome assembly GCF_052327205.1 of Somniosus microcephalus. Classification (NCBI taxonomy): domain Eukaryota; kingdom Metazoa; phylum Chordata; class Chondrichthyes; order Squaliformes; family Somniosidae; genus Somniosus; species Somniosus microcephalus. The sequence goes on from NC_140992.1 coordinate 14,347,125, forward strand.
CAAGAGACCGACGACAGGTCCAGCGCAGACCCTTCCCGAGCAGCGGCGGCTGGAGCCGACCGACGGCGGAGAGAAAGCCGAGCAGCGTCGATGGGGTAAGACAAAGGGTGAAGCGCGCAGGGCGCAGCCGGGGGTTGAACACCGAGCGGCGTCGAGAAAAAGAAAACAAACCGGAGAGAGAGAGGGTAGAGCACAGCCAGGGCTCACGGGCTGAACAGGGTCCACGGGGCGAAGAACGGGGAGCGCGGGAGACGCCATTGAGCCGTGGAGAAGAAGGAAGAGCGCGGGAGACGCCATTTTTAGAAGCCGCAGCGGAGAAGAAGGGCAAGCGGAGGAAGGAAGGAAAGCGCGGGAGACACCATTTTGTGCCAGCGGAGAAGAAGGGGAAGCGCGGGAGGCGCTATTTTTGACAGTTAACTCACACCCAAGGATGCCGAAGAGTGGCAGTATCTCTACGTTCGACAATGAAGTCGAAGATTGGGCGACATATGTGGAACGTATTGAGGTGTACTGCAGGGCAAATGAAGTGCCAGATGCTAATAAAGCACTGGTTCTGTTAAATTCCATGGGTGCAAAAACTTATGGGTTACTGCGAAATCTAATAACCCCAGAGAAGCCGGTAAACAAGAATTTTGAAAGCATAGTAGAAATCCTACAGGACCACTTAAACCCCACACCGCTGCTGATAGCAGAATGATTTAAGTTCCATAAAAGGAACCAACACAAAGACGAAAGCAATGCTGAGTACCTAACGGAACTGCACAAGCTATCGAAACACTGCCAGTATGGAGCGGGACTAGCAGATACGTTAAGGGACAAGTTTGTGTGTGGGCAACAAAGTGAAGGAACCCAGGAACGGCTTCTATCAGAAAAGGATCTTACGCTGGACAAAGCTTTCAGTATGGCAGTATCACACGAAGCAGCCGCAAGGGGCGCTGCAGAGATACAACGGAGACCGCAAGAATATGGCACCAATGAAATGTCCTATGGAACAGGGAAGTGCTATCGCTGCGGCAGAACAACACATGACCAGAAAGGCTGTTGGTTCAAGGACCAAGTGTGCAGACAGTGTGGGAAAGCAGGACACATAGCAAGAGTCTGCAGGTCTGGGAAGAAAACCAACAGTAAGAAATCTCCACAGGAGAAGTACAAAAAGGTACACCAGGTGATGGACAGGTGTTCAGACGAACAGAAAAGTGACACAGACTCCGGAAGCAAGGAGCTGGGTTGTCTGAAACTACATAAGGTAACCAAAATGGAGGATCACCAGACTATCTGGGTTACACTCAAGATAGACGGAGTCCAAGTGAAAATGGAATTGGACACAGGATCAGCTCTAACAGTCATAAATCAAAGAGACTACAAGCGGCTATTTTCACACATACCCTTGAAAGCTACAGGGATTGTCTTGAAGATGTATACGGGGCAAAAAGTCTAACCCAAAGGAAAAATAAGGGTGAAAGTGACATATAAAGGCCAGGAAATACCTAAAATGGATATATATGTATTGCCAGATGGAGGACCACTGCTGCTAGGACGTGAATGGATCCGGAAGATACAATTAGATTGGCATTCCATACAGGCTCTGAAGGTTGAGGCCAAAAAGGATGACGACGTCACACCTGGACGACTGTCAAAAATGCTAACCGACGCAAAAGTAGTGTTCCAGGAAGGACTAGGAACACTAAAAGGAATAACAGCAACGATTAAAATAGAGGAAAATGCAAGCCCAAAGTTTCTGAAGGCCAGACCAGTGCCTTATGCGATCAGACCAGCTGTTGAAGCAGCGCTGGAAGGGTTGGAACGTTCAGGAGTACTGTCCAAAGTGGACTGGAGCGAGTGGGCTACACCCATCGTTCCTGTAATGAAGAGGTCATTGAGTAATACGCCTGGGGAACCAAAGAAGGTCCGCATCTGTGGGGATTTTAAGGTGACAGTGAACCCAGTCCTTCACACGGTACAATATCCGCTTCCACGAATTGAGGATATTTTCGCCTCGCTATCTGGAGGTAAACGCTTCACCAAAATTGATCTAGCCCAGGCGTACTTGCAAATGGAGGTAGAAGAAGCTTCGAAACAATACCTTACGATCAACACTCATAAAGGTCTCCACCAATACAACTGGCTGGTGTTTGGAGTAGCCTCGGCTCCGGCTATCTGGCAAAGGGCGATGGATCAGGTCCTGCAGGGGATTCCAGGGATGCAGTGTTATTTGGACGATATCTTGGTTACGGGCGAAAATGACGGTGATCACCTCGCCAACTTGGAGAAGGTGCTCACCAGATTAAAGGAGTATGGGCTACGAGCTAATCGCCACAAGTGCGAGTTTTTCCAGAAACAGATCTCGTATTGTGGCCACGTCATCGATGAAGAGGGGTTACATAAGTCCCCTGACAAGATTGAGGCAGTAGTCAAGGCTCCAGCACCGGAAAATGTGTCACAACTGAGGTCGTTCCTCGGGCTGGTAAACTACTACCACAAGTTCTTACCAAATTTGTCTACGGTATTACACCCACTGAACACCCTACTGCAAACAGGGGTACCATGGAGGTGGGATGACGAACGTAGATGAGCTTTCCAGAAGTGTAAGGAATTGATCACATCAAAATAGGTGTTGGCCCATTTCAACCCAGCATTACCAATTCGTTTGGCATGTGATGCATCACCCTATGGTATTGGAGCGGTGCTGTCGCACAAATTCCCAGACGGGTTGGAGAGGCCAGTAGCATTTGCGTCTCGGTCACTAACCTCAGCCGAGCGCAACTACGCCCAGATTGACAGGGAGGCCCTCAGCCTAGTATGGGGAGTAAAAAAATTCAACCACTATCTGCATGGGCAGAAGTTTACCTTGCTGACTGACCACCAACCACTTGTCTCCATCTTTAATCCTAAGAAGGGCGTTCCAGTGATGACTGCACAGCGGTTACAAAGATGGTCCCTGTTTCTAGGGGCGAATCAATATGAAATAGAATATAAAGGCACGAAACAGCATGGGAACGCTGATGGGCTATCGTGCCTGCCACTGCCTACTGTGGAGGAAGCACCAGCAGTGGACCCTATCGAGATATTTTATTCGTCAATAATTGAACGATTGCCAGTAACGAACGCGGATATAGAGAAGGAGACCCGAAATGATCCGACGCTGTCGCGGGTATATGAATTGACGGTGAGGGGATGGCCAACACATGGCGACTCACTGTTGCCAGCATTCTCATCCAGAAGAGAACAGCTGTCAGTATGCTAGGGGACAGTGATGTGTGGATCCAGAGTGGTGATTCCACCCAAGTTAAGGGAGAGAGTGCTAAATGAGCTGCATGAAGGTCATCTGGGGGGAGTGAAAATGAAAAGCCTTGCTAGGGCTTATGTGTGGTGGCCGGGAATCGATCAACAAATCGAAGACCTAACTAAGAGCTGCTTAGGATGCCAGAAGGTCCAAAATGCACCACTACATGCCCCTCTACACCCATGGGAGTGGCCCTCCTCTCCATGGCAATGGCTGCATATTGATTTTGCTGGTCCATTCATGGACTCAATGTTCTTAATAGCAGTGGATGCTCATTCAAAGTGGCCTGAGGTGATAAAAATGTCTTCAACCACTACAGAGAAAACGATTGCAGTCCTACGGACCATATCTGCCAGAAACAGGTTGCCAGAGCAGATTTGCTCTGATAATGGACCACAGTTTGTGTCCGACGAGTTCCAAAAATTTATGAGAAGGAATGGGGTAAGGCATTATACATCCGCCCCGTATCATCCAGCCACAAATGGATTGGCTGAGAGGTTCGTACAAACCTTTAAGAAGGCGATAAAGGCCATGTGCGATGATGAAATTCCACTACAGCATAAGATGGACAATTTCTTATTAGCCTACCGAAACCCATGATGTTCTTTAACCGAAGGTTGAGATCTCGTCTGGACTTGCTCAGACCAAATGTGCGAAGAAATGTTGAGGACAAACAATTCCAGCACATCAACGAGAAGCCGACAAGGAGCTTCAATGTAGGGCAACCAGTCTTGGCCCGTGACTATCGAACCGAGAAATGGCAACCCGGAACGATATGTACAAGGCAGGAGCCATTAATGTACACAGTGGATGTCGGGGAGAACATTGTGAGACGCCACGTCGATCAGATCTTAGCGTCACAGGAACGCGTCAACCCCATGTCTCAAGTACCTGGGGATGAACCTGACATACCGGTAGCATCTACTTCAGACCCAGTAGCAGTGGAACCCGATGAACTACCCGATGAAAAGGGGTCAGAATCGCCTCTGCACCAAGAACAAGAACCTCCGGAAAGGCGCTATCCCGAAAGGGTCAGGAAGCCGCCCCAAAGACTGAATCTATAAATGGACTTTTGTTGGTTAATGTACATGTTAAAAATTTTAATGGTTATTTGAATATTAGGGGTACTTCTAATCTAAAAGGGGAGGAATTGTAGTGTATGTGCCTTTAAATCAGAACTACTTTTACAGCTCCTGTTTACTGTAGTACCGGCAGTGACCACACCGGTATATAAGCTTTGTGCATGCCTCTGTACCCCCAGTCGTGAGACTACCCTCCTCCAGTAAAGACCTGTTTATTGTTGATGTACAGCATCCGTGTGATTATTTTATAACAACATATACTCTGAATCACGGATCCAACAGGAACAATATGGAGGAGTAAATTTGCAGAGAAATTACAGAGAGATGCAAGAACTATAGAGTAGTGATAATGGGGGACTTCAACTATCCTAATATAGACTTGGATAGTAATAGTGTCAAGGCCAGAGAGGGGGAAGAATTTCTGACGTGTATTCAGGAGAACTTTCTTGATCAGTATCTTTCTTGCCCAACGAGGAATGAGGCACTGCTGGATCTGGTTCTGGGTAATGAGATAGGTCAAGAGCAGCAAGTGTCAGTAGGTGAACATTTAGGGAACAGTGATCATAGTATCATAAGGTTTAGATTAGCTATGGAAAAGGGCAGGGCGCAATCTAGAGTAAAATACTTAATTGGAGGAAGGTCAATTTCAGTGGGATGAGAACGGATCTGGCCCGGGTAAATTGGAATCAAAGATTGGCAGGCAAAACTGTAATGGAACAATGGGCTGCCTTTAAAGAGGAAATAGTTTGGGTACAGTCGAGGTACATTCCCACTAGGGGGAAAGGTAGGGCAAATAGTCAGGACTCCCTGGATGATGAAATAGATAAAGAGTAAGATGAAGCAGAAAAAGAGCACGTATGACAGATGTCAGGTCGAGGATATATCTGAGAATTAGGTTCAGAGGAGAAGTGAAAAAGAAAATAAGAGGGGAAAAGAGAGGGTATGAGAATAGAATGGCAGCCAACATAAAAGGTAATCCAAAAGTCTTCTATAGGCATATAAATAGTAATCGGGTAGTAAGAGGAGGGGTGGGGCCGATTAGGAACCAAAAAAGAGACGTATGCTTGGAGGCAGAGGGTGTGGTTGAGGTACTAAATGAGTACTTTGCATCTGTCTTCACCAAGGAAAAAGATGCTGCCATAGACATAGTGAAGGGGGAGGTAGTGGAGATACTTGATAGGATAAAAATTGATAAAGAGGAGGTACTAGAAAAGCTGGCTGTGCTTAAAGTAGATAAGTCACCAGGACCGGATGGGATGCATCCTAGGATGCTGAGGGAAGTGAAGGAAGAAATCGCAGAGGTACTGGCCACAATCTTCCAATCCTCCTTAGATACGGGGGTGGTGCCAGAGGACTGGAGAATTGCAAATGTTACACCCTTGTTCAAAAAAGGGTGTAAAGTAAACCCAGCAACTACAGGCCAGTTAGTTTAACCTTGGTAGTGAGGAAGCTATTAGAAACAATAATCAGGGACAAAATTAACAGTTCACTTGGACAAGTGTGGATTAATTAAGGAAAGCCAGCATGGATTTGTTAAAGGCAAATCATGTTTAGCCAACTTGATCAAGTTTTTGATGATGTAACAGAGAGGGTCGATGAGGGCAATATGGTTGATGTGGTGTACATGGATTTCCAAAAGGCGTTCGACAAAGTGCCACATAATAGGCTTGCCAGCAATGTTGAAGCCCATGGAATAAAAGGGACAGTGGGAGCATAGATATGAAATTGGCTAAGTGACAGGAAACAGAGAATAGTGGTGAACGGTTGTTTTTCGGACTGGAGGAAGGTATACAGTGGTGTTCCCCAGGGGTCGGTTCTAGGGCCACTGTTTTTCTTGACATATATCAATGACTTGTATGTGGGTGTATAGGGTACAATTTTAAAATTTTCAGATGACACAAAACTTGGAAGTATAGTGAACAGTGAGGAGGATAGTGATAGACTTCAAGAGAATATAGACAGGCTGGTGGAATGGGTGGACACGTGGTAGATGAAATTTAATTGGTAGAAAGAATGAAGAGATGAAATATAAATGAAAGGGTACAATCCTAAAGGGGGTGCATGAACAGAGAGACCTAGGGGTATGTGTGCACAAATCATTGAAGGTGGCAGGGCAGGTTGAGAAAGCAGTGAAAAAAGCTTACGGGATCCTGGGCTTCATGTATAGAGACATAGGCCTAGAAATTCAGTGGCCTGCGCCACCAGTTTGCGCCCAAAGAGGGCTTTTGCGCCACTGTCCAAACCTACCGCGATATTTAGCGGGGCGCTAATGGCGGCGTTAGCCTGTAGCGCTGCGCCGCCACCGATGACGTCATCGGTGTGCGCAGCGCCCCGCTGGCCATATTTGGTTGCTGCCGCCTCCTCCGCGCCGGCCGCAAACAGCGACCGGTACACAGGGGCCTACCTGTGCCGGTAGTGGGGCGAGTTAAGGTGGAGGTGCGGCCGGCCGCTTTTTTGGCGGTCACCTGCCTGCACCTCCGTCCCCGGCCTCCTACACCCCCCCCCCCCCGCGGCATTGCCGGCTGTTTCCAGAGAGCCCGGCACTTCTCCTTGGTGCCGGGCTCATTTGCCGGCACTCGCGAGCGGGGATCGCGCTGTTGCAGGCACCTCCCCCTTAAGAGTGAGAGGAAGGCCTGCAGTACCGCAGGCTGCCGTGCCGCAGCGGGTGGCGCTGCGGCACTTTGCACGCCGATATTCAGTTTCAGCGCCCCAAGCTGGGCGGCCGGCTTCCACTTGGGGCACTGAAACTGAATATCCCGCTGGCGCAAGTGGCTCCGCGCGCAGCGGTAATTCCGGCGCCCAGGCGAGCTGGGCGCCCCTAACTGAATTTCTAGGCCATAGAGTACAAAAGCATGGAAATTATGATGAATGTATATAAAGCACTGGTTCGGCCTCAGCTGGAGTATTCTGCCCAATTCTGGGAACCACACTTTAGGAAGGACATGAAGGTCTTAGAGAGGGTGCAGAAAAGATTTACTAGAATGATTCCAGGGATGAGGGACTTCAGTTACATGGATAGACTGGAGAAGCTGGGGTTGTTCTCCTTAGAGCGGAGAAGAGTGAGAGGAGATTTGATAGAGGTGTTCAAAACCATGAGCGTTCTGGACAGGGTAGATAGAGAGAAACTGTTCCCATTGGCAGAATTGTCGAGAACCAGAGGACAAAGGTTTAAGGTGATTGGCAAAAGAACCAAAGGCGACATGAGGCAAAACCTTTTCACGCAGCGAGTGGATATGATCTGGAATGCACTGCCTGAGAGGGTGGTGGAGGTAGACTCAATCACAGCTTTCAAAAGGGAGTTGGATAAGTACCTCAAGAAAAAAAATTTGCACGGCTACAGGGAAATGGCGGGTGAGTGGGGCTAGCTGAGATGCTCTTGCAGAGAGCCGGCACAGGCTCGACGGGCCGAATGGCCTTCTTCCATGCTGTAACCATTCAATGATAATTGGCCAGATTGGATTTGTCCTGTTTTCTGTGGACCGGACATAACTGGGCAGTTTTCCATATTGTTGGATAGATGCCAGTGTTGTAGCTGTACTGAAACAGCTTGGCTAGAAGCGCAGTTAGTTCTGGAGCATTCGTCTTCAGCACGACAGCTGGGATGTTGTCGGGGCCCATAGCCTTTGCTGTATTCAGTGCGCTCAGCCATTTCTTGATATCACATGGAGTGAATTGAATTGGCTGAAGACTGGCCTCTGGGATGGTGGGACCTCAGGAGTAGGCTGATATGAATCACCCACTCGGCACTTCACAGAATCACAGAATCACAGAAACCCCACAGTGCAGATAGAGGCCATTTCGGCCCATCGAGCCTGCACCGACACATATCCCACCCTATCCCCGTAACCCCACGTATTTAATCCCCCTGACACTAAGGGTCAATTTATCATAGCCAATCAACCTAACCCGCACATCTTTGGACTGTGGGAGGAAACCGGAGCACCCGGAGGAAACCCACGCAAACACGGGGAGAATGTGCAAACTCCACACAGACAGTCGCCCGAGGCCGGATTCGAACCCGGGTTCCTGGCGCTGTGAGGCAACAGTGCTAACCACTATGCCACCGTGCTGCCCTTCTGGCTGAAGATGGTTGCAAACGCTTCAGCCTTGTCTTTTGCACTCGTGTGCTGGACTCCGCCATCATTGAGGATGGGGATATTCTTGGAGCCTCCTCCTCCCGTTAGTTGTTTACTGGTCCACCACCATTCACGACTGGATGTGGCAGGACTGCAGAGCTTTGATCTGATCCATTGATTGTGGGATCGCTTAGCTCTGTCTATAGCATGCTGCTTCCGTTGTTTAGCATGCATGTAGTCTTGTGTTGTAACTTCCCCAGGTTGGCACCACATTTTAGGTACACCTGGTTCTACTTTTTTTTTTCCGTTTATGGGACATGGGCATCGATGGCAAAGCCAGCATTTATTGCCCATCCCTAATTGCCCTGGCATGATCTTCTACACTTCTCATTGAACCAGTGTTGGTCCCCTGGCTTGATGTTAATGTTAGAGTGAGGGATATGCCGGGCCATGAGGTTACAGATTGTAATGGAATACAATTCTGCTGCTGCTGATGGCCCACAGTGCCTCAAGGATGCCCAGTTTTGAGCTGCTAGATCTGTTCTGAATCTATCCCATTACACAACACAATGGAGGGTATCCTCAGTGTGAAGACGGGACTTTGTCTCCACAAGGACTGTGCGGTGGTCACTGCTACCAATGCTGTCATGGACAGATGCATCTGCGACAGGTAGATTGGTGAGGACGAGGTCAAGAAGGTTGTTCCCTCGTGTTGGTTCTCTCACCACCTGCTGCAGGCCCAGTCTGGCAGATGTGTCCTTCAGGACTCGGCCAGCTCGGTCAGTAGTGGTGCTACCGAGCCACTCTTGGTGATGGACTTTGAAGTCCCCCACCCAGAGTACATTCTGTGCCCTTGCTACCCTCAGTTCTTCTTCCAAGTGATGTTCAACATAGTGGAGTACTGATTCATCAGCTGAGGGAGGGCAGTAGGTGGTAATCAGCAGGAGGTTTCCTTGCCCATGCTTGACCTGATGCCATGAGACTTCATGTGGTCCAGAGTCAATGTTGAGGACTCCCAGGGCCACTCCCTCCCGACTGTATACCACTGTGCCGACACCCCTGGTGGGTCTGTCCTGCCGGTGGGACAGGACACACCCAGAAATGGTGATGGAGGATTCTGAAAGGTATGATTCTGTCAGTATGACTATGTCAGGTTGTTGCTTGACTAGTCTGTGGGACACCTTTTCCAATTTTGGCACAAGTCCCCAGATATTGGTGAGGAGGACTTTGCAGGGTCAAATGGGTGTGCCATTGCCGTGTCCGAAGCCGGTGCCAAGGTCGATGCCAGGTGGTCCGTCCAGCTTTTATTCTTAATGTGGTTTCTTGTAGCAGTTTGTTACAACTGAGTGGCTTGCTAGGCCATTTCAGAGGGCAGTTAAGAGTCAACCACATTGCTGTGGGTCTGGAGTCACATATAGGCCAGACCGGGTAAGGACGGCAGATTTCCTTCCCTAAAGGACATTAGTGAACCAGATGGGTTTTTACGACAAACCGAAAGTGGCAAAAACAAGAAGGCAGATTATTATCTGAACAGCAATAGATTGGGAAAAGGGGAAGTGCAACGAGACCTGGGTGTCCTTGTGCAGCAGTCGCTGAAGGTAACCATGCAGGTGCAGCAGGCGGTTAAGAAGGCAAATGGTATTTTGGCCTTCATAGCGAGAGGATTCGAGTACAGGAACAAGGATGTCTTGCTGCAGTTGTACAGGGCCTTGGTGAGACCGTACCTTGAGTATTGTGTGCAGTTTTGGTCGCCTTTGTTATGTCTGACATTGGTGATAGGTACTCAATTGCCTTGGCCTGAGCACATGGAGTTTGATCGTGCTGTTTTCATTGTATTGTGTCTGACATTGGATATAGGTATTCAATTGCTTTTGCCTGTAAGTGGGTGTTTAGATCAGCCATTAAAAGCAACATGAACTGAGCTCTGCATACGACCTCTGGATTATCTTTGCAAACGCAACATTTGGCGACGAGGATGGCTGAAATCTCTCTTCCACCACCTCCTCCCTTCCTTGCACTACCCGGTGAGCCCCCGAACCCATGGGTTCGCTGGTTACAGTCCTTTGAAACCTACCTCATTGCTCTTGCACTAGAAAATGTGAGTACAGCACGGAAAAAGGCAATGTTATCCCATTGCTTGGGAGCGGAGGGCCAGCGTGTTCTTGGGACATTATGCACAGCAGACTCAATTCAAACGTATGATGTGGCTGTGGCTCTGTTAAGCACACACTTCTCTGCCCCACAAAGTGCCCTCCTGCGGCGATTCATTTTTAGACAGCGTCACCAACTCCCCGGCGAGTCGGTGTATCAATACGTGACTAATTTGAGAGGGTTAGCTAGCTCGTGCAAGTTAGACGAGATGGTGCGTGATCAACTAATAGAGCACACCAACAACGTGAGAGTGCGTGAAAGACTGTTACTCGAGTCCGACGATCTGTCATTGTCACAGGCAGTCAACATTGCCTTTCAAGTGGAGTCTGCAGCCGAATGTGCAGCGAAACTAGCACACACACCCAGTGACAGCGCCCTCAGCCCCGACAGCTCTGACACGGTAATGCTTGCGCGACGGCAACAACGCGCGCTACCGCGGCAACAGTGTGGAAACTGCGGATCTCGTTCACATGCTACCAGAGCGCAGAATTGCCCCGCGCGCAGCCAAGCCTGTCGCAATTGTGGAAAACAAAATCACTTTGCCAATGTCTGCCGCTCTGCCCCTGTTGCTACAAATGAACACTCTGTCCTCAAGCAGTTGGCCTATAATTCACAACGTGAGCTCTGGGCCAGTAGTGGCTTTCAAGTCATGCACAATTACTCTGAATGATGTGTGCATCCCTCTGTTGTTGGATACCGGTGCCAGTGTCTCACTGCTGAATGTGGACACATTCAAGTGCTTTTTCAGCTCCCTGCCACTCTCTGCGCCCTCCACTGCCCTTTGTGGGTATGGTAATTCGAAAATTGGACTAGTGGGCTCAGTCAACCTCACTGTACGCTATGGAACAAAAGTTTTGCCAGATTTTTGTTTTCATGTGGCACGCCAAGGAGCTATCCTGATGGGACTGTATCTTTTCACTGACCTGGGTTTTTCTCTCTTGGACACCGGTGGGTCTGCGATTCTGCACGTCGCCTCACCGTGGTGGCAAACATGGCCAGCACTCTTCGAGGGTCTGGGCTGCCTGACTGCCTTCACCCACCAGCCCATGGTTGACTCCACCATTACCCCTGTCATTCAGCCACTGCACCGCATCCCGCTTGCTCTCCGTGACGGGGTCACAGCTGAACTAAAGCAGCTACTGGAAGCTGGCATCATCGAACCAGTTGATGCCTCCCCATGGGTCTCCAACCTGGTGGTCACAACGAAAAAGTCAGGTGGTCTACGTGTCTCTGTCAATCTTCGAGCAGTGAATAAGGCCGTAATCCCTGACAAATATCCACTGCCCACATCAGAGGAACTCACAGCACAGTTCTATGGCTCCATCCTGTTCTCGAAACTGGACCTTCGACGGGGCTATCTACAGGTTCCCCTCCACCCCAGCAGCAGGGACCTCACTGCTTTTGTGACACATGCTGGCGTCTTTCGGTACACCAGGATGCCATTTGGACTTAGCTCTGCACCCAGCTGCTTCCAAAAGGTGATGTCCTCTGTGCTCGCGGGCATTCCTGGGGTGGCCATCTACCTGGATGACATCGTCGTGCATGGGCCCTCGACTTCCACTCACGACGAATGCCTTCACAGAGTTTTCACAGCTCTAGCAAAACACAAGCTCTCATTGAATGGCGAAAAGTGTGTCTTTGCTGTTTCAGAGATCGAATTTGTGGGGTTTTGGTTGTCGGCTGACGGTATATCCCCACTCCAGTCAAACGTTGATGCCATTCACAGCATCCCAGAACCCAGCTCTGCAGCACAGGTTGCCTCCTTCCTTGGCATGACTGGGTACTACCTGAAGTTTTTGCCCCAGTACTCAGCCACCACAGCCCCACTGCGCCAGCTCCTGCGAAAGGATGAGCCCTGGGTGTGGTCACAAGCCTTTATGGAAGCTGTTCGCCTCTTCAAATCGCAGCTCACATCGCCTCCAGTGTTGGCTCACTTTGACGTCGCCAGCCCTACCCTCGTCACCTGCGATGCGTCCGCTGCAGCTGTGGGGGCGGTGTTATCTCAGATACAGAATGGAGTGGAGAAACCAATCGCCTTTGCCTCCCGAGCCCTTAGCCCCACTGAACAGAAGTACTTAGTAGGCGAGCGTGAGGCGCTGACGTGCGTCTGGGCATGTGAGCGGTGGCACCTGTAGACGTATGGCCGTGCCTTCACCCTACGAACCGATCACCAGGCTCTCACTGCCCTGCTGTCGACATCCGGCACGGGCCACAGACCACTGCCTCTACACCGCTGGTCTAACCGCCTCCACCAATACAATTTCAGTCTCCAGTTCACACCAGGACGTGACAATGTTGTTGCAGATCTGCTCTCCCGCACTGTCTCTGCCCCAGCCCCACTCGTCGGGTCTGAACATGTGGAACAGGATATCGTCCAGATGCAGCACACGCCTCTCCAAACCACAGTCTCTCTCCAGGAGCTCAAAGAGGCCTCTGAACAGGATCCGGCCCTCTCCCAGCTGTGCACCTTCATCAGAGATGGCTGGCCTCGCAAGGTGCCTGAGGAACTGTCTGCCTACTCCAGAGTTAAAGAGGAGCTCTCCTGCTGGAATGACTCCTGTGTTGCACGTGGGCACTGCACTGTGGTCCCAAGTGCCCTTCGTGCGCGTGTTTTATCCATGGCGCACGAGGGCCACTTGGGCATAGTGAAGCTCAAACAATGATGCCGAGACCTAGTGTGGTGGCCGGGTATCGACAGGGAAATCGAGGCCCTGGTCAAGGACTGTGCAGCCTGCCTTGTAAGTGGCAAGACTAGCCACCAAGCTCCTCCACCTCTGCAACCCCTTGCCTGGCCCTCTCAGCCCTGGGAGCACCTGCAGCTGGACGTCTGCGGGGAGATCCATGGTGTCCACCTAGTGGTGACCTATGACCTGCACTCAAAATGGCCAGAGGTCACTGCCGTGGGCTCCGTCACCTCTCGGGTCATCATCGATATCCTTGAGTCCCTCTTCTCCCACTGGGGGCATTCAAAGGCCATTACCACAGACAATGGCCCCCAAATGGTCTCTTCAGAACTCTCCTCTTACCTTGAGAGCAAGGGCATCCGTCACATACGCACAGCGTACTACCACCCCGAGTCAAATGGGGGGGTGGAGCGTTTTAACCAGACACTGAAAAATGGCCTCAGAGCACACCTATCCCAGGGGTGTGCGTTTGACAAGGCCCTCCTCCACACACTGCTGCACTACAGAGCCTCCTAGCATTCCACTACAGGGGTCTGTTGTAGGAAAAATGATTCCTCGGAAACTAGACTTTGAGTAAGAGAGACAACTTTATTAAATGACAGAGCTCTGGGAGAAGCATCTGCAACCACGCGGTCTGCGAGAGCACCTTCTCCCCGATTGTAGTACGTGCCGAGCTTATATACGATTCCAAGAAGTTGGTTTTAGATCATTTACATTCATCCAATCAATTCGTTTATTAGCGCATATCGTTATTTTCCTCCAGTCAGGAGTTTACACACTTGTGTTGCCAATTCTGCCTCTTCAGGTCTTCGTTCCGTCTTGTTCCCTGGTGGAATGTGATTAGTTCGATAATAGGATACAAGTGATTAGTTCGATGATAGGATACCAGTGAACCTTGTTAGTCCTCAGTGATTCAATTAGTCCCAGTCAGGACACGAGATGAACTTTGTTCCAGCCATGCGTAAGCGTGGCATGTCTCACTGTGCAGTGATTCAATTAGTCCCAGTCAGCGAATTTGTTGTTTGTGTCTTTTCCAGCAAAATCTTGTCCAGCAATCTTGTCCAGCAAAATGTTATTCTAACAGGTCTCACCCGCATCCCTCATGCTAGGCCGTGAGCTCATGCTGCCCCTTGGCAGGCTCTGCCCCTCGCTAGCTCAGAGCCCTGCTCCACGGCTCAAGCCACAATCGCTAGACAGCAGGAGAAGATGAAACTCCGCTTCGACCAGTCGAAGAGGGCCAAGGCGCCCAACATCTCAGTCTCTGATTGGGTCAGAGTCCGCAGGCCTCACCGCAACAATAAGATGGCCTCATTCTGGTCCTCCCCTCTCCAAATCAGCCGCCAACTTGGACCAGCCACTTTCTGCCTCACTGACGGCTCTCGGTGGCATGCCAGCCGCCTTCGGAAGGTGCCAGCACCCCCTGATGCGGGATTATAAGGATCTAATCCCCAAGCCTTACCCCCAGAGTGGCGGGGTGCACATGTGGCTCAGCCAGCCAACCCTAAAGCAGATATTGTGCCTCAGCCTGCTCCTCACCAGTCCCCACCTCGGCCTGCTCTTCACCAGTCCGCACCTCGGCCTGTTCGTACACGTTCTCGCCCTGGCCACCTACAGGACTTTGTCACTACATTTCATGTTTGAAATTCTGTGAGGGGGGAGGAAATGTTATGTCTGACATCGGTGATAGGCACTCGATTGCCTTGGCCTGAGCACATGGAGTTTGATAGTGCTGTGATCATTGTATTGTGTCTGACATTGGATATAGGTATTCGATTGCTTTTGCCTGTAAGTGGGTGTTTGGATCAGCCATTAAAAGCAACATGAACTGAGCTCTGTATATGGCCTCTGGATTATCTTTGCAAATGCAACAGCCTTATCTGAGGAAGGATGTTCTTGCCATGGAGGGAGTGCAACGAAGATTCACCAGACTGATACCTGGGATGGCAGGAATGACATATGAAGAGAGATTGGGTCGATTAGGCTTCTATTCGCTAGAGTTTAGAAGAATGAGAGGGGATCTCATTGAAACTTATAAAATTCTAACAGGACTAGACAGACTAGATGCAGGAAGGATGTTCCCGATAGTGGGGGAGTCCAGAACCAGGGGTCACAGTCTAAGGATAAGGGGTAAGCCATTTAGGACTGACATGAGGAGGAATTTCTTCACCCAGAGAGTGGTGAACCTGTGGAATTCTCTACCACAGAATGCAGTTGAGGCCAAGTCATTAAATATATTCAAGAAGGACTTACAGTAGATATATTTCTTAAGGCTAAAGGGATCAAGGGATATGGGGAGAAAGCAGGGACAGGGTACTGAATTTGGATGATCAGCCATGACCGCATTGAATGGCAGAGCAGGCGAATGGTCTACTCTTGCTCCTATCTTCTGTGTTTCTATGATAGTTTCATGGTCACCATTACTGATACTAGCTTTTTATTCCAGATTTTTATTTAATTAAATGAATTTAAATATCCCGCTGCCGTAGTGGGATTTGAATTCACGTCTCTGGATTATTAATCCAGGCCTCTAGATTACTAGTGCGGTAACATAACCACGATGCTACTGTACCCGGCTGGAAGCTAGCTGAGGGATTCAAATAGTTTATATATAGAATAACGGAGATCTTGGAGTGAGTTACAGGCTAGAATCTAATTGATGGGTTCAGGAGGTTTATATATAGAATCATGGATCTCCAGGAGTGGGTTACAGGCTGGAATCTGATCGAGGGGTTCAGATGGTTTATATATAGAAAAAATATTAAATGGGAGCGAGTTACATGCTGGAATCTAACCAATGGTTTATATATAGAATAACGGATATCTGGAGTGGGTTACAGGCCGAAAGCCAATCAAAGGATTTGGATAATGTTATGTTTAGGAAAAGGAAAAAGCAATTAAACTTAACAGAGCTGCCCCTTGCGGATTTACCTCAACTCAATGGTTCTGGCTTTCTCACCTTACCCATCAATCCCTTCTCTCATAGGAACAGGAATAGGCCATTCAGCCCTTCAAGCCTGTTCTGTCATTCAATTCGATCATGGCCCTTCTTTACCTCAACTCCATTTACTCACCTTTGATTTATATCCCTTGATACCCTTGCCTAACAAAAATCTATTGATCTCAGTCTTTAAAATTTCAATTGACCCCCAGGAGCCACAGGCTTATGGACTGTAACATATCTTGAACCCCTTGTATGATCTGTCTCAATTGTAACTTATGCATTTGATTTCTCAATCACTTTCATTTAAAAAATATAAAGACTTGTATTTATACAGCGCCTTTCATGACCTCAGGACGTCCCAAAGCTCTTTCCAGACAATGAGGTCTTTTTGAAGTGTAGTCACTGTTGTAAAGTGGGAAACGAGGCAGCCAATTTGTGCACAGCAAGCTCACACATGCAACAATGAAATAAATGACAAACTAATCTGTTTCAGTGATGTTGTTTGAGGGATAAATATTGGCCGGGATACCGGGGGAGAACTCCCCAGCTCTTCTGCGAAATAGTGCCGTGGGATCGTTTGCATCTATTGGAGAGGGCAGACGGGGACCTCGGTTTACAAGACAGCGCAGCTGACTTTGTCAGCCTAGAATATGTGCTGAAGCCCCTGGAGTGGGACTTGAAACCACAATCTTCAGACTCAGAGCCACTGAGCCACAGCTGACTCCGAAATTTCTATTTGATCCCTTTATCAATATTACTGTGCTAAACATTGGCTGAAACCTTCACAGATCTACCCACCAAAACCCTTGGATCTGGTCCCCGATCAGCTGGCTATTTCACTGTTTCATTTAACACAAACACTTCTTGGTTCCTAACTGTCACACTAATTAAGTTACACATACCTATATTGAACTGTATCTGCCACCTACTGGCCCAGCTTGGAGTGATCCAACGTCTGATATAATTTCTCACAGATCTGCAGTACAGGCTCAAAAGAACTGAAAAAAGGAACTGAACATTCGCCACGGTAGAACGTACAAACAATGATGGACAGGAAAAAACCCTTTGGTCCATCCAGCCTGTCCCCACACAACTGTGATACCTTATCTATGAAAAAAATATACGCTCTTCCCCCCCAACCAAGAGCCATGTCACCTCCTGGGAGAGATGACAAACCAGATAAAGCCAGAACAATTTGGGGGGGAAAAATCTGGAAAAAATTCTCTGACCCACTTAGGTAATCAAAATTAGTCCAGGAGATCACTTTGGCCCTGAGTTCCCTGCAGTACCTATCCTTCTGTAAGAGGTGATCTCCGCCCCAGCCAGACACAGGTCCAACTCTCACTTGAAGGAATTCAGCGAATCAGCGTCCACCGCACGAGCCCGCAGCCTGTTCCAGTGGTTCTCTGGGAAAAGAACCACCTCCTGACATCTAACCTAAACCTGGCCTTGTACAAATTGAGATTGTCACCCCTGGTCCTATTTAGTTGAAACAAACCCATCTTCCCAAACACAATCTAATCCCTTCATCATCTTATAAATCTAGATCAAATCAGCCCTAAATCTATAATAAAAACAGAAAATGCTGGAAACACTCAGCAGGTCAGGCAGCATCTGCGGAGTGAGAAACAGAGTTAACGTTTCAGGTCGATGACCCTTTGTCAGATTCTACACTTTAGAAAAGCCCTAAATCTATGCTTTTCTAAAGTGTAGAATCTCTCTATCTTGATAATTAAGATGCTTTGAACTTGATATTAAACTTGTGGCCCTTCTCTGCACCTTTTCAAAAGCCTCAATGTCGCCCACCAATAGGATTAGGGGCTCTCAGAGTGGTTTACAAGGGCCATTGCAGCAGGCGCACGGATTTGAAGGAGGAATGCTCAGGAATGCTCAGGAATGCTTGGAACACCCACACAGAGCAATAACAGCATCTCTGCTAAACAATCTGAGTCAGCCGTGGGTTGCGGGCTCAAGCCCCACTCCAGAGATTTGAGTACAAATTCTGGGCCGACGCGCCCAGTGCTCGTAGTACTGAGGGCGTGCTGCACTGTCTTTCAGGTGAGACGTCAGACCGAGGTCCCGTCTGCCCTCTCGGGAAAAGATCCCATGGTGTTATGTGAGGAAGAGCAGGGGAGTTCTGGCAAATATTTATCCCTCAACCAACGTCACAAAAGAAAAACAGATTCTCTGGTCATCCTCACATTGCTGTTGGTGGGAGCTTGTTGAGAGTATATTGGCTGGGCATTTCCTACATTACAACAGTGACTGCCTTCAAAAAATACTTCACTGTCTGTAAAGCACTTTGGGACGTCCTGAGTTCATGAAAGGCGCTATATAAATGCAAGTTCTTTCTTTTTACCGATGTCTGGAGAATTGTGAAGCAGCCCCATTCTATTCTACCTGACCAAAGGGTGGTCTTTGGAGAATGAGGACAGACCCACAGCACGAACTGTGTGCAGCAAAGGGAGGAGTCTTTCTGCAGTAACGGTCCCTACACCGATCTTGATCAGTGGCTGATTGTAGACCAGGAGCAGGTCGACTGAAACTTATTCAAAACAGCAAATTCCGATTTATTGTGGTCTGTGTCCATCTAGTGGCCGATAGTGGTAGTATTGAATTTTCTTACTTCCAAGATTTTTTATCAGCTGTCAGTTAATAGAAATTCGGGTCCCCACGCGTGAGTACCCCGTGCGTAGGCCCAATGAAAGTGCCGGTTTCGTGCATGCACTGTGCATGCGCGGGAAACCAGAACTTCCGTTCCCTTAAAGGAAGGGGTTCAGAGGTCGAACGCGTGCGCCGGAGAGGCAGCGCGTACGCCTGGAACTTCCGTTTTTTTGCAGGTTTTTCCGGGAGGGTAAGTCTCCAGCAGCTATGCTTCTTCACAGAACTTCACAGAAACCCCACAGTGCAGATAGAGGCCATTTTGGCCCATCGAGCCTGCACCGACACATATCCCACCCGATCCCCGTAACCCCTACACCAACACATATCCCACCCTATCCCCGTAACCCCACATATTTAATCCCCCTAACACTAAGTGTCAATTTATCATAGCCAATCAACCTAACCCACACATCTTTAGACTGTGGGAGGAAACCGGAGCACCCGGAGGAAACCCACGCAAACACGGGGAGAATGTGCAAACTCCACACAGACAGTCGCCCGAGGCCGGGTTCGAACCCGGGTTAAAACATTTTTTCCACAGGTTCATTATTATTAAATACTTTAAAGAAAGGTAAGTTTATTTTTAGTCCCGTTAGAAACTGTAATTAATTTTTTCAAAAATTTAAATTATTGTTTAAAATAGTTATTTTATGTAATTTATAGTTATTTTAAAAATGTGATTTTTTTTAAAATTTATTTGAAGATTTAGTTATGTTTTGGGGCTGATAGTATTTATAGGTTTGACAGCACTTCCTGTCAAATTTATGAATGAAGCATTCCCTGCTACCATTGGCTCTCCATGGCCCACGTGATCCCAGGGGACGCTTTGAACTAACTGCGCCCCTGGGATACGCAAGCACTGCGCGCCAGCAGTTGGAGCAGGCCCAGGATCGGAATCCCACGCGGGCCCACAGCTCAACGGCCAGCGCGGTAGGTAAGTGCAGGTCGGGGGCTTGCACCCGCGGGAAGCCCCCGACCCGAATTTCTGGGCCAATATGGCACTTAATGTAACAATTTTCAGAATTTAAACTATGAGAGAAAATACAACAATAACCTGTTATTCTAGCACATTGCCTTTTCTTGGGCCTTTTCTTAATAATTTCCTTGTGCAGAGGTACAACATTTTTTAATATTTGTTTCTGGGCGTCGCTGGCAAGGCCGGCATTTATTGCCCATCAATCGTTGCCCCTTGAGAAGGCGGTGTTGAGCTGCCTTCTTGAACCGCTGCAGTCCATGTGGGGACGGTACTCCCACAGTGCTGCTAGGTCGGGAGTTCCAGGATTTTGACCCAGTGATGATGAAGGAACGGCGATATATTTCCAAGTCAGGATGGTGTGTGACTTGGACGTCATAAGAACATAAGAAATAGGAGCAGGAGTCGGCCATTTGGCCACTCGAGCCTGCTCCACCATTCAATAAGATCATGGCTGATCTTCTACCTCATCTCCACTTTCCTGCACTATCCCCATATCCCTTGATTCCCTTAATATTCAAAAATCTATCGATCTCTGCCTTGAATATACTCAACAACTGAGCCTCCACAGCCCTCTGGGGTAGAGAATTCCAAAGATTCACCACCCTCTGAGTGAAGAAATTTCTCCTCATCTCAGTCCTAAATGGCCGACCCCTTATTCTCAGCCTGTGACCCCTGGTTCGAGACCCCCCAGCCAGGGGAAACATCCTCCCTGCATCTACCCTGTCACGCCCTGTAAGAATTTTGTATGTTTCAATGAGATCACCTCTCATTCTTCTAAACTCTAGAGAATATAGGCCTAGTCTACTCAATCTCTCCTCATAGGGCAATCCCCCCATCCCAGGAACCAGTCTGGTGAACCTTTGTTGCACTCCCTCTATGGCAAGTATATCCTTCCTTAGGGAATGAGACCAAAACTGTACACAATACTCCAGGTGTGGTCTCACCAGGGCCCTATATAATTGCAGTATGACGTCTTTACTCTTATACTCAAATCCACTTGTATTAAAGGCCAATATACCATTTGCTTTCTAATTGTTTGCTGTACCTGCATGTTAACTTTCAGTGATACATGTACACCCAGGTCCCTCTAAACACCAACATTTCCCTATTTCTCACCATTTAAAAAGTACTCTGCTTTTCTATTTTTCCTACCAAAGTGGATAACTTCACATTTCTCCTCATTACATTCCATTTGCCATGTTCTTGCCCACTCACTTTGAAGCCTCTTTGCATCCTCCTCACAACTTACATTCCCACCCAGCTTTGTATTATCAGCAAACTTGGATATATTACATTTGGTCCCCTCATCCAAATCATTGATGTAGATTGCAAATAGCTGAGGCCTAAGCACTGATCCTTGCGGTACCCCACTAGTTACAGCCTGCCAACCCGTTTCTTCCTACTCTCTGTTTTCTGTCTGTTAACCAATCCTCAATCCATGCTAGTGTATTACCCCCAATCCCATGAGCCCTAATTTTGTTTAATAACCTCTTGTGCGGCACGTTATCAAATGCCTTCTGAAAATCCAAATACACCACATCCACCGGCTCCCCCTTATCTATTCTGCCTTATCTAGTGGAGGGGAACTCGGAAGTGGTGGTGTTCTCTTGCAGCTGCTGCCCTTGTCCTTTTAGACGCTAGAGGTCGCGGGTTTGGGAGGTGCTGCCGAAGAAGCCTTGGCAAGTTGCTGCAGTGCATCTTGTAGATGGCACACACTGCAGCCACGGTGCATCGGTGGTATAATATTACCTAGAGTGATCATATCGGTAAGCCTCACTGCAGTCTTTACTTTTCCGTCTCAGGTGGTAAGAGCACTGCCCATGCGTGTGAAACTGATTCCTACAGACAAGGAAGCTCCTAGGTTCAACTTAGCTGACCCAAGGCGAGGAGCAAAGGGGCTGGAGAGGGGCTGAAATCAGCCTGGGTTGCTTCTCCTGCTCATTATCCAGTGAACCCTAGTGGAAAGGGGCTGGTCTGTGGACACTGGGCGTCAGCGGGATTGGGCTGAGCTGTGAATCCTCTTGCCATGGATCAGCCTACCAAAACCAACGCTTACAGACTAGATGCAGGAAGGCTGTTCCCGATGGCGGGGGAGTCCAGAACCAGGGGTCACAGTCTAAGGATAAGGGGTAAGCCATTTAGGACTGAGATGAGGAGAAATTTCTTCACCCAGAGACTGGTGAACCTGTGGAATTCTCTACCACAGAAGGCAGTGGAGGCCAATTCATTAAATATATTCAAGAAGGAGTTAGATATATTTCTTAAGGCTAAAGGGATCAAGGGATATGAGGAGAAAGCAGGGACAGGGTACTGAATTTGGATGATCAGCCATGATCTCATTAAATGGCGGAGCAGGCTCGAGGGGCCGAATGGCCTACTCCTGCTCCTATCTTCTATGTTTCTATGTTTCTATGTATACAGTGGCCTATTGATCAAAGTACTGGAGGAAGGAAGGTAGGGGGAAACAGGAGAGGGAGGGGAAAACAGGAGAGGGAGGGAGGGAGGGAAAAACAAGAGAGGGAGGGAAAAACAGGAGAGGGAGGGAGGGAGGGAAAGCTCATTTCAGGTTTTACCATAGACTGCGGGCTTTCTGCCTGTAACAAGGCTGGCACGGTATCGTGAGGGACATGCAAGAACTTTCACTGCCATCATCCCTCTGACTCATCGCTCGCTCCTACTTGTTTGGAAAGTGTAAGAAATCACACAACACCAGGTTATAGTCCAACAGCTTTATTTGAAATTACAAGCTTTCGGAGCGCTGCTCCTTCGTCAGGTGAAGTGGAGAGATGCATAAAAACACAGCTTATATAGTCAGAGAATAATGTCAGATGTTTACAGGTAATCTTTCTAACTGCCACTTATCACACCTCGGCAGAGAGATAATCACAGCAATCAAAGGTGTGAATGGTGTCCAAACAGGTCAGTCAGGAAAACATTACATCAAAGAACAATGAGGTGGGACCACAAGGGGTCAAATGTTGCAGATGCTGCGGTCTGTATAAAAAACAAAAAAACAGACAAAAAACATTTTTTTTGCTGGAAATCACAGCAGGTCCGGCTGCATCTGTGTGGAGAGAACAAGCCAATGACGACTCGAGTCTGGATGACCCTACATCAGGTGGGGTTACATGTAGTGTGACATGAACCCAAGATCCCGGTTGAGGCCGTCCTCATGGGTGCGGAACTTGGCTATCAGTTTCTGCTCGACGATTTTGCGTTGTCGTGTGTCTCGAAGGCCGCCTTGGAGAATGCTTACCCGAAGATCGGAGGCTGAATGTCCTTGACTGCTGAAGTGTTCCCCGACTGGGAGGGAACACTCCTGCCTGGCGATTGTTGCGCGGTGTCCATTCATCCGTTGTCGCAGTGTCTGCATGGTCTCGCCGATGTACCATGCTCCGGGGCATCCTTTCCTGCAACGTATGAGGTAGACAACATTGTCCGAGTCACACTACATGTAACCCCACCTGACGTAGGGTCATCCAGACTCGAGTCGTCATTGGCTTGTTCTCTCCACACAGATGCAGCCGGACCTGCTGTGATTTCCAGCAAAAAAAATGTTTTTTGTCTGTTTTTTTGTTTTTTATACAGACCCCAGCATCTGCAACATTTGACCCCTTGTGGTCCCACCTCATTGTTCTTTGATGTAATGTTTTCCTCTCGGGGCAGATTCAAAAGGTGAGCGGGAGCCCAGGAGAGCGCGAGACCTCAGCAGATTCAAAAGGTGAGCGGGAGCCCGGGAGAGCGCGAGACCTCGGCAGATTCAAAAGGTGAGCGGGAGCCCAGGAGAGCGCGAGACCTCGGCAGATTCAAAAGGTGAGAGCGGGGCCCAGGAGAGCGGAAGCCAGGAAAGCAGCGACTACAACAGACCAGTGAGTGTAAAGAAGTAAAAAGTAATCGAAGTGTGACGTCAACAGAAAGTAGGTAAGTGATTGTTTGGTGAGTATTTCTATATTTCTCACTTTTTTTCCAAACTTGGGAGTCTAAATTTAAGTGCCTTGGTGTTCCAAATTTTAAAATTAATGAATTAATTAATTGAGATGGAAGACCAGGCAATGTGTTGTTGTTGCATGTGGGAGCTGGTGGACACCATTGAGGTCCAAGGCGACCACATCTGCAGCAAATGTTGGCTGCTCGAGGAACTTCGGCTCAGAGTTGATGAGCTGGAGTCCGAGCGTCAGACACTGCGGCACATTAGGGAGGGGGAGCATTACCTGGACACTAAGTTTCAGGAGGCAGTCACACCCACTAGAGTAATTACTTCCAATTTGGCCCATGGTCAGGGACAGGAGGGTGTGACTACAAGCAAGGCAGGTATTGGGATCCAGGAGGTAGTGGTGGAGGCGCCTCAGCCCTTGGCCTTGCCCAACAGGTACGAGATTCTTGCTCCCGGTGTGGACGAGGGCAGGGATTGCAGGGAGGATGAGCAATCTGACCATAGCACCGTGGAACAGGAAGCCATTCAAGTAGGGGGAGTAAAAAGAAATGTTGTAGTGATAGGGGATAGTATAGTTAGGGGGATAGACACTGTTCTCTGCAGCCGAGAGCATGAGTCCCGAAGGCTGTGTTGTCTGCCCGGTGCCAGGATTAAGGACATCTCCTCTGGGCTGGAGAGAAACTTGGGGTGGGAGGGGGAGGATCCAGTTGTCATGGTCCACGTAGGCACCAATGACATAGGTAGGACAAAGAAAGAGGTTCTGCTGAGAGAGTTTGAGCAGCTAGCGGCTAAATTAAAAAACAGAACCACAAAGGTAATAATCTCTGGATTACTACCTGAGCCATGAGCAAATTTACAGAGGGTAAATAAGAGCAGAGAAATGAACGAGTGGCTCAAAGCCTGGTGTGGGAGAAATGGGTTTCGATTTGTGGGGCACTGGCAGCAGTACTGGGATAAGAGGGAGCTGTTCTGTTTGGACGGACTTCACTTGAACCACGCTGGGGCTAGAGTCCTGGCGAATCGAATAACTAGGGCTGTAGCGAGGGTTTTAAACTAAATAGTGGGGGGGGAGGATCCAGGTGAGCGGGAATTTAAAAAGTCAATGAGAAATGAGAAAGCAATAGAGCAGGATAGAGATGGGGGAAATAATAACCAGAGTGTGACAGGAAGGGACAGAATGTTTAAAATAAGAGTGCAACAGAAAATGGGGCTAAAACAAGGAGAAATGGTAAAAAGACAAAGTTAAAAGCTCTATATCTGAATGCACGCAGCATTCGTAACAAGATAGATGAGTTGACGGCACAAATAGATACAAATGGGTATGATCTGATTGCCATTACAGAGACGTGGTGGCAAGGCGACCAGTGCTGGGAACTGAATATTCCAGGGTATATGATAATTCGGAAGGATAGACAGAAAGGAAAGGGAGGTGGGGTGGCTTTGTTGGTAAAGGATGGGATCAGTGCAGTGGTGAGAAGTGATATTGGCTCAGAAGATCAAGATGTAGAATCAGTTTGGGTGGAGATTAAAAAAAATAATAAAGGGAAAAAGTCTCTGGTGGGCGTAGTCTACAGGCCCCCGAACAGTAGCAATACTGTTGGACAGAGTATAAATCAACAAATAATGGAGGCCTGTAGAAAAGGTACAGTAATAATCATGGGTGATTTTAATCTCCATATTGTTTGGACAAATCAAATTGGCCATGGTAGCCTTGATGAGGAGTTCATAGAGCGCATTCGTGATGGTTTCCTAGAACAATATGTAATGGAACCAACCAGGGAGCAGGCTATCTTAGATCTGGTACTATGTAAAGAGACAGAATTAATAAATGATCTCATAGTAAAGGATCCTCTAGGTAAGAGTGATCATAACATGGTTGAATTTCAAATTCAGTTGGAGGGTGAGAAAGTTGTATCTCAAACCAGTGTCCTGATCTTAAACAAAGGCAATTATAATGGCATGAGGGCAGAACTGGCTAAAGTGGACTGAAAAAATCAATTAAAGGGTGAGACAGTTGAAATGCAGTGGTGGACATTTAAGGAGATATTTCATAACTCTCAATAAAAATATATTCCAGTGAGAAAGAAAGATTTTAAGAGAAGGGAGCACCATCTGTGGCTAACTAAGGAAGTAAAGGATGGTATCAAATTGAAAACAAAGGCATACAATGTTGCCAAGATTGTTGGGAGACCAGGGGATTGGAAAATTTTTAGTCAGCAAAGGATGACTAAAAAATAATAAAGAGAGAAAATTTGAATTAGAGTAAACTGGCAAGAAACATTAAAACAGATAGTAAGAGCTTCTACAGGTATATAAAAAGGAAGAGGGTAGCTAAAGTAAACATTGGTCCCTTAGAGGATGAGACTGGGGAATTAATAATGGGGAACGGGGAAATAGCAGAGACTGAACAAATATTTTGTATCTGTCTTCATGGTAGAAGACACCAACAACATCCCGTTAATGGATAATCAAGGGGCCACAGGGAAGGTGGAACTAAAGACAATCACTATCACTAAGGAAATAGTACTTGGTAAAATAATGGGACTAAAAGATGACAAGTCCCCTGGACCAGATGGCCTGCACCCCAGGGTCTTAAAAGAAGTGGCTGCAGAGATAGTGGATGCATTGGTTGCAATATACCAAAATTCCCTGGACTCTGGAGAGGTCCCAGCAGATTTGAAAACCGCAAATGTAACACCCCTATTTAAGAAAGGAGGGAGACAGAAAGCAGGAAACTATAGACCAGTTAGCCTAACATCTGTCATTGGGAAAATGCTGGAGTCTTTCATTAAGTAAGCTGTAACAGGGCATTTCAAAAAGCTTAATGCAGTCAAGCAGAGTCAGCATGGTTTTATGAAAGGGAAATCATGTTTAACAAATTTGCTGGAATTCTTTGAGGAGGTAATGAGTAGGGTGAATAAAGGTGAACCAGTGGATGTGGTGTATTTGGATTTCCAGAAGGCATTCGATAAGGTGCCACATAAAAGGTTACTGCATAAGATAAGAGCTCATGGAATTAGGGGTAATATATTAGCATGGATAGAGAATTGGCTAACTAACAGAAAGCAGAGAGTCGGGATAAATGGGTCATTTTCCGGTTGGAAAACGGTAACTAGTGGGGTGCCACAGGGATCGGTGCTGGGACATCAACTATTTACAATCTACATTAATGACTTGGATGAAGGGACTGAGTGTAATGTAGCCAAGTTTGCAGATGATACAAAGATGGGTGGGAAAGCAAGTTGTGCAGAGGACTCAAAGAACCTGCAAAGGGATATAGACAGGCTAAGTGAGTGGGCAAACATTTGGCAGATGGAGTATAATGTGGGAAAGTGCGAGGTTATACACTTTTGATAGAAAAAATAAAAAAGCAAATTATTATTTAAATGGAGAGAGATTACAAAATGCTACAGTTCAGAGGGACCTGTGGGTCCTTGTGCATGAAACACAAAAAGTTAGCATGCAGGTGCAGCAAGTAATCAAAAAGGCAAATGGAATGTTGGCCTTTATTTCAAGGGGTTGAAGTATAAAAGCAGGGAAGTCCTGCTACAACTGTACAGGGTATTGGTGAGACCACACCTTGAGTATTGCATACAGTTTTGGTCTCCTTATTTAAGGAAGGATATACTTGCATTGGAGGCAGTTCAGAGACGATTCATGAGGTTAATTCCAGAGATGAGGGGGTTGACTTATGAGGAAAGGTTGAGCAGGCTGGGCCTATACTCATTGGAATTTAGAAGAATGAGAGGCGATCTTATTGAAACATATGAGATACTGAGGGGGCTCGACAGGGTAGATGCAGAGAGGATGTTTCCCCTCGTGGGGAAATCCAGAACTCGGGGGCATAGTTTCAGAATAAAGGGTTGCCCTTTTAGAACTGAGGTGAGGAGGAATTTCTTCTCTCAGAGGGTCGTAAATCTGTGGAATTCTCTGCCCCAGAGAGCCGTGGAGGCTGGGTCGTTAAATATATTTAAGGTGGAGATAGACAGGTTTTTGCAAGATAAGGGAGTGAAGGGTGATGGGGAGCAGGCAGGGAAGTGGCTTTGTGCCCAAGATCAGCCATGATCTTATTGAATGTCGGAGCAGGCTCGAGGGGCCAAGTGGCCTATTCCTGCTCCTATTTCTTATGTTCTTATGTTCTTATTAAGGATGGGCAATAAATGCTGGCCTTGCCAGCGACGCCCACATCCCATGAATGAATAAAAAAAAGTATATACCAATTAATGTTTTGAATTTGGTGGGCGTTAAGTGTCTAGAAATGTGCTAAATTACTGAGGTGCATTTAATACCTGCTGTTCCAAACTGTCACAGCAGAGCTTGAATCTAGAATGCATCAAAGATAAATAAGAGATGCACTGTGATGCTCTATCTATACAATTAATACAGATATTTATTTATTTACGGGATAGAATTGAAAAGCAGAGAAGTTATGTTAAACTTGTATAGAACTTTGTTTAGACCACACTTGGAGCACTCTGCGCAGTTCTGGTCTCCATATTATAAAAAGGATATATAGGTGCACTGGAGAAGATTTACAAGGATGATACCAGAACTGAGAGTTTATAACTATCGGGAAAGACTGAACCGGCTGGGGCTCCTTTCTCTCGTAAAGAGAAGACTGAGGGGTGGCCTGATAGAGGTATTTAAAATTATGAAAGGGTTTGATAGGGTAGATGTAGAGAAGATGTTTCTGCTTGTGGGGAGACCAAAACTAAGGGTCATAAAATATAAGATAGTCACTAATAAATCCAATAAGGAATTCAGGAGAAACTTCTTTACCCAGAGAGTGGTGAGAATGTGGAATTCGCTACTACAGGGAGCGGTTGAAGTGAATTGCCTAGATGTATTTAAGGGAAAGCTGGATAAACCTATGAGGGAGAAAGGAACAGAAGGATATGCTAATAAGGTTAGATGAAGAGGGGTGGGAGGAGGCTCGTGTGGAGCATAAACACCAGCACAGACCAGTTGGACCGAATGGCCTGTTTCTGTGCTGTACATTCTATGTAATTCTATGTAAATGGATATGTAATAGATGAATACTAGTCATGTGTTATGTCCAGGTAACCATGCGAGTTGTATAAGTCTTAGGACCCAAGATCCCAGCGAGGAATTGGACTGGAAGGGAAGCGCAGGTTGTAGAATACGTGCTACACTGTTGTAGCCCTACCTCCATCCCACACTTGTTTCATGCGCACCCCTCCTATCATGTCACCACCAGCCTTAGATGAAGGTAGCCCTTTGGTCTCATTGTTCCAGTAAGCCAGCTCTACAGTCGACCCATTGTCACTTTTAGCACCAAACTAAAGGCGGCAGTTAGGACTTCAATTCAAACCAGAGGACAGCATCTCTTACACTGCAGCACCCCATCGGAGCGTCAGTCTAGATCAGGGGTGCCCCTGACTGCGGCCCAATGCATGACACGCAGTAACCCAACCCTGGCGATCTGCCCGGCGGAGCCCAGGCAACTCAGGCCTATTTGCACTCATATTTGTTTTCTTTGCTGGTTTGGTCCGCTTTACATAAGTACATCGAATATTACAGCACAGAAACAGGCCATTCGGCCCAACAGGTCCATGCCGGTGTTTATGCCCCACACGAGCGTCATCTCGCCCTGTCAACATATCGTTTGAATTTTGTAGGCCAGGAAGTTTGGAAGAGGCTGTTTTAGTGGATTGATAAATCCAAAATCATGAAATCTAGATTGTTAACGTCAGCAGCTTGAGATATATGCAGATTAACGAGATCCTGGATTTAAACTCTAGATCTGACTCTTGAGGATCCATGATATGCACTTGTGACATATAAAGGCAAAACATTTGAACACTCCTGGCCTACATTATGCACTGCTAGAAAGTAAGAATTTGTATTTATATCGCACCTTTCACCACCTTAGGACATCCCAAAGTGCTTCACGGCAACTGAATGACTTTTTCTGAAGTTTTGTAGGGAGCCAACTTTGCACCTCCAAAGTCCCACAGACAGCAAAAGACATACATTACTAATTATTCTGTTTTGGCAGTGTTGGTTAAGAAATTAACGTTGGCCAGGATACTACATAGAATAAAAACAGAAAATGCTGCAAATACTCAGCAGGTCAGGCAGCATCTGTGGAGAGAGAGAAACCGAGTTAACGTTTCAGGTCGATGACCCTTCGTCAGAACTGGGTCAGGTCCAAAATTAATCTATTAAAGAAGAATACACTGTATGGATGGTATAAAAGGTCATAGACCTGAAACGTTGGGCAGGATTTTCATTGGGATGTGGAGGCGGGATTGGAGGCATGTTGGGGGTTAAAATCTCGAAATCGGGGGGGCACGAACCCATCCCACCCCCAACCCGCTCCATGCCAGTTTCAAAGGAGGCAGATACCCGACCTGTGCTGGTAGCCGCCTCCCCGAGGCGGGAAGGGGATTAGTGCCAATTAACTGCCTGTTAACAGGTAGTTAACATGCAGTTTTTAGCATAATCCCTATTTTTATTCCTGAAGTGTGGGATTCCCGACAGCTCCAAACCACGCCAAGTTAGCGAGGCGGGCCGTCGGGCTGAAGGGCTTGGAGGGTTCCAGATCTCCGTTGTTCAGGTGAGCGATGGGTGCATGAGTGCAGAGATAAGTGTGTTTGGTGTGTGTAAAGTGTTTAAAGAAGTATTACTTACCTTTTCTTACCTTTACAGCCTTCCTTCCTTCAGGTCTCGGGAGTCCCTCATCTCACCGGCACAGAAAGCAGAATGGCCGTGAGCTGTCAAAAATTGCAGCATTCAGCTTTCTGTTCTGGAGAGATCTCTAAATCAGCCTGAGAGGAAAGAATTAACTTGGAGTACAGATTGTCAGTTTTTGACAGCTTCAAACAGCTGTCAAATGCTGATATTTCATCTGTTAAAAGGTCTTGACAGATGAAATGTCAATCTGTGATGTCACCTGTTGCCGGATGGCCCTTAAATCGGCCTGCTGAGCCCGCTGGGCGGGCTCAACAAGGTCAATCAAGGGAAAATCGCATGGATTGGCCACAACTCGGAGGCGGGACTACAGCCCCGAAAGTTGGAGTCCCGCCTCCTATACGCCTCCAGAATCAAAATCCAGCCCAAAACTCTGTTTCTCTCTCCACGGATGCTGCCTGACCTGCTGAGTGTTCCCAGCATTTTCTGTTTTTATTTCCAGCAGCCACAGTATTTTGCTTTTGTACTCCATAGAATCTACAGCAGAGAAACAGGCCAATTGGCCCAACTGGTCTATGCCGGTGTTTATGCTCCACACGAGCGTGGATTTAGTAGAACCTGTCTTATTTTTATGGCCCCTAGTTTTGGACTCTCGCACAGGTGGAAACATCTTCTCTGCGACTGCCCTATCAAACCCCTTCATAATTCTAAAGACCTTTATCGGGTCACCCCTCAGCCTTCCCTTTCCTGGAGAAAAAAAAAGAGTCCCAGCCTGTTCAGACTTTCCTGATATTTCTAGCCTTTCAGTTCTGATACAATTCTTGCAAATCTCTGAGGTAACGTGTTCAACAACAAAAAATGCCAAAGGGCCTTTTACCTCCACCTGAACCACCAGACAGGACCTCGGTTTAACACCTTCAGACAAAAGATGGCACCTCTGACAATGCAGGACTCCCTCAGCACAGAAGTATCGGCCTATGTTATGTACTCAAATCTTGGAGTGGAGCTTGAACTGCCTGGGCAAATCATAGGCACAACTCTGTAGCACCGCAAACCCAAGAGCAGGCATTGAAGAAGGCTTTAGTTGGAACCGTGGCTGTCAACCAACAATGGGTGACAATAATGTACAACAATGTAATGCATATAGTCAAAATTAATCTATTAAGAAGAATACACTGCATGGTATAAATAGTGCTCTACACCTTTCACAGGGTAATTACATTTTGGTAGGAAGAATGGGGAGGTCACTTATCACTTGGAGGGTGCGAGTTTAGGTGGGGGTAGAGGAACAAAGGGATCTCGGATTACAAATACACAAATCACTAAAAGTTACGATACAGGTTAGCAAAGGCCATAAAAAAAGCAAACAAAGCACTAACGTTAATTTCCAGAGGTATAGAATTGAAAAGTAGGGAAGTTATGCTAAACCTGTATTGAACCTTGGTTAGAGCACACTTGGAGTACTGCGTATAATTCTGGTCGCCATATTATAAAAAGGATATAGAGTGCAGAGAAGATTTACAAGGATGATACCAGAAATGCGAGGGTATACATATCAGGAAAGGATGAACAGGCTGGGTCTCTTTTCTCTTGAAAAAAAGAAGGCTGAGGGGTGACCTAATAGAGGTCTTTAAAATTATGAAGAAGTTTAGAGTGGATACAGAGAGAATGTTTCCACTTGTGGGGAAGAGCACACCCGCCCCTTCAACCACCATCTGCCCCACCTGTGACAGAGAATGTAGGTCCCGCATTGGACTCATCAGTCACCTGAGAACTCATTTTTAATGTGGAAGCAAGTCATCCTCGGTTCCGAGGGACTGCCTAAGAAGAAGAAGTCACCAAGAAATCCAATAGGGAATTCAGAAGAAACTTCTTTACCCAAAGAATGGTGAGAATGTGGAACTCGCTACCACAGGGAGTGGTTGAAGCGAATAGTGTGGATGCATTTAAGGGGAGGCTAGATAAACATATGAGGGTGAAGGGAATAGAAGGTTATGCTGATAGATTTAGATGAGGAAAGACGGGAGGAGGCTCGAGTGGAGCATAAACACCGGCATGGACTGGTTGGGCTGAATGGCCTGTTTCGGTGCTGTATATCCTATGTAATCCTATGTAATTAGTTTGCAAAGTTCCTCTACATCCACACAGTCGTAGGGATCTCCTGGAACATAGGATGGAATATAGGAAAAGGAATAAGCCATTCAGCCCCTCGAGCCTGTTCCGCCATTCAATTCGATCATGGCTGATTTGTATCTTAACTCCATCTACCCGCCTTGGTTCCATATCCCTTAATAACCACGCCTAACAGAAATCTAGCAATTTCAGTTTTGAAATTTTCAGGCGACCCCCAGTCTCAACAGCTTTTTTTGGGGGGGGAGAGAATTCCAGATTTCCACGACCCTTTGCGTGAAGAAGTGCGTCCCGACATCACCCCTGAATGGCCTGGCTCTAATTTTAGGGTTATGCCTCCCTTGTTCTCATCCCCTGTATTATACAGGATTGTTTCACATTGGACAGTTCTATGAATTACAGTCTTCACCATTTACAAAGTCCACACTTACCATGTGCAGCCGCCTATATCGGGCAAATGACGCGAACCATAGGAGCCAATTATAAATGTGCCACTTATAACATATTAAGCAGGCCGGCTGTTTTGGGAAGTTCAGTAAGTGCTTATCCTGTACTTACCCATTTAAACAGCTCTGCTGATTTCAGCTAAAGGCGGGCCTTCAAGCAGTTTCAATTAGCGGTTTGCGCCTCATTGAAGTGCAATTACCTCAGCGATGTGTCTGTATGTAAATGATAACTAACTGTTCAGCTCCCTCCCTCTTTTGTACTCTTTGTTCTAACCTAAGACTGGCTAATTATCAGCATTGCAGAGGCAGGTGGTAAGTGGAGACTTCAGGCATTGTCCATCATAAGAATAAGAATTAGGAGCAGGAGTAGACCATACGGCCCCTCGAGCCTGCTCCGCCACACGGTCCCTCGAGCCTGCTCCGCCACACGGTCCCTCGAGCCTGCTCCGCCACACGGTCCCTCGAGCCTGCTCCGCCACACGGTCCCTCGAGCCTGCTCCGCCACACGGTCCCTCGAGCCTGCTCCGCCACACGGTCCCTCGAGCCTGCTCCGCCATTCAATAAGACCATGGCTGATCATCGACCTCAACTCCACTTTCTCGTCCGATCTACATATCCCGTGATTCCCCTAGAGTCAAAAATCTATCTATCTGAGCCTTAAATATACTCAAAGACTCAGCAGCCACAGCCCTCTGAGGCAGAGAATTCAAAAGATTTATAACTCTCTGAGTGAAGAAATTCCTCCTCATCTCAGTCTTAAATGGCCGAGCCCTTATCCTGAGACTATGCCCCCTAATTATAGACACTTCAGCCAGGGGAAACTGTTAGATCCGTGATTCTGAGAGTATGAGGTTTTCAATAACCACACGGATGCTGTAACTTAACAATCAACAGGTATTTACTGGAGTAGGGTAGTCTCAAGACTGGGGGTACAGAGGCATGCGCAAGGCTTATATACAGGTGTGGTCACTGCCGGTACTACAGTATACAGGAGCTGTAAAAGTAGTTCTCTCTTAAAGGTACATACACTACAATTCCTCCCTTTTAGATTAGTAGTACCCATAATATTCAAATAACAATTAACACTTTAACATGTACATTAAACAACAATAGTCCATTTATAGATTCAGTCTTTGGGGCGGCTTCCTGATCCTTTTGGGATAGCGCCTTTCCTGAGGTTCTTGTTCTTGGTGCGGAGGCGATTCTGGCCCCTTTTCATCGGTTAGTTCATCGGTTTCCACTGCTACTGGTTCTGAGGTAGATGCTACCGGTATGTCGGGTTCATCCCCAGGTACTCGAGACATGGGGTTGACTCGTTCCTGTGACGCTAAGATCTGATTGACGTGGCGTCTCACAATGTTCTCCCCGACATCCACTGTGTACATTAATGGCCCTTGCCTTGCGCATATCATTCCGGGTTGCCATTTCTCTGTTCGGTAGTCACGGGCCAAGACTGGTTGTCCTACATTGAAGCTCCTTGTCGGCTTCTCATTGATGTGCTGGAATTCTTTATCCTCAACATTTCTTCGCACATTTGGTCTGAGCAAGTCCAGACGAGATCTCAACCTTCGGTTAAAGAACATCATGGCCGGGGTCTGGTTGGTAACTGCATGTGTCGCGTTTCGGTAGGCTAATAAGAAATTGTCCACCTTATGCTGTAGTGGAATTTCATCGTCGCACATGGCCTTTATCGCCTTCTTAAAGGTTTGTACGAACCTCTCAGCCAATCCATTTGTGGCTGGATGATACGGGGCGGATGTGTAATGCCTTACCCCATTCCTTCTCATAAATTTTCGAAACTCTTCGGACACAAATTGTGGTCCATTATCAGAGCAAATCTGCTCTGGCAAGCCGTTTCTGGCAAATATGGTCCGTAGGACTGCAATCGTTTTCTCTGTAGTGGTTGAGGACATTTTTATCACCTCAGGCCACTTCGAATGAGCATCCACTGCTATTAAGAACATTGAGTCCATGAATGGACCAGCGAAATCAATATGCACCCGTTGCCATGGAGAGGAGGGCCACTCCCATGGGTGTAGAGGGGCATGTGGTGGTGCATTTTGGACCTTCTGGCATCCTGAGCAGCTCTTTGTTAGGTCTTCGATTTGTTGATCGATTCCCGGCCACCACACATAAGCCCTAGCAAGGCTTTTCATTTTCACTCCCCCCAGATGACCTTCATGTAGCTCATTTAGCACTCTCTCCTTTAACTTGGGTGGAATCACCACTCTGGATCCACACATCACTGTCCCCTGGCATACTGACAGCTGTTCTCTTCTGGATGAGAATGCTGGCAACAGTGAGTCGCCATGTGTTGGCCATCCCCTCACCGTCAAATCATATACCCGAGACAGCATCGGATCATTGCGGGTCTCCTTCTCTATATCCGCGTTCGTTACTGGCAATCGTTCAATTATTGACGAATAAAATATCTCGATAGGGTCCACTGCTGGTGCTTCCTCCACAGTAGGCAGTGGCAGGCGCGATAGTCCATCAGCGTTTCCATGCTGTTTTGTGCCTTTATATTCTATTTCATATTGATTCGCCCCTAGAAACAGGGACCATCTTTGTAACCGCTGTGCAGTCATCACTGGAACGCCCTTCTTAGGTTAAAGATGGAGACAAGTGGTTGGTGGTCAGTCAGCAAGGTGAACTTCTGCCCATGCAGATAGTGGTTGAATTTTTTTACTCCCCATACTAGGCTGAGGGCCTCCCCGTCAATCTGGGCGTAGTTGCGCTCGGCTGAGGTTAGTGACCGAGACGCAAAGGCTACTGGCCTCTCCAACCCGTCTGGGAATTTGTGCGACAGCACCGCTCCAATACCATAGGGTGATGCATCACATGCCAAACGAATTGGTAGTCCTGGGTTGAAATGGGCCAATACCTCTTTTGATGTGACCAATTCTTTACACTTCTGGAAAGCTCGTCTACGTTCGTCATTCCACTTCCATGGTACCCCTGTTTGCAGTGTGGTGTTCAGTGGGTGTAATACCGTGGACAAATTTGGTGAGAACTTATGGTAATAGTTTACCAGCCCGAGGAACGACCTCAGTTGTGACACATTTTCCGGTGCTGGAGCCTTGACTACTGCCTCAATCTTGTCAGGGGACTTATGTAACCCCTCTTCATCGATGACGTGGCCACAATACGAGATCTGTTTTTGGAAAAACTCGCACTTGTGGCGATTAGCTCGTAGCCCATACTCCTTTAATCTGGTGAGCACCTTCTCCAAGTTGGCGAGGTGATCACTGTCATTTTTGCCCGTGACCAGGATGTCGTCCAAATAACACTGGGTCCCTGGAATCCCTTGCAGGACTTGATCCATTGCCCTTTGCCAAATAGCCGGAGCAGATGCTACCCCGAACACCAGTCGGTTGTATTGGTAGAGACCTTTATGAGTGTTAATCGTAAGGTATTGTTTCGAGGCTTCTTCTACCTCCATTTGCAAGTACGCCTGGGCTAGATCCATTTTGGTGAAGCGTTTACCTCCAGATAGCGAGGCGAAAATATCCTCAATTCGTGGAAGCGGATATTGTACCGTGTGAAGGACTGGGTTCACTGTCACCTTAAAAGCCCCACAGATGCGGACCTTCTTTGGTTCCCCAGGCGTATTACTCAACGACCTCTTCATTACAGGAACGATGGGTGTAGCCCACTCGCTCCAGTCCACTTTGGACAGTACTCCTGAACGTTCCAACCCTTCCAGCTCTGCTTCGACAGCTGGTCTGATCGCATAAGGCACTGGTCTGGCCTTAAGAAACTTTGGGCTTGCATTTTCCTCTATTTTAATCGTTGCTGTTATGCCTTTTAGTGTTCCGAGTCCCTCCTGGAACACTTCTTTTGCGTCAGTTAGCATTTTTGACAGTCGTCCAGGTGTGACGTCGTCATCCTTTTTGGCCTCAACCTTCAGTGCCTGTATGGAATGCCAATCTAATTGTATCTTCCGGATCCATTCACGTCCTAGTAGTGGTGGTCCTCCATCTGGCAATACATATATATCCATTTTAGGTATTTCCTGGCCTTTGTTTATCACTTTCACCCTTATTTTTCCTTTGGGGTAGACTTTTTGCCCCGTGTACGTCTTCAAGACAATCTCTGTAGCTTTCAAGGGTATATGTGAAAATAGCCGCTTGTAGTCCCTTTGGTTTATGACTGTTAGGGCTGATCCTGTGTCCAATTCCATTTTCACTTGGACTCCGTCTATCTTGAGTGTAACCCAGATAGTCTGGTGATCCTCCATTTTGGTTACCTTATGTAGTTTCAGACAACCCAGCTCCTTGCTTCCGGAGTCTGTGTCACTTTTCTGTTCGTCTGAACTACTGTCCATCACCTGGTGTACCTTATTGTACTTCTCCTGTGGAGATTTCTTACCGTTGGATTTCTTCCCAGACCTGCAGACCCTTGCTATGTGTCCTGCTTTTCCACACTGTCGGCACACTTGGTCCTTGAACCAACAATCCTTCTGGTCATGTGTTGTTCTGCCGCAGCGATAGCACTTCCCTGTTCCATAGGACATTTCATTGGTGCCATATTCTTGCGGTCTCCGGTATATCTCTGCAGCGCCCCTTGCGGCTGCTTCGTTTGATACTGCCATACTGAAAGCCTTGTCCAGTGTAAGATCCTTTTCTGATAGAAGCCGTTTCTGGGTTCCTTCACTTTGCAGCCCACACACAAACTTGTCCCTTAACGTATCTGCTAGTCCCGCTCCAAACTGGCAGTGTTTCGATAGCTTGCGCAGTTCCGTTAGGTACTCAGCGTTGCTTTCGTCTTTGTGTTGGTTCCTTTTATGAAACTTAAATCGTTCTGCTATCAGCAGCGGTGTGGGGTTTAAGAGGTCCTGTAAGATTTCTACTATGCTTTCGAAATTCTTGTTCGCAGGCTTCTCTGGGGTTATTAGGTTTTGCAGTAACCCATAAGTTTTTGCACCCATGGAATTTAACAAAACCAGTGCTTTCCTAGCATCTGGCACTTCATTCGCCCTGCAGTACACCTCAATACGTTCCACATATGTCGCCCAATCTTCGACTTCATTATCGAACATAGAGATACTGCCACTCTTCTGCATCCCTGGGTGTGATTTAACTGTCAAAAATGGCGTCTCCCGCACTTCCCCTTCTTCTCCGCGGCTCAATGGCGTCTCCCGCGCTCTCCCTTCTTCTCCCCGCGGACACTGTTCAGCCCTTGAGCCCTGGCTGTGCTCTGCGCGTTCTTTTCTTTTTTTGTGCGCCCTTCCCGTTTCCACCGCTCGGTCCTTGTTGTGTATGTACCTTTAAGGGAATAACTGGTCTCAGACTGCAGTACCGGCAGTGACCACCCCTGTATGAAAGGCGCTAGCAACCCTCTGTAGTTTCAATTTCCCAATTGTCTCCATTCAGTAAAGACTTGTTATGATCAACTCCTGCTGTCCGTGTCTCAATTATACACGGACATAATATTGGCGATGAGCAGATACGAACTTACCTACAGTCTGCACCACCTCCTGGGATCCATTCCTGAAGCGAAGTGAGCAGAGGCCGAGGCCAGAAGGAAGAAAGAAGCAGTAGAAATGGGCATCAACCATGGGCATCCGCCCCTGAGTCAGCGGAGTTGAAGATTGCAGGAGAGGCTGTCGAGAGCGGTGCTTGGTTCCTGTCGACGGTGCTTCAGCTAATCGGGCTGGTGGCAGGTAGTACACTGATCCTTCCTGGGGTGCGGCAGTCTAGAACTCGAGCAGGTGGCTTGCAACGGGGCCGAGCAGCGTTGTCGGGAAGAGGAGAGAGAGAGAGAGGGTGGAGCACACAGGGCGCGGCCGGTGCTACGAAGCCGGCTGCGTACAGACCCGAGAAGAGGGAGGCAAGAGTCCCACAGGGTTGTTCCACGACGGGAAAATAATAAAATAACAAAGGAAATATATATACAACGCGCAGGAAGCCACGAGGAGCTGCAGGTTGCAACAGAAACCGCGGAAAGCAGCGCTAGCAACAGCGGGGAAGAAGGCAAAGCGCGGGAGGCGCCATCTTAATCCAGCGGGGAAGAAGGCAAAGCGCGGGAAGCGTCATTTTGTTAAATCGGGGAAGAAGGCAAAGCGCGGGAGGCACCATTTTAGATATCCAAGATGCCGAATACTGGCTTTAACTCTGCCTTTGATAATGCAATAGAGGACTGGACCACGTATGTGGAAAGAGTCGAGGTATATTGCGAGGCAAACGAAATAGCCGATGAGAAAAAGGCATCAGTACTGCTAAACTTAATGGGTGCAAGAACGTACGGCCTATTGCGGGACCTGATTGCTCCAGCCAAACCGAAGGCGAAGAGTTTTAACGAAATTGTTGCTATCCTACAGGAACACCTAAACCCTGCAGAACTGCTGATAGCAGAAAGATTTAAATTCCACAGGAGAACTCAGCATAAAGATGAGAGCAATGCTGAGTACCTTATGGAACTACGCAAGCTATCAAAGCACTGCCAGTTCGGAGCAGGACTGGCCAATACCCTACGGGACAAATTTGTCTGTGGACTCCTGAGTGAAGGAACCCAGAAGAGGTTACTCTCAGAGAAAGAGCTGGCGCTAGCTAAGGCTTTCAGCGTGGCAGTATCGTACGAAGCAGCAGCCAGGGGAGCTGCAGAAATACAACAAAAGCCACGGGAATACGGCACCCACGAACTGACACGGGGATTTGCAAAATGTTATCGCTGCGGCAGAACTAACCGTGACCAGAAGGACTGCTGGTCCAAGGACAAAATATGCAGGCAATGCGGAAAGATGGGACACATTGCACGAGTTTGCAGGTCTGGGAAGAAGACCAACGACAACAAAAAGGCTACTAAGGAACCGTACAGGAATGTACAAAAGATGACGGACAGTAGTTCCGAAGACCAGATGAGCGATAGTGAATCTGGGAACAAGAGACTAAGCTGTCTCAAACTTCACAACGTAATCGCAAAAGAGGATCACCAAACCATTTGGGTCACCCTCACGATAGCAGGGTCCCAAGTCAAAATGGACCACAGTTTGTGTCTGAAGAGTTCCGGAGGTTCTTAAAGAACAATGGTGTTAAGCATTACACATCCGCCCCATATCATCCAGCCACTAATGGATTGGCCGAGAGGTTTGTTCAAACATTCAAGAAGGCTATCAAGGCAATGTGTAATGAAGATATACCCCACAACACAAGGTGGACAACTTCTTGTTTGCCTACCGGAATGCGACACATGCGGTTACCAACCAAACTCCTGCCATGATGTTCTTCAATCGAAGACTACGATGCCGCTTGGATCTGGTTAAGCCGAACATCAGAAGAGATGTGGAGAACAGTTTCAGAATATGAATGAAAGACCGACCAGGAGTTTTAAGATAGGTCAACCAGTGTTGGCCCGGGACTACCGCACAGAGAAATGGCAGCCAGGAACGATTTGTACACAGCAAGGACCTCTCATGTATACCGTGGACGTTGGAGAGAACATTGTAAGATGCCATGCTGACCAGATTCTAGAGTCACTGGAAAACATCAACTCCACACCACGATCTGATACACCTGGCGATGAAACCGACGTACCAATTGCATCTACCGCAGAATCGGTGATATTGGAAGCAGATGAACCAAACAACGACATTGATCCCGACTCAACCTTGCCAGAAGAACCTGATACCCCAAAGAGGCGTTATCCAGACAGAATCAGGAAGCCTCTTCAAAGACTGAACTTATAATTGCTTAACCTCAACCAATGTATCTAGCAACCGTAATTGTGATTGTAATTAGTTATCATTTAGTTGTTAAATGAATGTTATGTACTGTTTATCTAAAAGGGGAGGAATTGTTGTGTATGTACCTTTAAGGGAATAACTGGTCTCAGACTGCAGTACCGGCAGTGACCACCCCTGTATAAAAGGCGCTAGCAACCCTCTGTAGAACATAAGAACATAAGAAATAGGAGCAGGAGTAGGCCAATCGGCCCCTCGAGCCTGCTCCACCATTCAATAAGATCATGGCTGATCTGATCCTAACCTCAAATCTTCTATCACTGTGCATCCACCCGAACCCATGTGATCTCCCGGGAGAGGCGAAAAACCAGATAAAGACCCAATGGCCAATTTGGGAGAAAAAAATCTCGGAAATTCCTCTCCGACCCATCTAGGTGATCGAAATTCTTCCAGGAGATCACTGTCCCTATATTTTCTACAGTACTTACCTTCTGTAAAGGCGATCTCCACCCCAGCCATGAACAGGAATAAAACCATCTCCTGAAATCTAACATAGAATTAGAACACAGTAGGAGCAGAACCAGGCTACACGGCCCCTGGGCCCACTCCACTACCCACAGGGCCATGACCATTCCGAACCTAGACTCATGTCCAATTTCCTGTCTGCTCCCCGTAACCCTTAATTCCCTTTACTTCTAGGAAATTTTCTATTTCTGTTTTAAATTTATTTAATGATGTAGCTTCCACAGCTTTCTGGGGCAGCAAATTCCACAAACCTTCCACCCTCTGAGTGAAGAAGTTTCTCCTCATCTCAGTTTTGAAAGAGCAACCCCTTATTTTAAGATTATGCCCCCTAGTTCTAGTTTCACCCATCATTGGGAACATCCTCACCGCATCCACCCGATCAAGCCCCTTCACAATCTTATATGTTTCAATAAGATCGCCTCTCATTCTTCTGAACTCCAATGAGTAGAGTCCCAATCTACTCAACCTCTCCTCATATGACCACCCCCTCATCCCCGGGATTAACCGAGTGAACCTTCTTTGTACTGACTCGAGAGCAAGTATATCTTTTCTTAAGTATGGACATCAAAACTGTATGCAGTATTCCAGGTGCGGTCTCACCAATACCTTGTACAACTGCAGCAATACCTCCCTGTTTTTATATTCCATCCCCCTAGCAATAAAAGCCAACATTCCATTGGCCTTCTTGATCACTTGCTGCACCTGCATACTAACTTTTTGAGTTTCGTGCTCCAGGACCCCCAGATCCCTTTGTACTACAGTACTTTCCAGTTTCTTGCCATTAAGATAATAACTTGCTCTATGATTTTTCCTGCCAAAGTGCATAACCTCACACTTTCCAGTATTGTATTCCATCTGCCAAATCTCTGCCCACTTACTTAGCCTGTCTATGTCCCTTTGCAGGTTTTTTATGTCCTCCTCACTCACTACTTTCCGTCCCATCTTTGTATCATCTGCAAACTTTGATATGTTACACTCGGTCCCCTCCTCCAAATCGTTAATATAGATTGTAAAGCGTTGGGGACCCAGCACGGACCCCTGCGGAACACCACTAGTTACTGGTTGCCAATCTGAGAACGAACCATTTATCCCAACTCTCTGCTTTCTGTTAGAGAGCCAATCCTCCAGCCACGCCAGAATATTACCCCCAATCCTGTGATTTTTTATCTTGAGCAATAATCTTTTGTGTGGCACCTTGTCAAATGCCTTTTGGAAGTCTAAATACACTACGTCCACTGGTTCCCCTTTATCCATCCTGTATGTTACTTCCTCAAAAAACTCCAGCAAATTTGTCAAACATGACTTCCCCTTCATGAAACCATGCTGAGTTTGTCCTATTAAATTATGTTTATCCAAATGTCCCGTTACTGTCTCCTTAATAATGGACTCTAACATTTTACCAACCACAGATGTTAGGCTAACAGGTCTATAGTTTCCAGCCTTCTGCCTACTACCCTTTTTAAATAAGGGTGTTACATTAGCAGTTTTCCAATCTGCCGGGACCTTTGCTGAGTCCAGTGAGTTTTGGAAAATTATTACCAATGCATCCACAATCCCTACCGCTACTTCCCTCAAGACCCTAAGATGCAAGCCATCAGGTCCAGGGGATTTATCCGCCTTGAGTCCCATTATTTTACCAAGTACCACTTCCTTAGTGATTTTAATCGTATTTAGTTCCTCCCCCCCAGAGCCCCCTGTTTGTCCAGTGTTGGGATATTCTTAGTGTCCTCTACTGTAAAGACTGATACAAAATAATTGTTCAGTGTTTTTGCCATCTCCATGTTTCCCACCATTAATTTCCCGGTCTCATCCTCTAAGGGACCAACATTTACTTTAGCCACCCTTTTTCTTTTTATATAACTATAGAAACTTTTACTGTCTGTTTTTATATTTTTTGCTAATTTACTTTCATAATCTATCTTCCCTTTCTTAATCAATCTTTTAGTTATTTTTTGCTGTCTTTTAAAGACTTCCCAATCTTCCATCCTCCCACTAGATTTGGCTACCTTATATGCCCTTGTTTTCAGTCGGATACTATCCTTAATTACTTTACTTAGCCACGGATGGCTATCTTTTCTTTTACACACTTTTTTCCTCAGTGGAACATATATTTTTTGGAAGTTGTAAAATAACTCCTTAAATGTACACCACTGATCATGTACCGTCTTACCCTTTAATCTATTTTCCCAGTCCACTCTAATCAATTCCGCTCTCACACCTTCATAGTCTCCTTTATTCAAGCTCAGCATGCTTGTTTGAGATCCAACCTTCTCACCCTCTAATTGAATATGGAACTCAACCATGTTATGATCACTCATTCCAAGGGGATCCTTTACTAGGACATTTTTAATTAATCCTGTCTCATTACACAGGACCAAATCTAAGGTTGCTTGCCCCCTGGTCGGTTCAGTTACATACTGCTCAAGAAACCCATCCCTAATACACTCAATGAACTCATCCTCAAGGCTGCTCTGCCCAATTTGATTTGTCCAGTTAATATGATAATTAAAATCCCCCATAATTATAGCTGTTCCCTTATTACAAGCCTCAACTATTTCCTGATTAATACTCCATCCAACAGAGTTGCAACTGTTCGGAGGCCTATAGACTACACCCACTAGTGTTTTTTTCCCCTTATTATTCCTTATCTCCACCCAAACTGTTTCACTATCCTGCTCCTTTGACCCAATATAATTTCTCTGTATTATAGTGATTCCTTCCTTTATTAACATAGCCACCCCACCTCCTCTCCCTTCCTGCCTGTCCTTCCTGATTGTTAAATAACCTGGTATGTTTAATTCCCAGTCATGGTCACCCTGCAGCCATGTTTCTGTAATGGCCACAAGATCATACCCATATGTCGTTATTTGTGCCGTTAACTCATTCATTTTGTTACGAATGCTACGTGCATTCAGATAAAGAACTTTCAAATATGTTTTGTAACACTTAGTTCCTGTTTTTTCCCTTTTTAGTACTTTACTTTTTGCTCCATACCTTCTGTCCCTTCCTGACACATTCTGTTTTTTAATTCCCCCACTGCTACCTAAGTCTATGACCTTCTCTGTTGTCATTTCTATTATTTGCTCTCTAGAAACCTCCCCCCCACTAATTAGTTTAAAGCCCTCTCTACAGCCCTAGTTATATGATTCGCCAGGACTCTAGTCCCAGCACTGGCCAAGCGGAGTCCGTCCCAACGGAACAGCTCCCTCCTGTCCCAGTATTGGTGCCAGTGCCCCAAGAAGCAAAACCCATTTCTCCCACACCAGTCTTTGAGCCACGCATTTAACTCTTTAATTTTATTTATCCTAGCCATATTCGCTCGTGGCTCAGGTAATAACCCAGAGATTATT
Source organism: Somniosus microcephalus (assembly GCF_052327205.1). Lineage (NCBI taxonomy): Eukaryota > Metazoa > Chordata > Chondrichthyes > Squaliformes > Somniosidae > Somniosus > Somniosus microcephalus. The sequence continues at coordinate 14,391,702 of NC_140992.1, forward strand.
ACCCTTGAGGTTCTGTTTTTTAATTTGACCCCTAGCTGCTCATACTCCTTTAACAGAACCGTCTTCCTTGTCCTATCTACGTCGTTTGTACCAACATGGACCACAACAACTGGATCCTCCCCCTCCCACTCCAAGTTTCTTTCCAGCCCAGAAGAGATGTCCTTAACTTTCGCACCGGGCAGGCAACACTGCCTTCGGAACTCCCGCTCTTGACTGCAGAGAACCCTATCTATCCCCCTAATGATACTATCCCCTACTACTACAACATTTCTTTTTACTCCCTCCACTTGAATGGCCCCCTGTACCATGGTGCTATGGCCAGGTTGCTCATCCTCCCTGCAGTCCCCGCTCCCGCCCTCACAGGGAGTAAGAACCTCGATCCTGCTGGACAAGAACAAGGGCTGCGTCTCCTTCAACACTACATCCTGGATCCCTGTACCTTCCTCACTCGTAGTCACACCGTCCTGTCCCTGACCACGGACTACATCTGCAGTAATTAACTTCATAGGTGTGACCATCTCCTGAAACATAGAGTCCAGGAACTTCTCCCCCTCCCTGATGTTTCGCAGTGTCTGAAGCTCGGTCTCAAGCTCCATAACATGGAACTTGAGTTCATCTAGCAGCAAACACTTGTCGCAGATGTAATCACCATGAGCCTCAATGGGGACCAACGGCTCCCACATCTCGCAACAGTAACACATCACCTGCTCCATTCTATATAATTAATTAAATTTCTTATTATTAGTTATGAAGACCCTGCCCAGATATAGATGATAATGTCACACCACTATTCAAAGGACTTACCAACTTAAAGGTATAAAAGAGAAGAGAAGGAAGAAAACCAACCAACCAGCTGATCACCAACCTCCTCCTTGAATACTGTTTGTGGGGCCTGTTTGGTTGACTCGTCTCGCTGCTCCGCCTCCGCAGTGTTGTCCAAGCCTGGGAGTGGGGTACAAAACAGAGCAAAAAACACACCCTCACCTCCCACTTATCCGAACTCTCCCACGTAGCAAAACTCCAGCACCACTCAATGCACAAGGCACTCCGTGCACTGCACTAGCCCCTCCCCTTTTATACCCAGATTCTACTTCCGGTTTAAACTGTCCAAGAGTTTAAAAAACCCTTAAAAAATTAAACTTACTTCAAATAATTGACTTCTTAACACACTAAAATTCACAAAATACACTTAAATGATTTTTCTCCCACTTAGCAAAACTCCAGCACCACTCAATGACAAGTTTCAGTTTCCCAATTGTCTCCATTCAGTAAAGACTTGTTATGATCAACTCCTGCCGTCCATGTCTCAATTATACACAGACATAATAGTCCTGAATCCGGCTGTTGCTTTACCCTCTCTCTCTCCGTCTTAAAAAAAAAAAAATTCCTCGACACCGCTCGGTTTTCAACCCTCGGCTGCGCCCTGTGCGCTTCACCCTCTGTCTTACCCCGTCGATGCTGCTCAGCTTTCTCTCCGCCATCGGTCGGCTCCAGCCGCCGCTGTCCGGGAAGGGTCTGCGCTGTACCTGTTGTCAGTCTATTGCTGATCGTCGTGGCTGGGGCACCAAGCCCGGCTCTGCACAGCCTCCCCTGCGATGTTCACTCTCTGCCGGACGACTGGGCGGTTGCTCGTGGTCGACGCCCGTGTTTCTGGCCTCGACTTTCTTCCACCGCCCTCCCAGAGCGAATCCTCGAAGGGAAATGCAGAGTTGCAGGTAGATTCGAATTGACACTCGTCGCCACTGTTAGATCCATGATTCTGAGAGTATGATGTTTTCAATAACCACACGGATGCTGTAACTTAACAATCAACAGGTATTTACTGGAGCAGGGTAGTCTCAAGACTGGGGGTACAGAGGCATGTGCAAGGCTTATATACAGGTGTGGTCACTGCCGGTACTACAGTATACAGGAGCTGTAAAAGTAGTTCTCTCTTAAAGGTACATACACTACAGAAACAACCTCTCAGCATCTACACTGGCAATCCCCTTCAGAATCTTGTCTGTTTCAATGAGATCACCTCTCATTCTTCTAAACTCCAGAGAGTATCGGCCCATTCTACATAATCTCTCATCATAGGACAGCCCTCTCATACCAGGAATCAATCTAGTGAACCTTTGTTACACCGCCTCTAAGGCAAGTATATCCTTTCTTAGATAAGGAGACCAAAACTGTGCACAGTACTCCAGGTGTGGTCTCACCAAGGCCCTGTACAATTGTAGCAAGACTTCCTTACTCTTATACTCCAACCCCCTTGCAATAAAGGCCAACATGCCATTGCCTTCCTTATTGCTTGCTGTACCTGCATGCTAGCTTTCTGTGTTTCTTGCACGAGAACACCCAAATCTCTCTCAACACCAACATTTAAAAGTTTCTCACCACTTAAAAAATATTCTGTTTTTCCATTCTTCCTACCAAAAGTGAATAACCTCACATTTGCCTGCATTTTACTCCATCTGCCACCTTACTGCCCATTCACTTAGTCTATCTATATCCCTTTGCAGACTCAGTGGGGGTGATTTTCACTCAGAAGTCGGGAAGGAGGCGGGACTACAACTTTCGGGGTTGTAGTCCCGCCTCCATCGAGATGCGGCCAATCCATGCGATTTTTACTTGATTGACCTTGTTGAGCCCACCCAGCGGGCTCAGCAGGCCAATTAAGGGCCACCCGGCAACAGGTGACGTCACAGACTGAAATTTCATCTGTCAAGACGTTTTGACAGATGAAATATCAGTGTTTCACAGCTGTTTGAAGCTGTCAAACACTGACAGTCTTACTTCTAACCTGAGTCCTTCTACACAGACTCAGAAATCTCTCCGGCACAGAAAGCTGCAGGCTGTCACTTTTGACAGTTCGCAGCCGTTCTGCTTTCTGTGCCGGTTAGAGGATGGATTCCCGAAACCTCGAGGAAGGAAGGCTAAAAAGGTAAGTACAGGTAATTTAAACTTCTTTACACACTTTAGACACACCAAACACACTTACCTTTGCACTCATGCACCCATCACTCACCTGAACACCGACATTTCGACCCTCCAAGTCCTTCAACCCAACGGCCCGACTCCTCTAACTTGGCGTGGTTTGGAGCCGTCGGGAATCCCACACTTCAAGCTTTAAAATAGGGATTAGGCTAAAAACTGCCTGTTAGCTATCTGTTAACAGGCAGTTAATTGTCACTAATCCCTTCCCGCCTCGGGTTGACGGGTCCCAGTGTGGGGCGGGTACCCGCTTCCTTTGAAACTTACATGGAGGTGGGTTTGGGGCGGGATGGTGTCGGGACCCCCGAATTCGGGACTTTAACCCCCTGCACACCTCCAATCCCGACTCCACGGGTCAGTTAAAATCGAGGCCTTTGTGTTCTCCTCACAGCTTACTGTCCCACCTAGCTTTGCAAAGTCAGCAAACTTGGATGCATTACACTCAGTTCCTTCATCTAGGTCATTAATATAGATTGTAAATAGCTGAGGCCCCAGCACTGATCCTTGCGGCACCCCACCAGTTACTCCTGCCAACCTGAAAAGATCCTTTTTACCCTACTCTCTCTTTTCTGTCCATTAACCAATTCTCTATCCATGCTACTATATTACCCCAACCCCATGAGCCCTTATCTTGTGTAATAACCTTTTGTGTGGCACCTTATCGAATGCCTTTTGATAATCCAAATACACTACATCCACTGGTTCCCCTTTATCTACCCTGCTTGTTACATCCTCAAAAAACTCAAATAAATTTGTCAAACACGATTTCCCTTTCATAAAACCATGTTGACTCTTCCTAATCGTGTTATGATTTTCTAAGTCCCTGATACCACATCCTTAACAATCAATTCCAGCATTTTCCCAACGACTGATGTCAGGCTAACTGGCCTGTAGTTCCCTGTTTTCTCTCTCCCTCCTTTCTTGAATAGTTGTGTTACATTTGCTACCTTCCAATCCGCTGGGACCATTCTAGATTCTCGGGAATTTTGGAAGATCAAAGTCAATGCATCCACTATCTCTGTAGCCACCTCTTTTAGAACCCTAGGATGTAGGCCGTCAGGTCCAGGGGATTTGTCGGCTTTTAGTCCCATTAGTTTCTCTAGTACTTTTTCTCTACTTATATTAATTACGTTAAGTTCCTCACCCTCATTAGACCCTTGGTTCCCCACCATTTTTGGTATGCTTTTTGTGTCTTCTACTGTGAAGACAGGTACAAAATATTTGTTTAATGTTTCTACCATTTTCTAATCCCCATAATAATTTTCCTGTCTCAGCCTCTAAGGGAAAAACGTTTACCTTTGCTACTCTCTTCCTTTTTACATACTTGTAGAAGCTCTTACAATCTGTTTTTATATTGCTAGTTTTCTCTCATATTCTATTTTTTCCCCTTTTTATCAATTTTTTGGTCATCCTTTGCTGGTTTCTGAAACTCTCCCAATCCTCAGGCTTACTACTATTCTTCGTAACATTATAAGCTTCTTCCTTTAATGCTATCCTCAACTTCTTTAGTTGGCCCTAGATGGATCACTTTTCCCATGGACATGTTGTTTGTCAATGGAATGTAATTTTGTTCAGAATTATGAAATATTTCTTTAAATGCTAGCCACTGCTTATCTACCACCATACCTTTTAATCTATTTTTCCAATCCATCTTAGCCAACTCACCCCTCATACCAATGTAATCATCCTCCAGACTACCTTTGCCAATTTGATTTGTCCAGTCTATATGAAGATTAAAGTCCTCCACGATTATTGCATTACCTTTGTTACAAGCTCCTACTATTTCTTGATTAATATTCTGTCCAATGGTACAGTTACTGTAAGGGGGCCCATATACTGCTCCCACCCAGTGTTTTCTGCCCCTTGTTATTCCTTATCTCTACCCATACTGATTCTACTTCCTGATCTTCCAAGCCGAGATCCTTTCTCTCTACTGTCCTTATGTCATCCTTTATTATCAGGGCTAGCCCCCCGCCCCCCCCCCCTTTTCCATTCTGCCTGTCTTTTCTAAACGTCAAGTACCCTGGAACATTTAGTTCCCAACCTTGGTCACCTTGTAACCACATCTCTGTAATGGCTATTAGATCAAACCCATTTATCTCTATTTGTGCCACTCGTTTGTCTATCTTGTTATGAATGCTTCGTGCAACTCTCTGTCCCTTCCTGTCACACTCTGCTTATTTTTACTCAAATCGCTGCACTGCTCTATTGCTTGGACCTTTCTCTTTAGATTTCTAAAATTCCCCTCACCTGACCCCCTCCCCCACATTGTGTTTGGTGGGCAAATCACGTCACTCCAGCTCAGCTCAGTACTGAGGGAGTGCTGCACTGTCAGCGGTGCCGTCTTTCAAATGAGATGTTAAACCGAGGCCCCCATCTACCCACTCAGGTGAATGTGAAAGACAGAGCTTGCTGTGTGCAAATTGGCTGCAGCATTTCCTACATTACAACAGTGACTACACTTCAAAAAGTACTTCATTGGTTGTAAAGCACTTTGGGATGTCCTGAGGTCATGAAAGGCGCTATAAAAATGCAAGTTATTTCTTTTTTTAACACCAACGTGCTCACTATAAGTGGTGGGGACTGTACTTACTCTGGTTCTCCATTCCATCCTCCTCCCACCGATCCCCCGGGAATCTTCAAGGACTTTGCACCAAAACGCACTCTGTACAAAATGTACAGCTCTAGACATAAGTGATTTCATTGGTTTGAATCTGTCGATAAAGAAAGAGGAGAAGACAGAAGATGCACTTTCATTATAGTCTACTGGGTGAAAGTGAACTAGTTTGGGGGATATTACAGCTTTTTGCTGCAAAGATAGAAAACTTTTTTGTCTGATAATGTAAGGGCCGTTTTAGTCTCAGGAAAGGTCAATGCACAGCTGGTACCCGCAGGAACTGTACTTTCTAACATCACTGCAGTCTAAGCCCTGCACATCTGTCCGAGGCTTTCCAACATTGTTTCAAGTTAATTTCTGCACAGGGCTCAGATCCTAATTGTAATTAGTTGTAACACCATTGCCTTTTATTAATCTAGGTATTTGAGTTGCATAGAAAACTGGTCAATGTGGTATAGAAACATAGAAGATAGGAGCAGGAGTAGGCCATTCGGCCCCTCGAGTCTGCTCCGCCATTCAATGCGATCATGGCTGATCATCCAAATTCAATACCCTGTCCCTGCTTTCTCCCCATATCCCTTGATCCCCTTAGCCTTAAGAAATATATCGAACTCCTTCTTGAATATGTTTAATGAATTGGCCTCAACTGCCTTCTGTGGTAGAGAATTCCACAGGTTCACCACTCTCTGGGTGAAGGAATTCCTCCTCATCTCTGTCCTAAATGGCTTACCCCTTATCCTTAGACTGTGACCCCTGGTTTTGGACTCCCCGACCATCGGGAACAGCCTTATGCAGAGAGGGAGTTCATAAGAACATAAGAAATCAGAACAGGAGTAGGCCATACGGCCCCTCGAGCCTGCTCCGCCATTCAATCAGATCATGGCTGAACTTCTACATCAACTCCACTTTCCCGCCTGTTCCCCATATCCCTTGATTCCCTTAGTGCCCAAAAATCTATTGATTAATTCCAAAGATGCACAACTCTCTGAGTGAAGAAATTTCTCCTCATCTCAATCCTAAATGGTTGACCCCTTATCTTGGTTCTAGACTCACCAGCCAGAGAAAACAACCTCTCAGCATCTATCCTGTCAAACCCTCTCAGAATCTTATATGTTTCAATGAGATCACCTCTCATTCTTCTAAACTCCAGAGAATATAGGCCATTCTACTCAATCTCCCCTCGTAGGACAGCGCTCTCATCCCAGGAATCTATCTAGTGAACCTACATTGCAATCTCTCTAATGTAATTATATACTTCCTTAGGTAAGGTGACCAAAACTGTACACAGTACTCCAGGTGTAGTCTCACCAATGCTCTATATAATTGCAGTATGACTTCCTTACTTTTTACTCCAACCCCCTTGCAATAAAGGCCAACATACCACTTACCTTCCTAATTGCTTGCTGTACCTGCATGTTAACGTTCTTTGTTTCATGTACAAGGAGCCCCAAATTCCTCTGAATACCACGGAGTTACCTTGGAGCTTAACAAATAAAGATGCCTTTAGACGTTGAAGTATTTCATCCACTAGCGTTCACACTGGCCCAGAGGTACAAGCTAATTTCTCCCCCGAGATTTTCCTGAGAGATGCAAGAACATACTGTACAGCTTTCTTCTTTACTATAAGTGGATCGTTGTCACATTCACACGTGTCATGCCTTGTCGCAGCAACGCAATGCGTCACAAGCTGGCAGAACAAGGGCCTTGTGCCTGGGATTCTCTGTGCAATCAGTTTCCCAGCTAAGCCACTGGGGGAAAAAGAGAGACATTAATTAAAGGCCATTTGTCAGAAGCAAATTTAGTAGGATTGGTCAATGTGGACTGAGTGTTCTCATGTCAGACTGAGTGCCTATTGCTGAGTGACGTTGCCAGCAGCCTGGTAGTAGGCTGATTACTTTCCCAGTGGGAAAGGGTGCATGACAAGTGACACTGACAATTTGCTTTTACATGGCAGCACCGGACGCAACTGTAATCATAGAATTGTGGAATCATACAGCACAGAAGGAGGCCATTCAAACCATCGTGTCTGTGCCGGCTCTGTGAAAGAATTAGTCCCACTCCCCTGCTCTTTCCCCATGGCCCTGACATTTTTTTTTCTTCTCAAGTATTGATCCAATTCCCTTTAGAAAGTTACTATTGAATCTGCTTCCAAGACACTTTCTGGCAGATTTATTCCAGATCATAACAGCTCGTTGCGTAAAAAAGAAAAATTCTCTTCATCTCCCCCCCTGGTTATTTTGCCAATTATCTTAAATCTGTTTCTTCTGCTTACCGACCCTCCTGCCAGTGGAAATGGCTTCTGCTGTTGACTATCAAAACCCCTCATAATTTTGATTTTAATACTTCAAGTTTTGAAATGGAAACTGTTTGCAAGTCATTCAGAGCAGCTGAAGATAGCAGCTGCTCCTGAAGCAAGGACGTCCTGTTAATCTAAGTGAGGTGATGCGAGGTAATTCCTTCACTCTACTCTGACAGGTGCGCAGCCACTTCAAAGAGCTCCCACTGCACCAATGTGATTGGCAATTTATTGACGTCCTTTTTAGTACAGAATTGCACTGTTTTCTCTTTCCCCGCCCAATCTCGTTCAACACAGGGCTCTTCTACCTCCCACCAAAGCGATGTACGTCGCATCGGTCCCTGGATCAGTTTGGAATTCAGGTGACAGAGGAAGAAAGACCAGGGCAACACCAAGAAGAGCAGCAATTACTTGTATTTATAGAGTGCACATGCCTAAAAGAACACACAGAGTACTTCAAAGGGTAGTCACCGAGCAGAAGTGGAGCAATCTGAGGGATTGGGGAACTCCAAAGTCACAGTAGAGCACTGACGACAATGTGTTGGGACACAAGAAAGCAGTAGAGTTGGGTTATCATAGTGTTAGGGAATGGAGGTTCTTACTTATAAAAGTTTCTATTTTATTCCAGAAGATAATAGGGGGGAAAAATTGGGTTGGTTTGCGCCTCTCGTTAGTGCCTCCGGGGGGCGCTAACGGGGCGCAAATCCCCTAGCGCCCGGGCGCAGCACCGCTAACGCCTCCCGTGAAATACAGCAGGTGGTTGACGGCGGCGGTAGCTGGTAGCGCCCCTCGTCGCTGCACCGCCGGCGATGATGTCATCGCCGTGTGCAGCGCCCCGCTCGCGCCACGGCCGCTAGCTTCCCTTGCGCCCCCTGACCTATCGCCGCACAACATGTGTGACAGGATCAGGGGGGCGGCTTGGCGGCGGTGGCGGCGCTACTTAAAGGGCAGGTGTCGGGCGGCCGTTTTCATTTTGGCCGACTGCCCGCAACTGCCCCCTTTCACATTTCTATGCGGGGTACCGTCCACGCTCGCTCACTCCGGCCACTCCTCTTGAGGGCCGGTCTGTTTTCCCGGCTCCCCGCTCCCCGATGGTCCGACTGGGCCCCGGTGCACACAGCGCTAGGCTCCTCCCTAGGGGAGGCCTGCAATGACAGGGCGCTACGTGCCGCGAAATTCAGCAGTAGCGCCCCAAGCAGGAGGTGGAACGCTTTCCAGTAGCACCCCACCTCCTGCTTGGGGTGCTACAACTGAGTTTACGGTGGAGGGGCACAGACATTTTCATTAGCATTAGCACCCCAAAATGGGCACCACCCAATTTTTCCCCCTAGGAGTCAAAGTCATTTATTGCCTTTCATAGGAATTAAAGCATACAATGATAACTGTTAGGGTTCAATGTTCTTGCTGCAGTGTGCGGCCGATCGCCAGGTCTCGCTCACCAGCTGTTTCGCTGGAAGTGATACGGCGCATGCGTGGCTGCACAGCAAATTTAAAGGGCCCGCGCAAGGAAACAAAAAGTTAGAGGGAACATTGTTAGGGTCACACGTACAATATAAGGTACCAAAGAATTCATTGGGTCGCAGGTTTTAAGCTCAAGGGGAACAGCTCGAACTGTGAAGCATCTATTCTAACAGTCCGCTTGCCATTACCTTTCTTTCACTCCCGCGCGTTTCCAAGTATTACCTCACCCAATTAGCTGGACTTCAGATTTGACAAGAATCACTCCCCCAAAACTTGACTCGCAGTCCCGAATTTTCCAGAGCCTTTTCAAGACTCGAGTTAACAAAGTTTGTTGCCTCTGCTGAAGCTCTGACCAGCAAAGACTGTCCTTGCTTGTTCTGTGCCTGTGCAGCAACTAATTTCTACAGCATAGAGTCATAGAATGATACAGCACAGAAGGAGGCCATTCGGACCATCGTGCCTGTGCCGGCTCTTTGAAAGAGCTCTCCAATTAGTCCCACTCCACCTGCTCTTGCCCCACAGCCCTGTAATTTATTCCCATCAAGTATTTATCCAATTCCCTTTTTAAAGTTAGGATTGAATCTGCTTCCACCGCCCTTTCAGGCAGTGCATTCTAGCTACAAAAAAATTCCCTACATCTCCACCAGTTCTTTTGCCAATTACCTTAATCTGTGTCCTCTGGTTACCGAACACAATTGGATTGCTTATGAACAGCTGCAGCTCCACCATTACAAAGGAGTTTTCACCGATGATCATTTGCAGGTGGCAGAACTTCGTTGTTTCAGGTCTGGGGGAACTTTTAGCAGGCATACTCGGTGATGTGGAAGTTTGGAGCCTGACACCCATCTCCAGTGTGACATCCTGGGAAACCCCTCTCCCTACTGAGCGCTTCCTCAACTGAGGCATATACCAGAAGCATGGCGACCATTTAATTCCTTTCCTCCTGGACATCAGATTCGGATGAAGACCAGCCGTGGCAGCAGCAGAACCATGAGCAACAGCAGCACCAACAGCAGGCGCATCAACAGGAGCGCCAAGCTGCTAGTCACCCACCTGAAGATGCACAGGCCAGAAGGTGCCAGAGCGCGACTATACTGCTGCCCAGGATGCAAGGGACGCACTCATGTTGGTCACATTTGCTTAGCCTGTACAATCAAACGCTTTTACCTCGCACTTTCTTACCAGAGCATTGACAATGGACAAGAACCTACGGATTCCTATCACTCTGACCACCATACTTGTAGTGTATGTACCCGTCTACCTTTAAGGGAACTATTGAATGTAACCGTTCACCTTTAAGGGAACTACTTTTGGTGTGGCACTATTTGTTTGGCTTCTGTATACTGTAATACCGATAGTGACCACACCAGTATATAAGTGTTGTAGCAGGATTGCTGGGGCAGATTCGCCCGGACCTTCGAATAGTAAAGACCTGTTTGTTTGTTACTTCTGAAGTCTGTGTATTTATTAACTGCACAAACCACAGACTTTACAATACTGACAATTGCAAGTCGCTCTAAGCCCTCAATCTGGAAGTTCCATTTGTGAAATGACACAGGCCACAACTTCAACAGTTTGCCATCAGAATTTTTTATCACAACAAGCAACTGGTGGCATTTCAAAAATAAACGCAACATAACACCCAAGTGACTACCCTTGTGACTACTTGTACATTATCTTCCTCTTATGCGTGCTCCTACGTGGTGCTTCCCCTGTGGCTTCAGCAGATGTGGAGGTCCATTGCTCACTTTCTTGCTGCTCCTGTCTCGACACCTTTGGTGGTCGTCTTCTGGGGTTGTGAACCTGTGAGGGCTCAGCAACAGTCTGCTGCTCCTGCGGCTGTGCAGGGGATGAGATGCCCATCTCAGTTGGGTGAGGACTCTGGTGGGGCTCTGGCCGAGGGTTTTGCAGTGGCATAGTCGTTTGAGCGCTTGGAGGGGAACCCCTACTTCCTCGTTGTCTGCCACCATCATCCCTCTCATGGGTCAGCCCCACTTCAGAGCTAGCAAGTGGCTTGACAGCACCTTGCTACACTTCAGGGGGGCCATGAGGACCCGTTTCTGCACTGGAAGTCCTACTCCAGAGGACATCCATGAAGGTCTGGTTTCTATGCTCAATAGCTGACCATCGCTCCTCCAGAGATGTCAGTCTATTCTGAACAATGGCCATGTTTTCAATACCCTGGCGACTAAGCTCCTCCACGGCCATAGCCATCCTCTCCTCTACCGTAGCTATCCTTTCCTCTACGGTAGCCAGCCTTACCATGGAGGTAGCCATCCTTTCCACGGAGGTTGCCATCCTTTCCGTGGTGATGCGTTCATGTGCCAATGCCTCCACAAAGGCTCTGCTCATGTTTGTGATGGACTCCTCCATTCGCTCGACCCTCACAGCAACCCTGGAGACAAAACCTGCCAGAGACTCCCGCACCTGTTCCTAGAGTTCCAGCACCACTCCCATTCTGGATGGACCCAGAGGCACAAGGTCGACATGCAGCGGAGCCGAGCTGTCAGAGTCCTGCACACTCCGCTGAGGACTCTCCACTGCTGTCCCTGTCTCCACCATCTGCTGATGCTCACTTGTGATCTGTGATACACCAGGTGACAACACTACTCTATCTCGAGAAGGTCCCACCGAGGTGTGAGTGTCTGCGCTGGTGCTGTGTGCGCTGAATTCTGCAGACGCTGCGCCCTCAGTGGTTGCAGCTTCCTCTGAGGAGCCTGGAAGCTCAGGCTCTTCCTCCTGGACAGTGGGGATGGGGGCTTGCGATGGTCCTGTGGGGGAGCAAAGGAAAGAGTTAGAGATGTGAGGTCAAGGCTACATGAACATTGAATAGTGCAGATGATCATAAGTCAATCTGTTAGAGCATCAGATTCATTATCAGTGACTCATGCAATGTCAATGAGAGAGGTGCAAAACTATTCTGTCACCAGCTTGCTGCGATGCGCCCATCTGTCCGTCCCCCACTTGGGAATCCTCCTCAATCCCGGCAATTTCCAGGGCCGCCTCCTCCCAGGTGGTGAGCTGGGCTACCGAGGGTGGCCCTCCTCCTGACATGGCTCTTTCCCTCTTATTGTGGGCTCTCTTTTCCTGCAATGAGGAACACAAGTGGAGTTTGAGTGAGAATGAAGGAGTGAGTGTAGAGAATCCATAGCATAGATGCTTAGAAGGAGACAAAGGACCCTCCCTGTGTGTTGAAAGTTGTTGTTGTCATGGCATCACAGTGATAGGGAGTGTGAGGGCTGCATGGTCGAATAGTTAAGTGAATGTGACCAAGGAGCACACTTTTGCTTGATCGTGGACATTGTCGGGAAATCAACGCCTTCATACAATTTGCAGAGCCTTTGCAGTCTCCAGAAGAAGCAAGGCTGCTTGCAGGCCTTAAATCCAACAGCATTGATGACGTCATCGGAGGCGACTTTCTGCATGAAAAGACTCATTGGGCCAGGGGTTCCCACACGCAGGAAATCAATTGCCCAATTAGGGGAAAATCCCACTTTTTCAGCACTTCACTTAGGAGTCGGGGTCCTGACACGATTTCCGCCTGACACGTCCCAGCCCGCCCACACCGACAAAATCCAGCCCAAGGTGTTTCCACCTGTAGGGGAGTCCAAAACTAGGGGTCATAAATATTAGATAATCACTAATAAATCCAATAAGGAATTAATGAGAAATTATTTTCCTAGAGTGTGTATAGAATGTGGCCCTCGCTACCACATGGTGTAGTGAAGCAAATAGCCTAGATGAATTTAAGGGGAAGCTAGATAAGTACACGAGGGAGAAAGGAATAGAAAGGAATATAAGGTTACATAAACACCGGCACAGACCAATTGGGCTGATTAGCCTGTTTCTGTGCTGTAAATTCTATGTAATTCGATGTATATGAAAATCGGCACCTTACGATATACATAGGACCCCAAAGCAAATGTTTGAACTGAAAACACAATTGAGTTGCTTGCTAGACTACTCCAGAGGGCAGTTAAGAGTCAATTGCATTTCTTAGGCCTATTATCGCAGTTAACTACCTGGTGGGGCCCTTCATGTGTCAGCTGTGGCTCAGTGGGTAACATGCTTGCCTCTGACTGAGAAGGTTGTGGGTTCAAATGCCACTCCAAGAGACATGAGCACAGAAATCTAGGCTGTCACTCTCAGTGCAGTACTGAGGGAGTGCTACACTGTCAGAGGGGCTGTCTTTCAGAGGAGATGTTAAATTGAGGTCCTGTCTGCCATCTTAGGTGGATGTAAAAGATCCCATGGCACTGTTTTGAAGAAGAGCAGGTGAGTTTTCCCGTGTCCTGGTCAGTATTTATCCCTCAATCAACATCACTTAAAAACAGATTGTCTGGTCATGATCACATTGCTGTTTGTGGGACTTTGCTGTGTGCAAAATTGGCTGCTGTGTTTCCTACATTACAACAGCGACTACACTTCAAAAAGTACTTCCTTGGCTGTAAAATGCTTTGGGATGTCCAGTGGTTGTGAAAGGCGCTATATAAATGAAAGTCTTTCTTTTACTTTTATGTTGCTCTGGTGTCCAAGGGGAATATTTTTTTTATTCTGTGAACTTATTTTTTTAATAAAAAAAGATTGAGAGGAGGTGAGAACTGAGCTTTTAAAATGTTGATAGGGATGAATAATGCAGGCTCAAGCAAATTATTCATCTCAGACTGTGAGTGCAGAGCTGTAGAACATCAGTGCAAAATTAATAAGCTTCAGGAAGGATATGAGATCAGAAATAATTTATTTTCCCTGCAGAATAGAAGGTCTGTGGAATAAACCCCTATATCCTAGCTAAAACAATCAATAAGGTGTAAAAAAAAACAAAGAGATTTGAGCGCATAATCCAGGCCGATACTCCAGCGCAGTACTGAGGGAGTGCTGCGCTGTCGGAGGTGCTATCCTTCAGATGAAACGTTAAACCGAGGCCCCGTCTGCTCTCTCAGGTGGACGTAAAAGATCCCACGGCCACTATTTCGAAGAAAAGCAGGGGAGTTCTCCCCGGTGTCCTGGCCAATATTAATCCCTCAGTCAACGTCACTAAAAACAGATTATCTGGTCATTATCACATTGCTGTTTGTGGGAGCTTGCTGTGCACAAATTGGCTGCTGTGTTCCCTACATTACAACAGTGACTACACTTCAAAAAAGTACTTCATTGTAAAGCGCTTTGGGACGACCTGAGGTTGTGAAAGTCGCCATATAAATGCAAGTCCTTTCTTTGAGTTCTCTGCCAGATCTGTTGGCAATCTCAGAACGATTGGTTGGACTGACTATAACAGCATTGACAGTGCGTTCCGTACTCCATATGTCACGGGCTGCTAAATTCATTACACTGGTCACAGTAGACTGCCATGTACTTCCAGCGAAATAGCAGCAGAATAGTTCTATTTACCACTCCTGTAAATCACCAGGTATTGCTAAGGAGACAGGTTAATTCATCACAGCTAACGTAGCATCAAATGCTGTGAGCGATGAGGCTCTGGCTAGACAGCAGCCTGTGACTGCTCACATTCATTTAGAGAGACACGGTATTAAAGGGATCTTTCCAATCAGTACAAACAGCAGAGTCACAGCTGTTCATTTCCATATATCTGCTCCTTCCAACTTACACGAATCAGGCATGAATAACTTTCACACTGAGAGAACTTATTAGAAAACAAAGTTATTTGTGTGTTATGGAGATCATTTATTACCTGAGACACCTTAACAGCTGTGAGGGAGGGGGGGGGGAGAAATCGGTCACGCCCACTTTGGAGCGCTAAATTTTCCAGGGCGGTGCTTTGGGCGCCCCAAAAAAGTTAGCGCCCCCACACCGTAAATTGAGTGGTAGCGCCCCAAGCAGGAGGCGCGACTGGAAGCGCTCCCCCTCCCTCCTGGGGCGCTACCATTAAATATCGCGATGCTCCGTGCAACAGGGCCATGCACGTCGGCACGTAGCGCCATGGTGTTACAGGCCTCCCTCCCCTGATTAAGGAGGGGCCTAGCGCTGCGCACACCGGGTACCTGCTGGACCACCGGGGAGCGGGGTGCCAGGGAAAGAGCCCGGCACTCAAGAGGAGGGCCGGGCTGAGCGATCGCGGCCGGCACCCCGCAGGAGGAGGCGGGAGGGGGCAGGTGGTGGCAGGCGGCCCAAATAAAATGGCTGCCCGGCACCGGCCCTTTAATTAGCACTGCCGCAGCTGCAAAAACGCCTCCCTGACCCTGTCGGACTTGTCGGGCTCGATTTTCCAAGCCCCGAGGAGGCGGGTTTGGAGGCGGGAGTGGTGGGAAAATTGCAGCATCGGGGGGGGTAGGAAACCATCCCGCCCCCAACTCGCCTCCATGCCAATGTCCCAGGAGACGGGTACCCGACCTATGCTGGGAGCCGCCTCCCCAAGGCAGGAAGGGGATTAGTGCCAATTAACTGCCTGTTGACAGGTAGTTAACAGGCAGTTTTTTGCCTAATCCCTATTTTTTATCCTGAAGTGTGGGCTGTCCGACGGCTCCGAACCACGCCAAGTTAGCGAGGCAGACCGTCGGTCTGCAGGGGTTGGAGGGGTCGAGATGTCCGTTGTGCAGGTGAGTGATCAGTGCATGTGTGCAGATGTAAGTGTGTGAGGTAAGTGTAAAGTGTTTTAATAAGTTTTACTTACCTTTACTTTCTCCTGCAGGCTTCCTCCCTTCAGGTCTCGGGAGTCCCTCAGCTCACCGGCACAGAAAGCAGAATGGCCGCTGAACTGTCAAAAGCTGCAGCCTCTGCTTTCTGGTCAGGTGAGCTCTCTAACTGAGTCTGAGTAGGAGGACTCAAGTTAGAAGACAGATTGTCAGTGTTTGACAGCTTCACAGAGGTGTCAAACGCTGATATTTTATCTGTCAAAAGCTCTTGACAGATGAAATGTCAATCGCTGACGTCACCAGTAACTAGGTGTCCCTTAATTGGCCTGCTGAGCCCGCTGGGTGGGCTTAACAAGGTCAATCAAGGGAAAATAGCGAGGGTTGGCCACAAGTCGATGGAGGCGGGACTACAGCCCAAAAAGTGGGAGTCCCGCCTCCAAAAGCTCCCCATTGACAAAATCCAGCCCATCGTCCTGCAGATCAGGGGGTGCAACTGAAGCGGAGCGCTAGGCACAGCGATGACGTCATCGACGGAGACGCAGCACCGTGGGGCACTACCGGCTACCACTGCCGCTAATATCCCGCTGAATGTCACGGGAGGCGTTAGCGGCGCCGCGCCCAGGCGCTAAGGGCTTTACACCCCGTTAGTGCTAATGGGAGGCGCAAAGCAACCCAATTGTTCCCCCGTGATCTTTTAAAATTATATCCCCCTCTCCATCTCTCCGAAAGGCTCTCACACCAGACATGTGCATTTTCCAGCAGGGATTCACTGAATAACAATCAGGGAAGGAACCAGGTCTGATTTTTATTCTTCTGAGCATAAGGGGACGGAGGCTTGTTATAGCGCCCCCTACTGTTGCCCCGACTGAGAACAGCTAACACAGGACAGGCCAGGGATCCAATGGGAAACCTTTCTAACTTCTTCTAACCCCCCACCTCTACCCGTCCGCACCCCCCCCCCGACCCCCCACACCCACCACTCCCCAAAAAATTCATAATGATTAAATTTCAAATTGTGCTTCATAGAATGGACAAAATTTAAAAACTGGATGATACAACAACAACTTGCATTTATATAGCACCTTTAATGTAGTAAAACATCCTAAGCTGCTTTACAGGAACGCTTATCACGCAAATTTTGACAACAAGCTACGCAAGGAGATATTAGGACAAGTGACCAAAAGCTTGGTCAAAGAGGTAGGTTTTAAGGAGTGCCTTGAAGGAGGAGAGAGAGGTAGAGAGGCGGAGAGGTTTAGGGAGGGAATTCCAGAGCTTGGGGCCCCGGCAGCTGAAGGCACGGCCACCAATGCTGGAGCAAAGAATGTATGGGATACACAAGAGGCCAGACTTGGAGGAGCGCAGAGTTCTTGGAGGGTTGTAGGCCTGGAGGAGGTTACAGAGATAGGAAGGGACGAGGCCATGGAGGGATTTGAAGACAAGGAAGAACATTTTTAAATCAAGCCGTCGCCGGACTGGGAGCCAATGTAGGTCAGCAAGCACAGGGGCGATGGGTGAACAGGACTTGGTACAAGGTAGGATACGTACAGCAGAATTTTACTACGGCCAAGGTCTGTGAATGACAATCCAAGTGAGGCTATACATCGACTTACAGTTTATTTTAAATTTTCAATCACTATGAGTTGGAATAGGCCCTCAATAGAAGAGTGCAGGCCAACATAGAGCTATCCCTTAATGAAGAAGGGGGCACTGTGAGGCTGTTGGTTTTAAAGGAAAAGAAAGACTTGCATTTATATAGCGCCTTTCATGACCACAGGATGTCCCAAAGCACTTTACAGCCAATGAAGTACTTCTGAAGTGTAGTCACTGTTGTAATGTAGGAAACGTGGCAACCAATTTGCACACAGGAAGCTCCCACAAACAGCAACATGATAATCTGATTTTTTTTGGGATGTTGTTTGAAGGATAAATATTGGCCAGGATATAGGGAATAACTTCCCTACCCTTCTTTGAAATAATGCCACTGAGGGAGCAGACGGGGCCTCGGTTTAAATATCTCTTCCAAATGATGGCACCTCTGACAGTGCAGCGCTCCCTCAGTAGTGCCAGACTAGATTGTTATGCTTAAGTTTCTGGCGTGGAGACTTGAACCCACAACCTTCTGGCTTGAGAAGATGATGAGAGTGCTACCAACTAAGCCATGGCTGACACATGAGTGTTTAGTATGTACTGGGAGGGCAAATGTTAGAGAGACTGGAAGATATGATGGAAGAGTTTGTGATTTTTTTTAATGAATTATTGATTATATTATTTATTCTGTTATCGATTTTATTTCCAAGTTTATAGAAAGGGCAGGGGTTGGCTGAGGAACTGCCATGCTGACTGCATGTCACAGAATGTTTTTCTGTTGGTAGACTGTGAATGTTTTCCTTTTGGCTGAAGCACTATAGCGATCATTCACGTGATGGTGTGAGGTGGAAGTTTGATGTGCCATTTCTCTAATATTATTGATCTATAGTTCATTTACATATTGGAACAACTGGGGTGAGATTTTTAATCTTGACGTCCGGGCGTAAATCTGCCATTGCGAATTGCCCACCCATTATTAAAACCACCTGGCTTAGTGGCTCAGTGAGTAGCACACGTGCCTCAGAGTTAGAAGGTTGTGGGTTCAAATCCCACCCAGAGGCTTGTGCACAAAAATCTAGGCTGACACTCCAGCACAGTGCTGAGGGAGTGCTGCACTGTCGGAGGTGCCGCCTTTTTGGATGAGATGTTAAACCGCGGCCCCGCCTGCTCTCTCAGGTGGACATAACGACCCCACGGCCACTATTTTGAAGAAGAGCAGGGGGAGTTCTCCCCCGGTGTCCTGGCCAATATTTATCCCTCAACCAACATCAGTAAAAACAGATTATCTGGTCATTCATCTCATTGCAAATTAGCTGCCACATTTCCTATATTACAACACTGACAACAGTTCAAAAAGTAGACTCGCAGACTGATTGGAATGCCAGCATAAAACGTCACTGCTGCAACTTTGAGAAGGATTTGCTGTGAGTTCTCTCTGCGCAGTGTAACTGAATCCTTAATGTTCACATCACTGCCACTGTCATTTTACTGTTTAATTTTAACGTGATGGAATTGGCTGTAAAACGTTTTGGGACATCCTGAGGTTGTTAAAGGCTCTAAATGAATGCAGGTTATTTCTTTGTTTTAAACAGTGCTTATTGGCAAGCTACTGCTCAATCTCTCCTCGTCTAATATCCACATTGTGCACATTTTTCAGCAGAAGTCACTGGACAGCGATCAAGAATGGGAAGTCTGGCTGATTTTTATCCCCCTCTCCCTAGCCTAGAAGGGGGTTGAAACCAGTTTGTTCAGAGTGCCCCACAATGAGTTCAACAATTCTCTCCTGTATAAAAACAGAGGAAACATTGTTTTTTTAAACTGTCATTTGTTCTCGGGAATAACAACAGAAAATGCTGGAAACACTCAGCGGGTCAGGCAGCATCCGTGGAGAGAGAAACAGAGTTAACGGGCTGGATTTTCAGTGTGCCATGGAGTCAGGATTGGAGGCGTGCGGGGGGTTAAATTCCCGAAATCGGGGGTCCCGACACCATCCCGTCCCCAACCCACCTCCATGCCAGTTTCAAAGGAGGTGGGTACCCGCCCCGCACTGGGACCCGCCTCCCCCAGGCGGGAAGGAAGTAGTGCCAATTAACTGCCTGTTAACAGGTAGTTAACAGGCAGTTTTTAGCCTAATCCCTATTTTTGATGTTGTCATGTGGGATTCCCGATGGCTCCAAACCACGCCAGGTTAGAGGAGTCCGGCCGTCAGGTTGAAGGGCTTGGAGGGGTCGAGATGTCGGTGTTCAGGTGAGTGATGTGTACATGAGTGCAAAGGTAAGTGTGCTTGGTGTGTCTAAAGTGATTAAAGAAGTGTAAATTACCTTTTCTTACCTTTTCAGCCTTCGTTCCTTTAGGTCTCGGGAGTCCCTCATCTCACCGGCACAGAAAGCAGAATGGCTGCGATCTGTCAAAAGTGAAAGCCTTCTAACTGAGTCTGTGGAGAAGGACTCATGTTAGAAGTAAGACTGTCAGTGTTTGACAGCTTCAAACAGCTGTGAAACGTAGATATTTCATCTGTCAAAACGTCTTGACAGATGAAATTTTAGTCTGTGACGTCACCTGTTGCCGGGTGGCCCTTAATTGGGTCAATCAAGTGAAAATCGCGTGGATTGGCCACATTTAGATGGAGGCGGGACTACAACCCCGAAAGTTGTAGTCCCGCCTCCAACCCGACTTCTGAATGAAAATCCAGCCCAACGTTTCAGGTCTCCTAAAACATTGACTCTGTTTCTCTCTCCTCGATGCTGCCTGACCTGCTGAGTTTTTCCAGCATTTTCTGTTATTATTTCAGATTTCCAGCATCCGCAGTATTTTGCTATTGTATTTGTTCTCGGGAGGTGGGCATCGCTGGCAAGGCCAGCAATCGTTGCCCATCCCTAGTTGCCCTCGAAAAGGTTGTGGTGAGACGCCTTCTTGAACCGTTTGTAACCCACACAATCTTTTTTGGTATTCTGCTTTGAAAAACGTGACTTCAGACGCTTTGTAACCAGTTTGCCTGCCTAACTGTCATTACCGATACAATCAATTAATGTCATAAATGCAGCTTCGCAATTAAAATCATGTTAACATGAAGAACATAAGAACATAAGAAATAGGAGCAGGAGTAGGCCAATCGGCCCCTCGAGCCTGCTCCGCCATTCAATAAGATCATGGCTGATCTGATCCTAACTGCCAATCTACTATCACAGAACCATCTCCTGAATCTAACAGAATTAGACACACGAAATAGGAGCAGGATCAGGCTACACGGCCCCTGGGCCCGTTCCGCTACCCACAGGGCCATGTCCGATCCGAACCTAGACTCATGTCCAAATTCCTGCCCGCTCCCCGTAACCCTTTATTCCCTTTACTTCTAGGAAACTGTCTATTTCTGTTTTAAATTTATGTAATGATGTAGCTTCTACAGCTTTTTGGGGCAGCATATTCCATGGACCTACCACCCTCTGAGTGAAGTAGTTCCTCCTCATCTCAGTTTTGAAAGAGCAGCCCCTTATTCTAAGACTATGCCCCCTAGTTCTAGTTTCACCCATCATCGGGAACATCCTCCCCGCATCCACCCGATCCAACCCCTTCACAATCTTATATGTTTCAATAAGATCGCCTCTCATTCTTCTGAACTCCAATGAGTAGAGTCCCAATCTACTCAACCTCTCCTCATATGTCCATCCCCTCATCCCCGGGATTAACCGAGTGAACCTTCTTTGTACTGACTCGAGAGCAAGTATGTCTTTTCTTAAGTATGGACACCAAAACTGTATGCAGTATTATGCAGTATTGGCCTTCTTAATCACTTGCTGCACCTGCATACTAACCTTTTGAGTTTCGTGCACCAGGACCCCCAGATCCCTTTGTACTACAGTACTTTCCAGTTTCTTGCCATTAAGATAATAACTTGCTGTGGTAAACCACTGTTTGTATTCCACTGTGTACATGCCTGGACGTGCCTCGGCTGACTCCTCCCACAAGTCCTAGTATAAAGGTGACTGCTCCCCAAACCTTTGTATTTCTGGACCGGTCGACCACTCGAGGCAGACCTTCATTCTTTTGTTAATAAAAGCCTTTAGTTACTCTCTTAACTCTCAGTCTTTTATGAGTAATTGATAGCGCATCAATTTTATTAACAAAATTTTTATAATGGAGAAGATCCTCACACCAGCATGCCTGGACTTAGATCATCGGGAGGCGGACTCATCCACCAAGTTTACTCACTGGCTTAAGTGTTTCGAAAAATTCCTGACCGCCTCCGCAGCAATCAAATCGGACGAGGACAAACTGGATGTCCTGACCTCCAAAGTGAACCACCGAGTGTACTCGGTCATCCAAGACGCGACCTCGTACGTGGACGCTATCAAGCTCCTCAAGGACCAGTACACGCGCCCAGTGAACGAAGTGTACGCCAGGCACCTTCTGGGGAGTCGTAAACAACAACCTGGGGAATCGACCGTGGAATACCTTCAGGCACTGTCTGTGCTTGGCCGGGCCTGTGGTTGTAAGGATGTAAAGGCTGCCGTGTACACAGAGGAACTTATCCGGGACGCTTTTGTAGTGGGCCACAGATCCAATTACACCCGACAGCGACTGTTGGAGCAGAGTGACCTCGACCTCAACAAGGCCTCTGAACTCGCACTATCATTGGATGCAGCCTACCGGGGCATGGATGCCTACTCCTCTGCACCGTGGACGCCGCGGGGAATGACAGCCTGGGACACGGTAGGACAGCCTCATAGCGCCGTGCCACCCCAGCCACACCCCAGCAATGGCCCAACTACCGCAGCAGTGTCCCAAGGCCAGACAGCAGTGCCTCAAGACCAGAAATGCTACTTCTGTGGCCAGGCAAAACACCCCAGAGCGCGCTGCCCAGCGAAAAACGCGATCTGCTCGGGCTGCGGGAAGAAGGGACACTACGCTAACGTCTGCAGGGCCAAAGCCACCCCGAACCCCAGCAGCGCCGCGTGTGGGCCATGCGGGCCGCCATCTTGGGCCTCCCCGGCCATGTGCGAACCACCGGTACAGCAGCCATTTTGGACGCCTCCAGCCACATGGGGATCATGGACGCCGCCATCTTGGACGACAGCCGGAACGCAGCAGGCCCCCAACACCACCTCATCTGATACCCGCAGCGACACACCGACCCCTACGCTGGCATCCGTTACACTGGACCAAGCGAGACCGCACCAGCTGGCCAGTTCCACAATGGACATTAAGGTAAATGGCCACGATACAATCTGCCTTTTTGACTCTGGGAGCACGGAGAGCTTCATCCACCCTGACACGGTGCGGCGTTGCTCTCTCCCAGTCCTGCCTGCGCACCAGCGGATTTCTATAGCCTCCGAGTCCCAGTCAGCGGACATCGGCGGCTACTGCGTAGTGACACTCGTAGTAGACGGGACCGTGTACGATCATTTTAAACTTCTGGTCCTGCCCGACCTCTGCGCTGCCGTCCTGCTGGGGTTAGATTTTCAGTGCCACCTTAAAAGTGTTACGATGGCGTACGGTGGACCCCTACCCCCACTCACAGTCCGCAGCCAGCAGCTCCCAAATTGCCCGCCGCGCACCAGGTGCAACCTCTCCACACTCAGAGTCACCGCCCCCCCACTGTTTGCTAACCTCACCCCCGACTGTAAGCCCATCGCCACAAAGAGCAGGCGATACAGTGCCGGGGACAGGGTTATCATTAAAACCGAAGTGGAGCGGCTCCTGAAGGAAGGGATTATTGAGGGCAGCACCAGCCCCTGGCGAGCCCAGGTTGTGGTCGTTAAGACCGGCGAGAAGCAGCGCCTGGTCATCGACTACAGCCAGACAATAAATCGCTACACCCTGCTGGACGCCTACCCACTCCCCCGCATAGCTGATATGGTCAACCAGATCGCGCAGTACCGCGTCTTCTCGACCATTGACCTGAAATCAGCGTACCACCAGCTCCCTATCCGCCCTGAGGACTGCCAGTATACTGCCTTTGAGGCAAACGGCCGCCTCTACCACTTCCTTAGGGTTCCCTTTGGCGTCACCAACGGGGTCTCCGTCTTCCAAAGGGAGATGGACCGGATGGTAGATCAAAATGCGTTGCAGGCCACTTTCCCATATCTGGACAATGTGACCATCTGCGGCCGTGACTTGCAGGACCATGACGCAAACCTCGAAAAATTCCTCCGCACCGCCCAACTCCTGAACCTGACATCTAACAAGGAGAAGTGCATATTCCGCACAAACCGCCTCGCCATCCTTGGCTGTGTTGTGGAACACGGAGTCATCGGCCCCGACCCCGACCGGATGCGTCCCCTTATGGAACTCCCACTGCCCCACTGCCTCAAGGCCCTGAAGAGGTGCCTAGGGTTTTTCTCCTATTATGCCCAGTGGGTCCCCTACTATGCGGACAAGGCCCATCCGCTGATCAAGTCCACCTCTTTTCCCTTGACGGCAGAGGCCCGCTTAGCCTTCCACCGTATCAAGGAAGACATTGACAAAGCCACCATGCACGCAGTGGACGAATCCATCCCCTTCCAGGTGGAAAGCGACGCGTCCGACTTTGCCCTGGCCGCTACCCTCAATCAGGCGGGGAGACCCGTGGCCTTCTTTTCACGAACCCTCCAAGGCCCGGAGACCAGACACTCCGCTGTTGAGAAGGAGGCCCAGGCGATTGTGGAGGCTGTGCGTCATTGGAGGCACTACCTGGCCGGAAAACGATTTACCCTGCTCACTGACCAACGTTCAGTTGCTTTCATGTTTAACAACAAGCAGAGGGGCAAAATCAAAAATGACAAGATCTTGAGGTGGAGAATCGAACTTTCCACCTACAATTACGAGATCTTGTACCGGCCCGGGAAGCTCAATGAACCCCCGGATGCGCTATCGCGTGGCACCTGCGCCAGCGCGCAGATCAATAGACTGCGGGCCCTCCACAATGACCTCTGCCACCCGGGGGTCACCAGGTTCTTCCACTTCATCAAGGCCCGCAACCTGCCTTACTCTATTGAGGAGGTCAGGACCATGACCAGGAACTGCCAAGTCTGCGCTGAGTGCAAACCGCACTTTTATAGACCAGACAGGGCCCACCTGATAAAAGCCACTCGCCCCTTCGAGCGCCTGAGCGTTGATTTTAAAGGGCCTCTCCCCTCCTCCGACCGCAATGTGTACTTCCTCAATATTATTGATGAGTACTCCCGTTTCCCGTTCGCCATCCCCTGCCCGGACATGACCAGTGCCACGGTCATTAAATGTCTGAACGACCTCTTCACCCTGTTCGGTTTCCCCAGCTATATCCATAGCGACCGGGACTCATCGTTTATGAGCGACGAACTCCGTCAGTACCTGCTAACTAGGAGTATTGCCACAAGCAGGACCACCAGTTACAACCCCCGGGGGAACGGACAGGTGGAAAGAGAAAATGCGACAGTTTGGAAGGCCGCCCTGCTAGCCTTGAAGTCTAGGGGCCTTCCAACCTCCCGCTGGCAGGATGTGCTCCCCGATGCGCTCCACTCTATTCGGTCACTGCTCTGCACTGCCACTAACGCCACCCCTCATGAGAAAATGTTTGTCTTCCCAAGGAAGTCCACATCGGGGACATCGCTACCGCCATGGCTGACGTCCCCAGGGCCGGTCCTACTGAGAAGGCACGTGAGGACCCATAAAATGGACCCCCTGGTCGAGAGGGTCGACCTCCTCCACGCCAACCCCCAGTATGCTTACATTGCATACCCGGTCGGGCGGGAGGACACAGTCTCCATAAGAGACCTTGCACCCTCGGGGGCCGCAGTAACCCACTACTCACTACCACCCCCCCCCCACGATCCGATATCCAGCCCCAGCAGACGGCAGGCCTGGGCCCCGCGACCCACTCGACATCTACGAGGACGACACGCCTGTGCCACAGCCCACGCAGGACTCGACGCCGGAAGCTCCACTACCCCTGCCGTCGCCACGCCGATCACAGCGGCAGACAAGACCTCCGGAGAGACTCCAATACACTAACTTTTAATACACTTCACCCCGCCGGACTCAATTTTAAACAAGGGGTGAATGTGGTAAACCACTGTTTGTATTCCACTGTGTACATGCCTGGACATGCCTCTGCTGACTCCTCCCACAAGTCCTAGTATAAAGGTGACTGCTCCCCAGCCCTTTGTATTTCTGGACCGGTCGACCACTCGAGGCAGACCTTCATTCTTTTGTTAATAAAAGCCTTTAGTTACTCTCTTAACTCTCAGTCTTTTATGAGTAATTGATAGCGCATCACTTGCTCTACAATTTTTCCTGCCAAAGTGCATAACCTCACACTTTCCAGTATTGTATTCCATCTGCCAAATCTCTGCCCACTTACTTAGCCTGTCTATGTCCCCTTGCAGGTTTTTTATGTCCTCCTCACTCACTACTTTCCCTCCCATCATCTGCAAACTTTGATATGTTACACTCGGTCCCCTCCTCCATATCGTTAATATAGATTGTAAAGAGTTGGGGACCCAGCACTGACCCCTGCGGAACACCACTAGTTACTGATTGCCAATCTGAGAATGAACCATTTATCCCAACTCTCTGCCTTCTGTTAGATAGCCAATCCCCCCAATCCCGTGATTTTTTATCTTAAGCAATAATCTTTTGTGTGGCACCTTGTCAAACGCCTTTTGGAAGTCTAAATACACTACATCCACTGGTTCCCCTTTATCCACCCTATATGTTACTTCCTCAAAGAACTCCAGCAAATTTGTCAAACATGACTTCCCCTTCATAAAACCATGCTGACTTTGTCCTATTAAATTATGATTATCCAAATGTCCTGTTACTGTCTCCTTAATAATGGACTCCAAAATTTTACCTACCACAGATGTTAGGCTAACCGGTCTATAGTTTCCAGCCTTCTGCCTACTGCCCTTTTAAAATAAGGGTGTTACATTCGCAGTTTTCCAGTCTGCCGGGACCTTTGCTGAGTCCAGGGAGTTTTGGAAAATTATTACCAATGCATCCACAATCCCTACCGCCACTTCCCTCAAGACCCTAGGATGTAAGCCATCAGGTCCAGGGGATTTATCCGCCTTGAGTCCCATTATTTTACCGAGTACCACTTCCTTAGTGATTTTGATCGTGTTTAGCTCCTCCCCCCCTATAGCCCCCTGTTTGTCCAGTGTTGGGATATTCTTAGTGTCCTCTACTGTAAAGACTGATACAAAATATTCATTCAGTGTTTTTGCCATCTCCATATTTCCCACTATTAATTTCCCGGTCCCATCCTCTAAGGGACCAACATTAACTTTAGCCATCCTTTTTCTTTTTATATAACTATAAAAACTCTTACTATCTGTTTTTATATTTTTTGCTAATTTACTTTCATAATCTATCTTCCCTTTCTTAATCAATCTTTTTGTTATTTTTTGCTGTCTTTTAAAGTTTTCCCAATCCTCTATCCTCCCACTAGATTTGGCTACCTTATATGCCCTTGTTTTTAGTAGAATACTATCCTTAATTTCTTTACATAGCCACGGATGGCTGTCTTTTCTTTTACACCCTTTTCTTCTCAGTGGAATATATTTTTTTTGGAAGTTGTATAATAACTCCTTAAATGTACACCACTGATCATGTATCGTCTTTCCCTTTAATCTATTTTCCCAATCCACTCTACTCAATTCCGCTCTCATACCTTCATAGTCTCCTTTGTTCAAGCTTAGCACGCTTGTTTGCGATCCAACCTTCTCACCCGCTAATTGAATATGGAATTCAACCATGTTACGGTCACTCATTCCAAGGGGATCCTTTACTAGGACATTTTTAATTAATCCTGTCTCGTTACACAGGACCAGATCTAAGGTTGCTTGCCCCCTGGTGGGTTCAGTTACATACTGCTCAAGAAACCCATCCCTAATACACTCAATGAACTCATCCTCAAGGCAGCCCTGCCCAATTTGATTTGTCCAATTAATATGATAGTTAAAATCCCCCATAATTATAGATGTTCCCTTATTACAAGCCTCAAATATTTCCTGATTGATACTCCGTCCAACAGAGTTGCAACTGTTCGGAGGCCTATAGACTACGCCCACTAGTGTTTTTTTCCCCTTATTATTCCTTACCTCCACCCAAACTGTTTCATTATCCTGATCTTTTGACCCAATATCATTTCTCTGTATTACAGTGATTCCTTCCTTTATTAACATAGCCACCCCACCTCCCCTTCCTTCCTGCCTGTCCTTCCTGATCGTTAAATAACCTGGTATGTTTAATTCCCAGGCATTGTCACCCTGCAGCCATGTTTCTGTAATGGCCACAAGATCATACCCATATGTAGTTATTTGTGCCATTAACTCGTCTATTTTGTTACGAATGCTACGTGCATTCAGATAGAGAACTTTCAAATAGGTTTTGTGACACTTAGTTCCTGCTTTTGCCCTTTTTATTACTTTACCTTTTACTCCATACCTTCTGCCCCTTCCTGACACGCTCTGGTTTTTAATTTCCCCACTGCTACCTAAGTCTATGACCTTCTCTGTTGTCATTTTTATTATTTGCTCTCTAGGAACCTCCCGCCCACTAGTTAGTTTAAAGCCCTCTGTACAGCCCTAGTTATATGATCCGCCAGGACTCTAGTCCCAGCACTGGCCAAGTGAAGCCCGTCCCAACGGAACAGCTCCCTCCTGCCCCAGTACTGGTGCCAGTGTCCCAGGAAGCAAAACCCATTTCTCCCACACCAGTCTTTGAGCCACGCATTTAACTCTCTAATTTTATTTGTCCTAGCCAAATTCGCTTGTGGCTCAGGTTTATTACCCTTGAGGTTCTGTTTTTTAATTTGACCCCTAGCTGCTCATACTCCTTTAACAGAACCGGCTTCCTAGTCCTATCTACATCGTTTGTACCAACATGGTCCACAACAACTGGATCCACCCCCTCCCACTGCAAGTTTCTTTCCAGCCCAGAGGAGATGTCCTTAACCCTGGCAACGGGTAGGCAACACAGCCTTCGGGACTCTCGCTCTCGGCTGCAGAGAACTCTATCTATCCCCCTAATAATACTATCCCCTACCACTACAACATTTCTATTTACTCCCCCCTCTTGAATGGCCCCCCGTTCCACGGTGCTGTGGCCAGGTTGCTCATCCTCCCTGCAGTCCCTGCTCCTGTCCCCACAGGGAGTAAGAACCTCGAACCTGTTGGACAAGAGCAAGGGCTGCAGCTCCTCCAGCTCTACCTCCTGGATCCCCGTACCTGCCTCACTCGTAGTCACACCGTCCTGTCCCTGACCATGGGCTACATCTGAATTAATTAACTTCATAGGTGTGACCACCTCCTGATACACAGAGTCCAGGTACTTCTCCCCCTCCCTGATGTGTCGCAGTGTCTGAAGCTCAGACTCCAGCTCATCAACACGGAGCTGGAGTTCCTGTAGCAGCAGACACTTGTCACAGACGTAATCACCGTGAGCCTCAATGGGGTTCACCGGCTCCCACATCTCGCAACAGTAATGCATCACCTGCTCCATTCTATGTAATTCATTACATTTTTTATTGTTAGTTATGGACACCCTCTTCCCGAGTTTAGATGCTAGTATCCCCTTTAATTAATTGGATTTAAATTAAATCAATCCCTCTAGTTACACCAGTTAAATGGTTTACCAACAGTCACTCTGCACCAGAAAGGCCTTATTAATGCAACCCACAGAGTTAAAGTTTGAAAAGAGCACCTAACACCCCGCTTACCCTAACTCACACTTCCCCAAACTCACAGCACTCTTTGATGACTCGCACTCAGTGCTTGCTCGCACTAGGACTGGTCTTTTTATACTGTTTGTTTGTTTACAGCCAAATAATTCACCCCTGCTGATTGGTTAGAAAACTGGTTTCCACTGCCTGCTGTGCCAATTTACTCCTACTGCAGTGTAACCTTGTTTTACTCTTCTTAAACCAACAGAATCCCAAATATTTAACTTTTCCCCTTTACTTAAACTGCTTAATGATTTAAAGAGAAATAACAATTTAAGAACTCTCACACTTACCCAAACTCACAGCACGCTTTGATGACTCCTGTTTCTGGAAGAATTAAAACTGAACCATTGAGCGCCTCTGAGTGTATTAATTGTTTCGGATTTGTGTCAAAATGGCCCTGAAGAACAATGTTGTTTTAAAACCTTTCAATTACAGTATGTAGCACTTTGTTACATCAAATATCTCAAATTGCTCCACACATAGTTTTACAATGTAGGCACTCATGTGTGGCAAAACTCATGCAAGGTTTACAAATCCGGTGGGAGAAAGGTCCCTGGTTAATTCAGAATGCTGTTATACCATGGGAACTGGCTTATGACCATTGTCTCTTTGGAATGATGTGCATTTGGCCATTTGCCGAGTTCTGGCGGGACTCCAATGAAAGTTACGGCAATGAGGCCCGGCCGTTAAGATGGCGCCCCGGGTGTGCCATACATTTCGGGGGTCATACGCACCCTACCCACCCCTCTCCCCCTTTTTAAGGTAACGCAGGAGAACAGCCTCCCCCGAGGAAGTGCTTTGAGTCATTTCTGATAGGCTTGCCTTCATACAGCGCCTTTCGTAATCTCAAGATGTCCCAAAGTGCTTTGCAACCAATTAAGTACCTTTTTTAAAAAAAAAGTGTAGTCACTGCTGTAATGTAGGAAATGCAGCAACCAATTTGCGCACAGCAAGGTCCCATGAACAGGAATGTAATAATGACCAGATGAACAGTTTTTTAGTGATGTTGATTGAGGGATAAATATTGGCCCAGGACACCAGGGAGAACTCCCCTGCTCTTCTTTGAAATAGTGCCATGGGATCTTTTACATCCACCTGAGAGGGAAGACGGGGCCTCGGTTTAACGTCTCATCCGAAAGACGGCACCTCCGACAGTGCAGCATTCCCTCAGTACTGCCCCTTCCACATTGCAGCACTCCCTCAGTACTGCCCCTCCGACAGTGCAGCAC
This sequence comes from Somniosus microcephalus, assembly GCF_052327205.1. NCBI lineage: Eukaryota > Metazoa > Chordata > Chondrichthyes > Squaliformes > Somniosidae > Somniosus > Somniosus microcephalus. Next base: position 14,422,141 of record NC_140992.1, read on the forward strand.
TCCCTCAGTACTGCCCCTCCGACAGTGCAGCACTCCCTCAGTACTGCCCCTCCGACAGTGCAGCACTCCCTCAGTACTGCCACTCCGACAGTGCAGCACTCCCTCAGTACTGCATCTCCGACATTGCAGCACTCCCTCAGTACTGCCCCTCCGACAGTGCAGTACTCCCTCAGTACTGCCCCTCCAACAGTGCAGCACTCGCTCAGTACTGCCCCTCCGACAGTGTAGCGCTCCCTCAGTACTGCCGCTCCGACAGTGCAGCACTCCCTCAGTACTGCCCCTCCGACAGTGCAGCACTCCTTCAGTACTGTCCCTCCGACAGTGCAGCAATCCCTCAGTACTACCCCTCCGACAGTGCAGCGCTCCCTCAGTACTGCACTGGGAGGGCCAGTTTAGAATACGTGCTCAAGTTGTTGGAGTGGGACTCGAACCCATGTCCTTCTAACTCAGCAGCGCGAGTGCTACCCACTGGTACAAGGCTGACTCTTCTCAGGTTTCTTTTTCCCCTTCCATTTTGTTCCTTCCTCTCCTGTAGGTGGAGACTTTGCTGCCATCACATCCTATGGGTGCTAGCCATCCTTCAGTTCCTCGTCCACATGGCCGCTCTCTGTAGCGTGGGACCAGTGAGTGTTGGAAGCCATTCGATCCAGCAGGTCCACGCCGGAGTTTATCGGGCACACGAGCCTCCTTCCACCCCTCTTCATCTAACCCTGTCCACATACACTGTTCAGCACCATTCGAGACTCGTCAGATACTGACGCAGTCCATGTCCATATGCAGCAAGACCTGGACAACAGTCAGACTTGGGCTGACAAGTGGCAAGTAACATTCGCACCACACAAGTGCCAGGCAATGACCATCTCCAACAAGCGAGGCTCTAACCATCTCCCCTTGACATTCAATGGCATTACCATCGCTGAATCCCCCACTATCAACATCCTGGGGGTTACCATTGATCAGAAACTGAACTGGACCAGCCATATAAATACTGTGGCTACAAGAGCAGGCCAGAGGCTGGGAATTCTGCGGTGAGTGTCTCACCTCCTGACTCCCCAAAGCCTTTCCACCATCTACAAGGCACAAGTCAGGAGTGTGATGGAATACTCTCCACTTGCCTGGATGAGTGCAGCTCCAACAACACTCAAGAAGCTCGACACCATTCAGGATAAAGCAGCCCGCTTGATTGGCACTCCATCCACCACCTTCAACATTCACTCCCTCCACCACCGGCGCACTGTGGCTGCAGTGTGTACCATCTACAAGATGCACTGCAGCAACTCGCCAAAGCTCCTTCAACAGCACCTTCCAAACCCGCGACCTCTACCACTTAGAAGGACAAGGGCAGCAGACGCATGGGAACATCACCACCTACAAGTTCCCCTCCAAGCCACACACCATCCTGACTTGGACCTGTATCGCCGTTCCTTCACTGTCGCTGGGCCAAAATCCTGGAACTCCCTTCCTAACAGCATTGTGGGTGTACCTACACCATATGGACTGCAGCGGTTCAAGAAGGCGGCTCACCACCATCTTCTCAAGGGCAATTAGGGATGGGCACTAAATGCAGGCCTAGCCAGCGACGCCCACATCCCATCAATGAATTAAAAAAAAAATACCCTTCTATTTGACCATGGGAGGCATTGAAACCCAAGACAAATTGGTCTAGACATTGATTTGTGCTCGAACCAGGACACAACCCCAGTGGCAAATTGGTCCCCCAGCTACAGGTAATCAGTCTTATTTTTGTCGTGTTGGTCGAGGGATCAGTATTGGCGGCAAGCTGCAATATAGCTGCCGGTATTTCTTTTCTCTTTTACCACTGTGAACATTTGCTGCTTTTTCACCTCTCGGTATGACTCATCATGTTCTAGTCGCAAAAACAATACAGATTGAATTGAATGGCAAAATACTGCGGATGCTGGAAATCTGGAATAACAACAGAAAATGCTGGAAATACTCAGCAGGCCAGGCAACATCCGTGGAGAGAGAAACAGAGTTACGAAGGGTCCCAGACCTGAAACGTTACGTTAACTCTGATTCTCTCTCCATGGATGCTGCCTGGCCTGCTGAGTGTTTCCAGCATTTTCTATTTTTATTACAGATTTAATTGAACTGCTTGCCCGGTGAGAAGGGGGATATGAACTGACAGGGTAGAACTTGCGGTCGAAGGCGTACCCCCGGAGTACACCTCCGACCCGCGAAACAAATCTGAACCTACCTCCAGGCCTCCGGGCAGACATCAGCGTAAAGACCCATGGGTCCCAGGGACGCGGGCGGTTCTGAAGCATCCATGGGATCATGTGGGCCCAGTCCTCCAATCACAAAGGTGGATTCCATTACAGTCATTTACAAAGGGAATTCCCCTAATGATGTGCAATGGAATCCCCAAATAATGATACAGTGTACACAATTCTAATAAATATAAATGTACTGAATTTCAATTTTATTCTTAAGTCCCTTCATTGCACCAACCTCAATAAAAATTTAATTTTTTGATCATTTTAAACATCATAATCTGGGCCAATATTTGCACAAACTAATTTAAAGTGTATGTGCATCATTTTTGATTTTTAAATGTTTAATTTAAGGCTTATATATACACCCTTATGCTGATGAAAGCAGGCCCTAGGCCTGCTTTAACCAGCCATAAGAGTTGCGTGGGCAATTGTTGGGCAGTTGTTGGGCAAATAGCCCAGATCTGCGCCAGGAAAACTGATTTTCCACGCGGTCCGGATGATCTGTCAAGGCGTACCTAGACAGATCGCAAGTTTCGGATATCGCGCATGCGCCTGTGCATACGGAAACTTGGAAGTTGCGGGGCCTTTGAAATGGATTACGATGGCGTACTCTGAGAGTACGCCGTCAGGGATACCGCAAATTCTGGCCCAGCGTTTGTAGCATCATCTTGCCCCTCGGTGTAGGAGATCAGCCCTGAGCAGCTACAGCAAGTATTCCTTATGGGCACGATGTGAATAAGTCAAGTAATGACGCTGGGCAAAGTTTAATTAGATTCACATTAACAGCGTCGTTAATCAGTGTGTTGATACTGACCAGAGGAAAATTCCACTTTATTGAACCTATTCATTCCTGTGCTTGTCAAACTGCTGATGAGCTGTAATTCTGAGCTGATAAATTGTGACTAGTATGTCCTTCATTCCCCAGCATTGCTTTACATACCAATTCTCTGAGGGCGAACTCAGCTCATTCCGATCCTCTCTTTATGTATTGCCTATGCCACAAACACACAATCGCCATTTTTACACTGTCGCTCATTTAATTTGGGTTTCAGCAGATCGATAGCGGTGCACCAGCTTGCTGCATTTACACTAGAAAAAACTCTCTCCCAACTCTCTTACAACTGCACTTAGGATATCCCAACTGTCCAGCCTTTGGCCCTCCATTCACCACGACATTTCTGCAGCTACCGATCTGCTCAACCACATCCTCACCATCAGTCCTAGTCCCAATTAAAACAATTAGGGCAGGATTTTCATTGGGCCGTGGAGGCGGGATTGGAGGCATGTGGGGGGTTAAAAATCGTGAAATCGGGGGGCACGAACCCATCCCGCCCCCAACCCGCTTCCATGCCAGTTTCAGAGGAGGCGGGTACCCGACCTGTGCTGGGAGCCGCCTCCCCGAGGCGGGAAGGGGATTAGTGCCAATTAACTGCCTGTTAACAGGTAGTTAACAGGCAGTTTTTAGCCTAATCCCTATTCTTATTCCTGAAGTGTGGGATTCCCGATGGCTCCAAACCACGGCAAGTTAGCGAGGCGGAACGTCGGGCTGAAGGGCTTGGAGGGTTCGAGATGTCCGGTGTTCAGGTGAGTGATGGGTGCATCAGTGCAGAGGTAAGTGTGTTTGGTGTGTGTAAAGTGTTTAAAGAAGTTTTACTTACCTTTACAGCCTTCCTTCCTTCAGGTCTCGGGAGTCCCTCATCTCACCGGCACAGAAAGCAGAATGGCCGCGAGCTGTCAAAAGTTGCAGCTTTCAGCTTTCTGTTCTGGAGAGATCTCTAAATCAGCCTGAGAGGAAGGAATTAACTTGGAGTACAGATTGTCAGTGTTTGACAGCTTCAAAGAGCTGTCAAACGCTGATATTTCATCTGTCAAAAGCTCTTGACAGATGAAATGTCAATCTGTGACATCACCTGTTGCCGGGTGGCCCTTAATTGGCCTGCTGAGACCGCTGGGTGGGCTCAACAAGGTCAATCAAGTGAAAATCGAGTGGGTTGGCCACAACTCGATGGAGGCGGGACTACAACCCCAAAAGTTGTAGCCCCGCCTCCTACACGCCTCCAGTATCAAAATCCAGCCCTTACTCTCTTTCACCCTGGCCGTTCCCCCGGTACGGGCCTCATCTTCGCTCCCTTAAGCCCAAGGGACGCTGACTTGAACAGATATGGCGGACAACTGGTTTAGCCATTCACCGGCAGATCTGGCTGGACCACATAAAGCATTATCGGATCCTGCTCTTGTCTGACAAAATTGCTCTGGAATGCAAAGATAAACCCCGGCTCCTATTCTCCACTGCTAACCGTCTTCTTAAACCCCTCTCCCCTGTCTCCTCCACCCTCACCTCTGATAACAAGTGTGAGGAGCTCATGGACTTCTTTGTCTCTAAGATTGAGACCATCCGTTCAGCTGCCTCTGCCACTTTTCTTCCTTCCCCTAGCCCAACGGGCCAAACTTCCTTTAAGGTTCTCCCCGCCCTAGCCCTGAACTCACATCTTTCTCCAGTTTCTCTCCGATCTCCCCTCATGACCTCTCTGCGCTCATCTTGTCCATGAGACCCACCTCCTGCTCCCTCGACCCTATTCCCACCAAACTGCTGATCACCCAACTTCCTTTTCTGGCTCCCATGTTAGCTGACATTTTTAACAGTTCTCTCTCCTCAGCAACTGTCCCCCTTGTGATGAAATATATCATTCATCAGACTCTGTAGTTAACTGTATATATTGTATTGCCTGCTCCGGTGTTTGTACCTTGTATTGTGTATAGGGCACCGCCCCCTTTGTGTGTCGGCTCCGCCCATACCTGGCCCTACTTAAGACAAGTCCAAGCTTGTCCTGCAGTAGAACAGCAGCACGCCAGGTGAAGCTAGTTGCAGCCACCGGCATCTTTTCTTTGCTAATAAAAGCCTTCTTTTATTCTGCTAACTTCGAGTCTTGAAGTTATTGAGGCACGTCACCCCTCTCCTTCAAATCTGCCGTCATCACCTCTCTCTTCAAAAAAACAACCCTTGACCCCTCTGTCCTTGCAAACTAGCGCTCCATCTCCAACCTCCCTTTCCTCTCCAAAGTCCTTGAACGTGTTGTCGCCTCCCAAATCCGTGCCCATCTTTCCCGCAACTCCATGTTTGAATCCCTCCAATCAGGCTTCCATCCCTGCCACAGTACCAAAATGGTTCTCATCAAAGTCACAAAGTATCCTTTGTGACTGTGACAAAGGTAAAATATCCCTCCTGAACCTTCTTGAATTGTCTACAGCCTTTGACACAGTTGAACACTCCATCCTTCTCCAATGCCTCTCCACCGTCGTCCAGCTGGGTGGGACTGCACTCGCCTGGTTCCATTCTTATCTATCTATTCGTAGCCAGAGAATCACCTGCAATGGCTTCTCTTCCCGCTCCCGCATCGTTACCTCTGGTGTCCCCCAAGGATCTATCCTTGGCCCCCTCCTATTTCCCATCTACATGTTGCCCCTTGGCGACTTCATCCGAAAACACAGCATCAGTTTCCACATGTACGCTGACAACACCCAGCTCTACCTCACCATCACTTCTCTCAAACCCTCCACGGTCTCAAAATTGTCAGACTGCTTGTCCGACATCCAGTTCTGGATGAGCAGAAATTTTCTCCAATTAAACATTGGGAAGTACGAAGCCATTGCTTTTGGTCCCCGCCACAAACTCCGTTCCCTAGCCACTGGCTCCATCCCTCTCCCTAGCATCTGTCTGAGGCTGAACCACACTGTTCACAACCTTTGGGGCATATTTGACCCTGAAATGAGCTTCCGACCACATATCCGTGGCAAAACTAAGACCGCTGTTAAGTCTGTGTGTTATATTGAGAATTAATACACAGACCACAAGAGTAAAATTTAACAGGTCTTTACTAGTCGAAGGTCAGGGCGGAACTGCCCAATAAATCATTACACAGCACTTATATACCGGTGTGGTCACCACCGGTATTACAGTATACAGCAGCCAAGATAAAGTAGTGCAACCCTTAAAATAGTTCTCTTAAAGGTGGAACGTTACATACGCTACAATCCTCCCTTTTTAGGTTAACAGTATATATTCCCATTAAACATAACATCATAACATATATACACAACTTCATGTAAAAACAGTTCACAGATTCAGTCTCTCTGGAGGCTTCCTGACTCGGTCCGGATAACGCCTCGGTGGTGTAGTAGTTTTCGGTGGTGTAGTAGGTTCTTTTGGCAAGGTCGATTCGGCTTGACTGCCAGTGTCAGGTTCATCTGATTCCAGTATTACCGGATCGGAGGTAGATACTATGGATATCTCTGCTTCATCATTAGGCGTATAGAGTTGTGGAGTAGGTTGGCCCTTTTCGGATGACTCTATGATCTGGTCAACATGGCGCCTTATTATGCTTTCACCAATGTCCACGGTATACATCAGCGGTCCTAGTCGTTTGCAAATAGTTCCAGGCTGCCATTTCTCGGTACGGTAGTCCCGGGCCAAAACTGGTTGACCTATCTGGAAGGTTCTAGTTGGCCTTTCATTCATGCCTTGAAATTGCCGGTTCTCTACGTCGCTTCTGATGTTTGGCTTGATCAAATCCAGCCGGCATCTTAGTCTTCTATTGAAAAACATCATGGCGGGAGTTTGGTTTGTGACCGCATGTGTTGCATTCCTGTACGCCAACAAGAAGTTATCTACCTTATGTTGTAGATTTATGTCTTCATTACCCATGGCCTTTATGGCCTTCTTGAAGGTCTGGACAAACCTTTCAGCTAATCCATTGGTGGCGGGATGGTATGGGGCGGACGTGTAGTGTTTAACCCCATTGTTTTTTAAGAACTTCCTGAATTCTTCAGACACAAATTGCGGTCCATTATCAGAACAGATCTGTTCCGGCAGCCCATTCCTGGCAAATATGGTCCTTAATACTGTGATGGTTTTTTCCGTGGTGGGGGAGGACATCTTTATTACCTCCGGCCACTTGGAGTGTGCATCCACCGCGATTAAGAACATTGAGTCCATAAATGGACCAGCAAAGTCGATATGTACCCTTTGCCATGGAGATGAGGGCCACTCCCATGGATGTAGAGGGGCTTGTGGTGGGGCGTTTTGGACCTTCTGGCATCCTAGACAGCTCTTGGTCATTTCTTCGATGTCTCCATCGATACCTGGCCACCACACAAATGCTCTGGCTAAGTTCTTCATTTTCACTCCACCCAGATGCCCCTCGTGAAGCTCCTTTAGCACTTTATGCTGAAGTTTGGGTGGAATCACCACTCTGGATCCACACATCAAAGTTCCTCGGCACACTGACAGCTGTTCTCTTCTTTGCGAGAATGCTGGCAACAGTGGCTCGCCATGTGCTGGCCATCCCTTCACCGTTAAATCGTAGACTCGTGAGAGAGTCGGGTCATTTCTCGTTTCCTTTTCAATGGTAGAATTTGTTACTGGTAGACATTCCACTATGGTTGAGTGGAACATCTCCACTGGGTCCACTGTCGGCGCCTCTTCTACCGTTGGCAACGGTAGGCGCGATAGACCGTCAGCATTCCCATGCTGTTTTGATCCTTTGTATTCTATGTCATATTGGTGTGCCCCTAGGAAAAGGGACCACCTCTGTAGCCTTTGCGCTGTCATAATGGAAACGCCCTTTTTAGGGTTGAATATAGATACCAACGGCTGGTGGTCTGTCAGCAGTGTAAACTTCTTGCCCTGCAGGTAATGATTGAACTTCTTTACTCCCCACACAAGGCTGAGAGCCTCCCTATCTATCTGAGCATAGTTGCGCTCAGCGGAGGTCAATGATCTGGATGCAAATGCGACTGGCCTTTCCGAACCATTTGGCAACTTGTGTGAGAGTACTGCTCCAATACCATAAGGGGAAGCATCGCAAGCTAGACGAATAGGTAGCATTGGGTTGAAGTGAGCCAACACTTCCTCTGAGGTGATCAATGCCTTGCTTTTGCGAAAGGCCTTCTTACAGTCCTCGCTCCACTTCCATGGTACTTCTTTCTGCAACAGAGCAGTCAGCGGGTGCAGCACCGTGGATAGATTTGGCAGAAACTTATGGTAATAGATAATTAACCCTAGGAACGACCTCAACTGGGATACATTTTCCGGAGCGGGAGCCTTCACAACAGCTTCGATCTTGTCAGGTGACTTGTGCAGCCCCTCCTGGTCAATGACATGACCACAGTACGAGATCCGTTTCTGAAAGAACTCACATTTCTGGCGATTAACTCGAAGGCCATATTCCTTCAACCTGGTGAGCACCAGTTTCAAATTTGCGAGGTGTTCCTCATCGTCCTCTCCCGTAATCAGGATATCGTCCGAGTAACATTGAGTGCTTGGAATTCCCTGTAATACCTGCTCCATGGCCCTCTGCCAAATTGCTGGAGCCGAAGCCACTCCAAAAACCAGTCTATTATATCGATACAAGCCTCTGTGCGTGTTGATTGTGAGGTACTGGCGCGACTCTTCCTCAACTTCCATCTGTAAGTACGCTTGCGCCAGGTCTATCTTGGTGAAGTGTTTCCCGCCAGACAATGAAGCAAAGATATCCTCAATCCGCGGAAGCGGATATTGCACCGTGTGAAGCGCCGGATTAACTGTGATCTTGGAGTCTCCACAGATGCGGACCTTCCCCGGTTCCCCTGGCTTGTTACTCGATGAACGCTTCATGACGGGAACAATGGGCGTGGCCCACTCACTCCAGTCCACCTTAGACAGTACTCCTGAACGTTCAAGCCCTTCCAGTTCAGCTTCCACAGCAGGTCGTATCGCATAAGGTACCGGTCTGGCTTTGAAAAATTTTGGGTTTGCCTGTTCTGCAATCTTGATTTTTGCCTTAATTCCTCTCAGTGTTCCCAATCCCTGTTGGAACACCTCTTTAGCCTCATCCAATATTCTGGACAATCGTTCAGGTTTGACATCTTTCTTTCCGGAATCTACCGTTATTGCTTTTAGGGAGTGCCAGTCCATATTTATTTTCCTGATCCACTCCCATCCCAGAAGTGGTGGACCTCCCTCAGGTAGTACATAGATGTCCATTCCTTGGTGTTCTTTGCCCTTGTGTATCACCTTGACTTTTATCTTTCCGATGGGGTATACTTTTTGCCCCGTGTATGTCTGCAATACTATCTCCGTATCCCGTAGGGGAATATGTGTGAATAACTTTTTGTAATCTTGCTTATTCATGACCGTCAACGCCGATCCGGTGTCCAACTCCATCTTCACGTGGACTCCTGCTATCTGCAGTGTGGCCCAGATAGTTTGTCAGTCAGCTTCCTTACTCACATTGTGAATTCTCAGACTACCCAGTTCCTTGCTGTTGGAGTCTGAATCCGAATTCTGTCCATCCGAACTCTTCTCAGCCACCTTATGTACCTTTCTGCACTTTCCCTGCGGTGACTTTTTGTTGTTGGTCTTCTTTCCTGATCGGCATACTTTAGCTATGTGACCAAGCTTGCCACATTTTCTACATTCCTGGTTTTTAAACCAGCATTGGTTCTGATCGTGTGTTGTCTTCCCACAATGATAACATTTCGTTGTACCCAAAGCCATTTGATCTACGTCGAGTACCGCTGCCTTCAGCTGCATTTCCGCCGTGCCTCTCGCTGTGGCTTCGTGCGATGCTGCAATAGAGACAGCCTTATCAAGTGTAAGATCATTCTCTTCAAGCAACTGCTTTTGTGTTCCTTCTTTCGACAATCCACACACGAACTTGTCTCTCAGTGCCTCTGTCAGGTTTTCCCCAAACTGACAGTATTTCGCTATTTTACGCAGTTCAATTAAGTACTCCGCGTTGCTTTCCTCTTTCAGTTGCATTCTCGCATAAAATTTAAATCGTTCCGCTAACATCAGCGGTGTGGGGTTCAAATGGTCCTTCAGGACAGCAACAATATTAGCGAAAGTCTGATCCGCCGGTTTAGCTGGTGATAGAAGATGCCTTAACAGCCCGTATGTCTTTGCACCCATTGAGTTTAGTAAGGTTAGTGCTTTATCTTCATTTGATATTTTATTTGCCTTACAATATATCTCTATGCGTTCTACATACGTGGCCCAATCTTCAACATCGGGATCGAAATCGTTGATGTTACCACGCTTAGGCATCCTCGCAATCTTCTTGAGAAAACACAAAGAAATTTTTCTTTAACTTTTTGTTTTCAAAAATGGCGGTTTCCCGTGCTTGTCTTCTTCCCCGCCTCCGAAAATGGCGGTTTCCTGCGCTTGTCTTCTTCCCCGCCTCCGAAAATGGCGGTTTCCCGCGCTCGGTCTCCCTCGCTCGGTCTCGTTCTCCCTCGCTCGCTCGGTCTCCCTCGCTCACACGGTCTCCCTCGCTCGCTCGGTCTCGTTCTCCCTCGCTCGCTCAGGCTCTGTCTCTCCCGCTCGCTCGGGCTCTGTCTCTCCCGCTGGCTGCAACGGCGATTGCCGTATTGCTGCGTTCGCCCTCCCCAGCGGTTTTCAATCGTGCCTCCCAGCCCCTCTTGCAGTCCGGTCCTTTCCCCCCCGGCTGCGGCTGAGTTCACCGCGGTTTTTTTTTTGTTTTTGTTTTTGTAATTTCCCCCGCTCCTTTCGCTGTCCTGGTCGCTGCGCCTCGCGGCCTCGGTAGCTGCCCGGCCTTTTTTTTTTACCGGTCGCGGTCGAGCTTGCTCTCGACGCTGTTGCGTCTCCCAGCCCGCTTGCAGCCCGGTCTCTCACACCGGCTGCGTTTGCAGTCACCGCGGCTTCCGTGCCTTACGCTGCCCCAGTCTCAGCGCCTCTGGCCCCGACTTCTGTCCGGCTCTTTTCCCCGGCCGTGGTCGAGTTCTCCGCCCTTATACCCTCCGATCTTCCCTCCCCTATTTCACAGTCAACGTGGCCGACTCGCTGTTCGTCGCTGATCGGCTTACCCACCACCGTGATAGAAGGGATGATCCTGCCTGTTGCTGATGGAAGGCTTCGTGTTAGAATTCTTCCGTTGCTCTGCAGACCCGAGTCTTTTCTCAGCAGAATGATGAGGGCGGATGCCTCCTCTCAACGCCCGTTAAACTGCCTTGGATAATCTCTGCCGCAGGGTAAGATCGTACTCGTCGCCACTGTTAAGTCTGTGTGTTATATTGAGAATTAATACACAGACCACAAGAGTAAAATTTAACAGGTCTTTACAAGTCGAAGGTCAGGGCGGAACTGCCCAATAAATCATTACACAGCACTTATATACCGGTGTGGTCACCACCGGTATTACAGTATACAGCAGCCAAGATAAAGTAGTGCAACCCTTAAAATAGTTCTCTTAAAGGTGGAACGTTACATACACTACAACCGCCTATTTCCATCTCCGTAACATCACCCGTCTCCGCCCTTGCCTCACCTCATCCACTGCTGAAATCCTCATCCATGCCTTTGTTACCTCTAGACTTGACTATTCCAACGCACTCCTGGCTGGCCTCCCACATTCTACCCTACATAAACTTGAGGTCATCCAAAACTCGGCTGCCCGTGTCCTAACTCGCACCAAGTTCCATTCACCCATCACCCCTGTGCTCGCTGATGTACATTGGCTCCCGGTTAAGCAGCGCCTCGATTTCAAAATTCTCATCCTTGTTTTCAAATCTCTCCATGGTCTCGCCCCTCCCTATCTCTGTAATCTCCTCCAGCCCCACAACTCCAACCCCCCCACCCCGAGATATCTGCGCTCCTCTAATTCTCTCCTCTTGAGCATCCCTGATTATAATCGCTCCACCACTGGTGGCCGTGCCTTCTGTTGCCCATGCCCTAAGCTCTGGGATTCCCTGCCTAAACCTGTCCACCTCTCTACCTCGCTCTTTCCTCCTTTAAGACGCTCCTTAAAACCTGCATCTTTGACCAAGCTTTTGGTCACCTGCCCTAATTTCTCCTCATGTGGCTCGGTGACAATTTTTTTGTCTTATAATACTCCTGTGAAGCGCCTTGGGACGTTTTACTACATTAAAGGCGCTATATAAATACAAGTTGTTGTTGTAGTAAGTTCCGCACCCTTATTCTGAATTGTAGACACATGACCCATGACAAAACAAAAGATGGCTTCAGAGGAATGGATGGTATGTGAGTGGAAGCATCCAACTAGAGGAGATCACTAAAGTCAGATGAGGTGAGGCCAGGGACAGATTTATGTTACCTTCCACAAACTTCAGCTCATTCAGAACTCTGCTGTTCTTATCCTAACTCGCACTAAGTCCCGTTCACGCGTCAGCACTGTGCTCGCTGACCTACATTGGCTCTCAGGCCTCAAATTTAACATTTTCACCCTTGTGTTCAACTCTTTCTATGCCCTCGCCCTTTCCTATCTCGGTAACCTCCTCCAGCCCTACAACCCTCCGAGGATTCTGCGTTCCTCCAATTCTGGCCTCTTGCACATCCCCGATTTCCTTCGCCCCCACCATTGGCAGCTGTGCCTTCAACTGCCAAGGCCCTAAGCTCTGGAATTCCCTCCCTAACCCTCTCCGCTCCTCTACCTCGCTCTCCATCCTTTAAGATGCTGCTTAAAACCTACCTCTTTGACCAAGCATTTGGTCACCTGTCCTAATATCTCCTTATGTGCCTTGGTGTTAAATTTTGTCTGATAATCGCTCCTGTGATGCACTTTGCGACATTTTACTAAGTTATAGGTGCTATATAAATGCAAGTTGTTGCAGGAAACAAAGGACAAATTAGTCAGCCATGGGGAGCCAGCTGGATTTTGTGGTTTGTTTAGAGTTTGGGCTCTGACTTGTGCCAGCAGTGCCGATGTGTTTTCTGTCATCATAACTCCTCTGTTAATGAAACAAAAAGAAAACTGAAAATGCTAAAACCCTGAAGTAAGACATAATAAAAATCACACAGCTGGTCCATCATCATTTGAAAAGATAAGCTAATGTTTCCTTAGAGCTTAGAAAAAAGAAAGAACTCACATTTCTATAGCGCCTTTCACGAATTCAGGATGTCCCAAAGCACTTTACAGCCAATGAAGTACTTTTTGAAGTGTAGCCTCTGTTGTAATGTGGGAAACGTGGCAGCCAATTTGTGCACAGCAAGCTCCCACAAACAGCACTGTGATAATGACCAGATCGTCTGTTTTTATAGTGATGTTGATTGAGGGATAAATATTGGCCCAGGACACCGGGGATAAAGAACATCTAGCTGATAGACTTATTGGGTATTTACAGTCTTTTCTTTTAGGAACAGGAGGAGGCCATTCAGCCTCTCAATTCTGTTCACCAGCTATTCAATTAGACCATGGCTGATCTGTACCTTAACTCCATTTACCTGCTTTGGTTCCATATCGCTTAATACCCTTTCCTAACAAAAATCTATCAATCTCAGTTTTGACATTTTTAATTGATCCCCAGCCTCAACATCGTTTTTTGGGGAAGAGACTTCCAGATTTCAATACCCTTTGTGTGAAGAAGTGCTTCCTGAAGTTGTCTAATTTTTTTTTCTTCTGTCAGTAGCTGGGCCACGTGCATCTACTCAAGGCTCTGAGCCATTCCACTATCTCAATTCTTTCTAAACGGTCGCACAGCGCTGAGCTCCTCAAGCTAATAGAAACATAGAAACATAGAAGATAGGAGCAGGAGCAGGCCATTTGGCCCTTCGAGCCTGCTCCACCATTCAATGCGATCATGGCTGATCATCCAAATTCAGTACCCTGTCCCTGCTTTCTCCCCATATCCCTTGATCCCTTTAGCCTTAAGAAATATATCTAACTCTTTCTTGAATATATTTAATGAATTGGCCTCTACTGCCTTCTGTGGTAGAGAATTCCACAAGTTCACCACTCTCTGGGTGAAGAAATTCTTGCACATCTCTGTCCTAAATGGCTTACCCCTTATCCTTAGACTGTGACCCCTGGTTCTGGACTCCCCGACCATTGGGAACATCCTTCCTACATCTAGTCTGTCCAGTCCTGTCAGAATTTTCTAAGTTTCAATGAGATCCCCTCTCATTCTTCTAAACTCCAGCGAGTATAAGCCCAATCGACCCAATCTCTCCTCATACGTCATTCCTGCCATCCCAGGTATCAGTCTGGTGAATCTTCGCTGCGCTCCCTCCATGGCAAGAACATCCTTCCTCAGATAAGGCGACCAAAACTGCACACAATACTCAAGGTGTGGTCTCACCAAGGCCCTGTACAACTGCAGCAAGACATCCTTGCTCCTGTACTCGAATCCTCTCGGGTTGTAGTGCCCAAGCTCTTGCCTGTTGTGTATCCAGAGGCAATTTGACACGCTGCAGGCAAAGTGGAGGAAACTCTGCACGTTGCAATTTTTATCTTCTACAATTCTTAAGGATACAAATGTTCCGTGAGTGAACAAGCCGCCTGTTCACATCGCACAATGGAGTAAAAGGAAACTCATTGCTCTTGGCCTTGGTTACATGCAAGCTCCAACCACAGCAGTTATACACTGCAATGGGGCTGTGTACATTGAGCAACACTTGGAACGTTCATGTAAAACTGAGTAAAAAATGTAGATCATTTTGCGGTTTCTCAAAGAGAATTAACATTTAATATTATATGAAATCACAATTGGCTCAACCTACTTCCTAATGGAAAATATTCAATTATCACAATTTATTTTCTACTTGCTGAAGTGCCCGGCGGTGCCGAGGGATTTTTGAGGGGATGTTGTTGTTGGAAGAGAGGGAGAGAGAGAGCGACTGGGGGGAAGAGAGAGCGTGACTGGGGGGAAGAGAGAGAGCAACGGGGAAGAGAGAGCGCGACTGGGGGGAAGGGGGGAAAGGGGAGGGGGGGAAGGGGGGAAGGGGGGTGGGGGGAAGGGGAGGGGGAAGGGGGGGAAGGGGGGAAGGTGGGGAAGGGGAGGGGGAAGGGGGGTGCAGGGGGTGGGGGGGGAGGAGGAGGGGAGGGGGGTGGGGGGGTGGAGGGGGGTGGGG